>NC_135873.1:18206114-18556114 GCF_031162955.1 Sander vitreus | reverse complement strand
GCCATTTGACTGAAAAAACAGGAATACGGTAAATCTTAAAAGTGGTGCTTCCGTCCTAAATATGCTTTTAAACGAAAGTTTGACTCGGGTACATTCACAAAAAAGACCCTAGGTTGCATTTTGACGAGAGTTGCGCTTTAACTGTCTTTTTGGAGTTAAACTGCACAAGCGTGCCTTGGCTGGCTGGCTGGCTGGCTGGCTGGCTCCAAAACCCACCCCCCTACGAAATTTCCTAATGGTCCCACTCCGGTCCACATAAATAGTCCCATACAAGTCCCATTCACCTTGTCTCACTTCACTATCAACGGAAATGTTCAGTTTAATGTGAATTGAAGCAGTCGTTTAGTTGGTGGGTTCAGTTAGAGCAGAATAGGTGACTGTTGGCTGGATACAGAGCACCACGATCTGCCGGTGGTGTTGCTCCATCAGGGTACAGAGCACAGCTCTGTTCTGAATGTGAGAGATAGCCATGCCCCCTGATTTGCATATAAGAAATGGAAATAAATAACAGTGGCATTAGGAAATAAAAGTCCATGGAAATAAATAAATGTGGACTTATGAAATAGTCTCTTGAAATATTAAAAGTAAAGCCTTTTAATATATTTATTTAACTAATTGATTCATTTGTATATGAATATTGACATTTATTTAATTATTTATGTATTGCCTCATTTATTTCAGATGTATTTCAAAGGCTTATTTATGTATTTATTCATTTATTTAATATTGAATAAAACGGCATTCCATATCTACACATGTATGCTGATTATTATGATAATCCTGGGTTTGAACAGTTTGTGGTGTGCAGCCTTTTATTACTGACAGGAATAAAGCTGTGACATAATACTTGTCCTCAGACTCTGGAGTCTCGGCTAAAGATCTCTCTGCCGGAGGATCTGGCCGATGCCTTATCCAATGGCACAGTCCTCTGCCAGCTGGCCAATCAGATCCGACAACGCTCTGTGTCAATCATCCACATTCCCTCCCCAGCAGTGGTGAGTCGGATTAACTACCAGATCCTGTCCTTTCTGCCTTTCAATGATTGGTCCGTTTCCTCTGGTGGGAAAGATCCAGACACTAAACAGCAACCAGGATCTGCTTCTCACTTGTTTGTTTAAAGAGCCCCTATTATGCTTTTTTGTTTTTGTGTTCCCATCTTTTATGTGTTATATAGTTGTTTGTGTATGCAGTAGATCTATAAAGAATTTAAAAAAAAAAAAAAAATTTCACTCCAAACTGAGCTTTCGCACCCACACAGCACTTTTTATCAACGGTCTGAAACGCCCCACCCACATTTCTGTTTGAAATTCCTCCGTTAGTGATGTCACTGATTGAGAACGCCAGCCCAGGTTTTCATCTGTGCTGCCCCAGCAGCTTGTTTGAATTTGGTTGACCAATCACAACAGAGTGGGCCAGCTGACCAATCAGAGCTGACTGGGCTTTTCAGGAAGGCGGGCAAAGAGCTCAGACAGAGTGTTTCAAACAGAGGAGCTGCAGCAATGCAAGCAAGGCAGTCAGCCTCATTAACAAGGACTCGGACCCCCCCGGACCCTCTCTGACATGTAATCTTTTATCCTACGTCCTGTCCTGAACTTTGCAAATCCCTCAATTATTTTTTGTCCATCCTGCCTCTTTATTCTTCCTTAATGTTATTTAGTTATATGTATGTTATTTGTTTTGATATTTATTGTTTATTGGTTTATTTTATATAAATGTTTAAATATGTTTATATGTTTGCATCAAACCAAAGCAAATTCCTAGTAAGTGCTACTTACCTGGCAATAAATATTTTCTGATTCTGATTAATTGTAACTTTAAAAGAACTAACACATTCTTTCTCTTGCAAATGAAAAGTCAAATTCATAAGCAATAAAACGCTTCTGCTCAGTGTAATGTTAGTGGACTTGTCAAAATTGGCCACGTTCAAATATTTTCTCTAAAAAACAGATGTTACACCTACAAAGCTGTTTCTAAATATTTCTTCTTCTTCTTCAGTTGGCATCCCATATGTTTTATTACTGCCTCCTACTGGTATTAACCCTCAGCTATTATTCTATCCCATTACAACCTTTAAATTAGACCGGTATTTTTCAGAAATGTAAATCTATTTTCCTCCCGTCCACGGTGACCCCACTGTTAAGAGTCAGTGTCACTGGGGGGTCTTGTTGGTGAGGCTGACTGCAGAGGGGAAGAAACCGGTCTGAGGGGTTTAAACAGTTTGTGTCCGGGATGAGAGGGACCGGCTACAATCTTTCATACACAGAATGAAGAAACACTGCGACCACTGTCTTTTTATTTACTCGAGCTTTCCTTTTTTTCATCATCCAAACCCAGCCCTGGATCCATAGTGTTCCTACCTTTCATAAAGCTGCTTTCATAAGTAGCTATCATCCCTCTACTTTCTAAACAGTGCCTCTCATTTATCATACACTCCAGATGTGAGATGTCAGGGTGATTGCTCTGTAATTCCCAGGCCTGCTGGCATCTTTCCCTGGTTTTCCTTACGGGAATAGTAATGCATTTTACCCTCATCCCACACCTTATCATTTCTCCAGGCCTGTCTTTGTGGCATCTTCTTCTTCACCCTTCACCCAGGAGTTAACCATAGTCCTCAGAAATCCACCAGAGTTAGAACACCAACACAACATGCATCCAGTGGAATTTCCTGCAGCACCGGAGCAATCCCGGAAGTGGAACGTCGAGGATATATACTGTCTATAATATAGACTAGTGGTAGCTTAAGGCCCAGACACACAGAGCATCAGCAACAGCCATCCAAACCTGGGAATGGGACTGTATGTAGAGAATGAAAACAGTGTTACTGAGCGCAGCAGACTGGGTCACATGACCTGTTATTGATTACTGCTGAGGAAATACACCACACGCTGTTTTTTTGGGGCATTTTAGGCCTTTATTTCCATAGTACAGATGGGGGAATGACATGCAGCAAAGGTCGGAGTCGAACCTGCAGCCGCTGCGTCGAGGAGTAAACCTCTACATATGTGCGCCTGCTCTACCATGAACTAACCCGGCCACATTGGTATCCTGATTTAATGAGAAATAGTTCTGCAAAGCAATCATTTCACTCCAAAATGAAAATGTGTTTTTCTGATATTATTTTCAGCCAAAGTTGAGCCCTGCAAAGTGTCGACTCAACGTGGAAAACTTCATCACAGCTTGTCGTAAGCTGGGAGTCCCTGAGGTAAGACATGTATCATTATGATTGTCCCTCTGCTGTCCTTTCATCAAAACTCAGACACGTTGATACATCTAAATGTAATGGTCTTTTCAAATAACGCAATGTTGGAAAAAAAAGAGAGGTAGAAATTGAGTTTCCCATGTGCTTTCAGCTCAGTTTTGTTGCTACATTATTCCTGTCAGGGTTGGACTGATAAAGACTTTTATACTTGGAGGAATGTTTTCAACCAAATTGCCCATATATCAGTCCAGCCCTAACTCTGTTCCTTGTAATTCTACAACTGTGTCTTGTCCTTCTCTTGTCTCCTAGTTTGAACAATATAACTCCTTGTGTTTTCCTCCTGTGTGTGTCCTGTCCTGCCTCTCTTGTCCAGACGGACGTGTGTGTGTGCTCTGATGTGCTTCTGTGTAAGCTGCCCGCTGTGCTGCGCTGTGTGACGGCCCTGCTGGCTGCTGGGGGGGGAGAGACGGCCGAGGACCCGTCCCCTCGCCACTCCTCGTCCTCCTCGCTGCTGTCCACAGACTTCCTGCTCTTCTATTGCGCAGCCATGGCCCTGCTCTACGCCCTCTACTGCTGCCTGCTCACCTAGAGACACACACACACAAACACACACGACCGGGGAAATGCCTTCACTCTGTTACAGCCAGCATGTTTGGAGGAGATGGGAGTTTTCTGTTTCTGTCTGAGGCAGAGCTGCTCTGTCTCATTGAGACATGAATGGGTGGAGCAAAGGAATCCCAATGCCATACTATACCTTTCCTACCTTCTTTACAACAATGCACACTGGTGGACACAGAGCTGCAACACCAGTGTAGGTGAGGCATTTAGACTGTGGCCCCCAGGGAACAGATGAGGGCCCGATCATTGCTGACCAACAGCTGAATATCTGCGGAGAATGTCTAATTTGTTCCATTGTAAAAAGGACACACAATAGTTGTGTGTCCTTTTTACTTTTAAAGCTGTGTCACTTTTGATTGTTCAGTGCAACAACATGTGACGTTATGAAGTCATATGAAGCAGATACAGAGCAGTGTTCTCTGTGGCTGAGTCCTCACTCAGAGCCATTGATCACAAGCTTTATTGTTACTGTGTATTATTCATATAGCAATGCATGTACTACTAAAATCCCAAATACTTGTATCTAAAATGCCAAAATGCAGACTGCATGCAGTGTTTCACTTTCAAAGCTCTGGCCATTATTGTAATAACAGTCACACAGTTTGGTCAAACGTATGTGAAAAAGAAAAGGCAGCAGAGACCTAAATCTTAACCCCAAATAGTATAATAGTCACAAACTTCCTAACATATAAGTACATCGTGTATACTTTCAGTGTATAGTATGGAATTGGGACACAGTGAGAAATGTCAGTTTACGAATGCTGATGTTGCAGGTTCTAACTACATATCCTTAGAAAACTCTAAATTGATTGATTTCTCTGCATCACTTAGCCAGAGAGACTGTTTCTTCAGCTCAGCTCTTCCTCTGAGAAGTATTGAAGTCATTCCCGCTGCATGTTTGTCCAGAGAGAGAAGCTGTGATGTTTTAGCCTTGAGACAGATGAACTAATGTTTATGTGGATCCTGGATGTTACAGAACCCAATGATGATACTGCCTCTTACTGAACACTGACTGACCTTTTGTCTGCTGTGCTAACCCCCCCCCCTCCTCATGTCCAAACGGTACAAACCCCTGCAGGAGGGGTGTGTGGAAAGTCTTTTTTTTGTCATTGTCACTGCTCTGTTGGAACAGCTGACTTCATGTTTGTATAAATGTAAACAGGCTATTAAATTATTCTTTTTTTAAATTAATTCTGTTGGTTATTTTTGTTTCTGAGGTGAAACAGTAGAGGCGTCACTAATTTGGTTACTGTGCCAATAGTTGTAAAGCCCCACCCAGGCAGATCAGATGGAGCCTCTGCTCAGAGGGCTTGTTGCCCTCTGAGCAACAACCACATTGGAATCTGATTATAATGCTTATTGGATATGAATGCATAATGTTTTATTTATTTTAAATGAAACACTGTTGAAGCTGCATCATAGTTTTATAACTTGATTAACTTATTAACAAGGTGGCAGGCACACTGGGTATTTCTGTCCAGTTCCTGTCCAATGTCTGCTGTTGTCTCCAGGTCACAATGTCCACTGTAAGCGTCCCAGGTCTCACGTTTCTTATCAGCCTGCTGTTAATATGAAATGTTATACTGTTTCAGTTGAAAATGTCGATTTTATAAATGAAACTGGATAGCAACAATTCACTGGCTTAGACCAAGCTATATTCTTTAATATGTTAGCGCAACACAAATAGTTGTATTTTATATTTATACCCTTGTATTATTGAGAATAATTTTTGAGTTTATATAAATATATATGTAAAGTTTTTCTCCCCGCTGTAAAGAAATTATTAAACAATGAACTTTGACTATGTGCTGTTTGTCTGCTTGCTGCTGTTGTGCTTCTGCTAACTGAGCCAAGAACTTCAGGGTATCTGCAGCTGAACTCAAGGTCAACTGCATCGCATGGTCTGGATGAGTTTGCTCGGTTGTCATCACGTGACACATACATCGAACACTTTTTTGTGCAGTTGCTTCAGGTGCTGGCTGGCCTTCCATCCAGCGCCAACTGTTCACCTTCCTCCTCTGTCTCCATCTTCCATCCTCTGCCAACAGGGCAGGGCACTTGTGGTTCCTTTTCTAAACATCTCCAAATACCAGCCTGATAGTTAGCTCGCAGTGTGTATTGCCTCAAAAGCTATCCTTGCATGGTGGGAGTTGATAATTTTGATTTCACCTTTCTTTGCACAGAAAAGGTGGTACTTGTGGCTTGTTGATCATGGTGGTTGATGCTTTTGGGGCATAGAGGACACATGTAAATGCCTCTAGTTTGTTGCTCAGTTCTGGTGAGAGGTCCCATTCCTGGCCCAACTTCAAGAATGTGTCTTGTGTTTCTTTGTTGTTCATCAGGAGTGTAAGTGCCCTTGTCTTCCCTTTGCCTGCAAAAGCTTACAGTGTCACATCCTGTGCGTGCAACCCAAAGTGTCCATCCAGCCTTGTATGGGTTCTTGTGCCACACTTCAAGAGCAATGGGGCCTTAATCTTGTCACAGAATGCTAAAGACATCTGTGTCTTCTGAACAGATAACTATAGATTACCGTGGTTGGTTTTATATTGGGCATTACACACATAACACAAAGCTGCTTTTTTCCAAAAAATATCCTTTGATTTTTTTAAAATATTTTTTAATGTCAAATAATGCTATAAATCAATTAATGTCAAACCACTTCTGATGAACCCAGCTAACCCCCCTTCATTTGATTTTTTTTAAATTATTTTTATTATTTTATCTTTGTAGACCCAATTTGAGTCATAGAAGATGGTTCCAAGATCTCTGTACTCCAGCACCGGAATGGTACATTGTTTCAATGTACACTGTGGGAAAAACAAATAACTAGAATTGCAAGCAGTTATATCGTGAGAAGCCCCCGAGCGCGCGAAAGTGGGACCCACTTTGGTGAGGAGGCAAACGTCAGTAAATATCGACATGTGTGAGCCGCAAGGTCTGCGGTACTTTGCCGTTGTAAATATCCCATTAATTGATTGAGTAAAAGGGCTGAAACTGGTCTACGTTGGCTACAGCGCCCCTCAATGACCGATCTTCTTAAAATGTGTGGTTCAAGGCAAACTAGGAGCTAAAGTTTCGTGTCGGTAGCATTTATTTTGGTTGAGTAATGTCAAAGTTGGTGTTTTCATTTACTACACAAATTTATTTGTGCGTAATTTGCGCAATTTTTGTCAAATAAAAATTCTATAAAATTAAAGGATGGGTTTTTGAGAAAAGAAGCTTTGTGCAATGTTAGCTGAGATCACCGAAAGTGGTTGAAAACAAGCTTTGTGTTAAGTGTAGGGTAGGGTTAGCTGACATGACTCGTCAAAATAGCAAGCCGCATAATTTATGCATTTATGCATGCTCTTGGAGGAATCACTGGAAGTGTTGGGTCTTTTAACTTAGTGTCCTGTGATACTCCTGTTATGATTTGATACTATAAATAAAATTGAATCAAAATTGAAACAATCCAAAACAACTAATCGTATATATATCCTTATTTTACTTAGAAATTAGGTATAATTCATGTAAATGAGGTCTGTTGACCATGAATGCAAAAAATAAGTGTAAAACTAATGAGTGGCATGAAGTTGGATAAAAGATGAAGTTGGATAAAAGAGGTAACCCAGAATTGAGTGATATGACTTCATGCTTTAGAAAGTGTATGTTCTGAGAGAGAGCGAGCGAGATCTTGGTTGTAACATTAAACGTTTGCATGATTCTGTGCCATCTTCTGCTGCTCCAACAATAGCAGTATATAGCTGTATATTTATCTTGCTTACCAGGGTTCCAACCCAGTAGCTTCTTGCTGTGAGGCCACAGTGCCTACCATTGACCATTCCTTATTGTAATTCAACCACACAATACCTATAATGTAATACTGTAATATTTTTATAATAATCCAATATTGGCCAGCTACTGTTTCAAGGGCTTAGTATGAGCAGTGAACATCTAACAAGCTGGGTGATACAGGAGGCCCAGCAGTCTGTCGGTCTACCATGCTCACCATGAAGTCTGGTCCAGTCTGCATGGCCTGAATGAGAGAGTCTCCAAAAATGATGTGCTTTAACCTGCTAAATAAAGCAGGTTAAAGCAGTGTGTAGTCTCCAAACGGCAGTTTAGATCATTAACTCCAGCTGGCCATGTTGAGTGTGATGTTGAGTGTGTTGAGCCGGTCCGAGAAAAGCAGAATCAGCCTGAAGGTTTGTACAGCACCCATGCAAAGGCAGAGACTCTAGACATAGTACAGCTACAAACTCACCCTGTTAATTGGTCAGAACAATAACTTTATTGCCATATAACAATGGATTAACAAACATAATTAAAAAATCATACACACGCTCACACACACCCACACCAGAGGCTATTTCAAACATGTAATGCTACAAACCATGATCCAGACACTTTCAGTCTTGCATTGCTAGTGTCAAACTAAAGTAAAATTGTTGAAAATAATTTGATCAAGAAGAGCCTTCAGATAAGAACGCGCTGTAGTTAAAGCAGTACAGGAGACAGGAGCCGTGGTGATCTGCTCTGCTGGTATCACATTTTGGCAATTTACAAAATATAATGTAAATTGTCCCATGCTGTCACAAAATACGCTCACCGCCATTTCTTTTTAGCACTGTGTAGCGTTTGAAAACGTCTGACCATGTCTGACCACCACCCCAGTGGTGGCACACTTAGACTTGACACTAATGTAGGTTGAGTTTCATCAGCATCAAGCATTTGATGGAAAATGACTGTAAGTTAAAGTCTTCTCAGCCACAGAAAGTGTCTTAATTATAAAACATATGTATGTGTATGTATGCATCTGCTCACTCCTTTCTTCGTCCCTTCCCAGGATTCCTTGTGTCCCCCCCAACTCATCATGGAGGACGAGGGGCTGAGTCGGCTGGCTCAGACTGTCCAAGTGTTGGTGGACCTGGCTGACGGCTCCCAGCGGCTCTCCAAACAGGAATGGTTTGGGGTCGCTGGCTCAACACAGAGCTAGCACAGCGTAGCTGCATCTGCAAAGATTTAACAGTATCACACCAAAGAGATCCATCTCAGGGCCAGTGTTTGCTTTTAACATGATTTAAAGCCTCTGAACACAGGTGATTTCACTTATCTTTGCTGATTGGACTCTCAGGTTAAAGTGGGACGGAGCTAAGATGGGAATGTATTAGGTCACAAATCTGGTTGAAATACCATTTAAGAATGTCATTTGTCCCTCCTTAACAGGAGCAACAAAGCTAACAAGAGACTCAGGATCAAGCAGTCTAGAGACACACAAGCCTGAGTTCCAATCAGACACACCTGTGAAAACACCTGTGTGCTGGGCCTTTAAAAGGTTTATTACATTGTCTTTACAGCTAGACGTACTGGGGCCAAAGATTAAAATACATGAAAGACAATAACAATAAAAAAGACGTATGGACTTCAAAGCCTTGCTGTCTTTTTTTCATGTCACTTGTTTCGTGTTACTGGCAGAACCAGAGTAGAGAGCGGGGCGAGTCTGTCAGATTGGCCCAGGAAAGGTGCACTATATTGGGCAGAGAGGTCCCCTGATATTTTTTCAACTTTTTCTCCCCTTTTCCTCGTTAGGAAGGAATCATAGACAGTGTACTGTAACGAAAAATGCTATTGGACCAATTATATTGGTCTGTGATAAGAAATGTAGAACAGTGTCCATTGTTTGTGTTGCAACTGCACACGCCTTCCCTTTTAGCTGGAACTGAGCTGCAAAACAACAGCAGAACCTGCAGGTAAAAAGGAAAAACAAGAAAACACTCCGAGCAGACAGCTCAAGTCATTCACAGACAGATAAAAGCAGAAAAATCAAATAACTTTTATCCCTAGATATATGAAATAACATACAATTATTAAAAATCATTTCATCATTCACTTTCACAATAACATTAATAATAATAATATTGTATATTATATTATATTATTTCATTATAAACTAGATGTACTCAAAATGCAATCTGTCAAAAGTCTTTAACAGCATTGACAATGACGTGGTCCTGATGGCATCAAGCAATCTGAGGCCATGGTTCTCAACAGGAAACCGATGGTGCCTAGAAATGCCAAAGGCACACGGTACAGCAGTGCCAAGGAAAACGAGTAAGGTAAAAACCTGTTTCCTTCACTTAAAAAGCAGTACAGTGGTTTCGCAGCAGAAGTTCCTTCACACATATGTGTACGCATCTTTCCTGCATAGAGATATCTCTATGCAGGAAAAATGCGTATGGGCCTCCACAGAGCTTCTTATGCTGTAATGCCCTGTTTCCTCTACTTAAACAGCTTTACAGTAGTTTCTTAGCAGAAGTTCCATACCTTTATGCACGTAACTTTCGTGCAGGCCTCCAGAGATCTTTTTACAGTGGGTTCTAAGCAGAAGTTCACATGTCTCTATGCAGTAAATATGCGTTTTGGCCTCCACAGCATTACGGTCACTAGTAATTAACTAGCGTCTGTTGAGAAACTGCTATAATGAACGAAAGAGTGAAAGAAACAGGGTTTTAATCATGATTCTTGCAGTTTTACGGAGCTTCTGGTAAGAAACGCTTGTAACGTTGTTAAACTAACAGAAGAAACAAGCTTGTAATAAGCTATCTGGACGGGTTATGTGCATAAGACGTGTTTCTAGGAATTCTGCTAAAAATAAAGCTGTGGGAGAAGGTTGTCGTGCTGTTTAAAGTTAAGGGAGGAGATGCAAGGAGATGCAGGATTGAGCGCAGTTAATCTATAAGTATTATCAACGACAGGCAAGGATTTTCAGGCCAAGATATAGTATAATGGGATGTTAAGAGTTAAGAGTTTGTTACAAAGATAGGAAACAGAATGATGATGAATGAATTATTGTAAATTGTAAAAAATGTGAACAACACAATTCTCCTTAGGGAAAACCTGCAGTGCTGTAGAAATTACAGGAGTCAGGAGTGACATTCCTGTCTGTTGGGCCACATATTGTAATCCCCATCACAACGAATATCTTCTTTAGCGATGCAGCGTGAAAAGAAAATTTTCCAATCTGACCTCTCTCTTGTTAAGGGATGAAGATCCCTGTAGAGAATGTCTAAAAAGGTGACAAGACTCCTCCTGGCCCGATAATGGAATTGCACACAATTCTCAGAGATAGAAACAGCATGGTTATGTTCCCCCTTTTGACCTGGCACATCAAGTGTAGCTCTGTGGCCGATGATATTGTGACCACGCCTTCTGCGTTTCGATAGGTTGAAGCAGGCCTCATCCATGTAAATGAAGCTGTGGTGGTTCACTTGCTTCCAGTTTCATTATACGCTATATCCAGAAGTACAAAATGAGTTTTATTACATGTATTTTCATTTTGGGCAGATACAGTTACAATAAAAACATATTGCATCTTCTTTTCTACAGCAAATGTGTAAAGGTAAAGGATACATAGTAGTAGTATAGTGATCTATACTACCTGCGTGTGTCTGTGTACATTTTTTTATGTATGACTTGTTCGACCTGAAATGTGTTGTGACAATTTAGCCAGGAAAACTCTGTCGTTTGTGCATATGCACCAAACAAGAGTTCGGAGTATTCGGCCTTCTTGGAGACCTTGAGTGGAGTCCTGCATGGGGCTCCAGTCGGGGACTCCATAGTTCTGCTGGGGGACTTCAACGCGCACGTGGGCAATGATGGAGACACATGGAGAGGCGTGATTGGGATAAATTGGGAACGTCTGGAGGAGGCCCCTGTCCGACAGACTTTCAACTCACACCTCCGGCGGAAGACATGGAGAAGGACTTTCGGTCGGCACCAAGGTACTTCTGGAAAACCGTTCGCCACCTCAGGAGGGGGAAGCGGGGAACCATCCAAGCTGTGTACAGTAAGGATGGGACGCTGTTGACCTCAACTGAGGAGGTAATAGGGCGGTGGAAGGAGCACTTTGAGGAACTCCTAAATCCAACTAATACGCCCTCTATGGTAGAGGCAGAGCTGGATGATGAGGGGGGATTGGCATCAATTTCCCTGGTGGAGGTTGCTGAGGTAGTTAAACAACTCCACAGTGGCAAAGCCCCAGGGATTGCCACGGATGAGATCCGTCCAGAAAGGCTTAAAGCTCTGGGTGTGGAGGGGTTGTCTTGGTTGACACGCCTCTTCAACATTGCGTGGAAGTCTGGGACGGTGCCTAAGGAGTGGCCGACCGGGGTGGTGGTTCCCCTTTTTAAAAAGGGGGACCAGAGGGTGTGTGCCAATTACAGGGGTATCACACTTCTCAGCCTCCCCGGTAAAGTCTACACTGGCTCTGGGGACGTGGAATGTCACCTCTCTGTGGGGGAAGGAGCCGGATCACCAGATCTAGCTCACACAGTAAACCAGCTTTGTCACCAATCCTGTTTGTAATATTTATGGACAGGATATCGAGGCGTAGTCGGGGTGGAGAGGGGTTGCAGTTCGGTGGGCTGGGGATCTCATCGCTGCTTTTTGCAGATGATGTGGTCCTGATGGCATCATCGGCCTGTGACCTTCAGCACTCACTGGATCGGCAAAGCAGCCGAGTATGACGCGGCTGGGACGAGGATCAGCACCGGAGGTCATGATTCTCAGTAGGGAATGAGTCCTTACCCCAAGTGAAGGAGTTCAAGTACCTTGGGGTCTTGTTCGCGAGTGAGGGGACAATGGAGCGGGAGAAGGTCGGAGAATCGGCACAGCAGGTGCGGTATTACATTCAATTTATTGCACCGTTGTGACGAAAAGAGAGCTGAGCCAGAACGCAAAGCTCTCAATCTTTTTGGTGGCTTGGATTTGACCCCCTATCATGTTTGATCTAAGCAACCAGAGAAGCCTGGAATCTGCTTTCTGCACCGTGGTAGTGGTTCTTTTCCAGGCTGTGAGCCACTACACTGAAGAAGACGCCTTCAACGTTCAGAAGCTGATTTGATCGGAACTTCAAAAGTTTGGGGTCACTTAGAAATTTCCATTCCACTCCATTATAGACTGAATACCAGCTGATCTGAGTGGGTGGCTTTAATGCAATATCTACATTACCCATTATCAGCAACCATTCATCCAATGTTCCAAAGGCCCATTCTGTTTACTAATCTGATATCATTTTAAAAAGCTAACTGAGAAAACATTGGAGAACCCTTTTGCAATTATGTAAGTACAGCTCAGAAACGGGTCTAAAAGGGCCTTACCAGTGGAGATCGTGTTGGGTTGAGGGGCAGAGGTTTCTTGGGTGGGCTGAGTCTCTGTGGGGTTCCAGGGGATTTGGGTGGGGCTGCTGGGGGCTTGCCAGCTGGCAGAGGCGGGCGAGCCACCTTGAGGTCCCGAGGACCACCCTGTGGAGACTGGGCAGGTCTCAGAGGTCGCACAATGTTGATTGGTTGCAAGCCATTGGGGGTTGGGCCTGGTCTGAGAGGCAGGACCTCTTTGCTGGTGTGAGGGAGCTTGGGATCAAAACAAAGACAACAACACAAACTTAAGGAAAAGAGAAACAGCTTAAAATACCTTTTCAAGGCAAAACCTTAGAAAAACTGCATGCCACGACAGACTGTTTAAACAATTAAAACAAAGCAAAGTATGCAATAACTATAAATAATTACTTTTGGACCTCTGTGTAGCCTCTGATACAGTTTGATCACAACCAGGGCTTGACATTAACTTTTTGAGACACGTCCTTTGGACAAGTACATTTACATTTCACTTGTCCATGCACAAAAGTCACTTGTCCGGGTAAAGATTTATCATTTTATAATTTGTTTTTGTTTGTGTTTGCTAATGCAGAATTCAAACCAATCGTTGAAAGCATTCAAACAATAGTGTTAATTTTATTAATGTTGATAGCAACATTAATAAAATTCAGTTGAAACAGTAGAAACAAACGTGTCCCAAGAATTGTTTTCCCCTTCAACAAGAAATAAGGATCTCCAGACTCCATAATACAAAGTAATACTTTGCAGTGTGTGGTGGGTGCAGTGTATCACCAGGGGTGACTTGAATTTAAACTTATATGTAGCTAAAATAATTTTGTAGACATAACAATGGATTTTGCCACTAAATGTTGGTGTTAACTTTTGTTAACGTTAGGATAGGATAGGATAGCGTTCGGTCCCTTAGGACTGGACTGGAATGGACCACCGGAGGAAAATAGGGGAGGGTCATGTCTTTTTATTCTTTGCTGAGGCTTTTTGGTCATCCAACATTTTTCAGTCCGGGGCTGGGGTCACTCAACTTTTGTATTCATGAAACAGCAACATTTCAAAGTGGCTTGTTTGGTGCATATTTTTCCATGTAGCTCTTAGTCTCAGCCCTCCTTCGCTACCAGATGGGTCTGACCCATGAGTTTGCTATGGGGCAGGGGGAGCTGCCCCCTGGTGGCTGAAACGGATAGTTGCATTGTTTAAAAAATGATTGGAATAATTACGTCTGACATGATCAGATATTTTATAAATATCTTAAATAACACAAAACAACTAAATGGTGGTACATCTGATTTCATATACTGCTTTAGTTAAAAAAAAAGTATTTCCTGGCTGACGATGGCAGCAGTAGGACGTAAAAAACGAAAATGACTGTTGCTAGTCTGGACATCTTACCGTGCCAAGGTTGCAATAAAGGTTTCCTAAATGCCACATTTGATGTTAGGATTGTGGGTTTTGTGTAGATTTGGACTTTTATTCCACTTTGTTTAAACGGCGAAGTGGATGAAGCCTAGTGACGAGTCTTTTTTGACTAAAAGGTCCAAAACTTCTCCAGTGGCCCCTTAAATAAATAACGAACAGTCCCTAAAAGGGAGTTTTTCCCCTGCCACTAAATGCTTGCTCTTGGGGGAATTACTGGAATTGTGTGGTCCAGACCTATTCTATCTGTAAAGTGTCTTGAGATAACTCTTCTTATGATTTGATACTATAAATAAAGGTGTTACCATCGACTCGGATGTGTCTATTATATCACTAAGTTTTTTTAGAGCTTTTAAAAAAAGTATCAACAAGAATAAGGATCTCCAGACTAGGGAGGTGTTCCAGGCACGTCCAGCTGGGAGGAGGCCTCGGGGGAGACCCAGGACTAGGTGGAGGGATTTTATCTCTAACCTGGCCTGGGAACGCCTCGGGATCCCCCAGTCGGAGCTGGTTAATGTGGCCCGGGAAAGGGAAGTTTGGGGTCCCCTGCTTGGAGCTGCTACCCCCGCGACCCGACCCCGGATAAGCGGATGAAGATGGATGGATGGATGGATTTTTCACTGTTCCAAGAACCCAAATCACCAGTATATTCATTTCAATATATGCCATTGGACATATTGGACTCCCCAGAAGAGGTACGTTTCTGAAATCATTCCGACTCCCTATTGCACGTTCTGTCAACCTGAACAAACTGGAACTTTCCTGCATATGTTCTGGAATAAAATTTCCTTAATCTTGAAAAAGGATCACTTGGACCATTGCTATGCCCAGGGTCTTCTCCATCCTTGAGAATTTCTTATTTTATATGAAATTGGAAAAAAGACATAGAGCAAATTTTATGAAATCTGGCAACCTTTTTTGAGATATGTGGAAGCGAAATCAGAGCTGCAGAAATAATCTAATTAGGACAACTGCTGACCACTTTATTTAGGTGACAACCCGCTTGGATTTTACTCTGTATGTACTGTAATTTTCAAATTTCTTTCATTTTTTCTTCCTTTTTCTCTCTCTGTCATGTATGTATATATGTTCTTTCTCACAACCAATTTGACATGCATTATCTTATTTACTCTTTTTGTTTATTATTTATTTATCTATTTCTTGGGGTGGGAACTCTGTTCTGAGTGTATCTGTGTATCTTTGTTCTAATTTGAAAAAAGCTCAATAAACAAAGTTTGAAAAAAAAAAGTCTTATTGAAAGACATTTTAATTTATTAAAAAAACTATAATGGCTATAATGGCTTTAATGACGAGTCAATTAGTAGCGTCGTAGCAGTTGACTATCATCTTCGTTGCTCTCGCTACCTTGCTCCACATTAGAGGACCGTCTGTTGTCAGCTTATCGTCTCATTTCTTGATAATTACACTTAATGAATGCTCACATGTGTATGGAAATGTCGTCAGCCCGATTCCTGTCACGCCTGAGCAGTGAGGCACCGTGACATTTATGAAATGTAATCGAAGATGGCTATGAACCCACACGCTCCGACAGATAGAGGGGACGGTTATCAGCCAGTAGCAGATCTTCTGTCTGCTTCATGAGACTGTATGTTGTTTAATTTATATTATTTATTGATTATTATATTGTGCGCTGATATTGTAGGGGTGGGCCTAAGTGATAACATATTCGTTTCACCTGGGTTTTTTTGGGCTTTGACAGAGAGGGGAGCGAAAACTTTCTGTTGAACTTATTTCGACTCATTTGCTAGTTGTATTGTACGTGTAATCAACTGCAATACAATCAGTGTTTAGTCCCTCGCGGCAGCACTTTGTTGGACCGCTTACAGCCGCAACAATTGGGAAGCTAGTAATGATTGAAATTGAATCTGTTTTCACACTGTGATCCACTTGGTCTATGAGTATGCTGTGACTCAGTGTGGGCAGGACCAAGGCTCTGGTCACATCTGTGATGAGTCTGCAGCTGCTATAATAAATGTCACAAGCTAAAAGTAATGCAAAGTTGAAAATCAGCTGTTGTCATTTTGACACACGAAACAGTACAGAGGAAAGTAACTGTTAGAGAAACTCCTCCGCGCACAACACCTGAAAATCTTGGTGCTGTGCCACTACAGTGACCTTTTCATTTAGTGTCACACTTCCAAAAGAGTTATCAAAATCGAACAGCAGAGACAGAGAATTTCCTGACTTTTAGTCTACAGAATGGGTCAAGCTCCAAAAACACTGCAGCCATTTCCCATAATAGTATCATTTATAAACCTTATGCTTACCCACATTTTTCAAACCCCATGCAGCTTTTCATTTATAAATTTACATTCAAGCCCAAACTGAGGCAACCCTGATGACATCATTAGGGTTATTTTCTCTGACTTGAACCAGCTACCTCAGAGCTACAGCAGACTATACAACTGTTTTTACAAGCTGAGAATGATCTTAATATCTAAAAGTTGTCTTCTTTAAGAGGGAGGAGGGATGTTGAGATGTTGGCCTCAAGATTGCATGACAGCTTCAATTTCACTAGTCGATATGCATCCTGTTTGTCCCTTTTAAACACACGCACAGGCAGTCATATAATATAACCGCATACATTTCCATTAATTATTGTTAAAGTTGGAATGAAAAAAGACAATAAAATGTACGTGATGATAGTTTTGTTAAAAATATTTTATGTAATTCAAAAGTCATAACACACAGACATTCAAATCAACATGAACGACTGAGGTGTGTCCTGCAAGTCCCAAGCATA
This sequence comes from Sander vitreus, assembly GCF_031162955.1. Lineage (NCBI taxonomy): Eukaryota > Metazoa > Chordata > Actinopteri > Perciformes > Percidae > Sander > Sander vitreus. The sequence goes on along the minus strand of NC_135873.1, from coordinate 18,538,971 downwards.
CATCAAATCCTCCACCATGTAAACAGTGTTGAAAAGAAGCTGCTGTGTAATTGGCTCTCCTTCCTGTCGATAGCCACAGTATCTCCAGATTTGTATTTTAGACATTCCTCATCCAATACAATAAATTATAAAACCTAAAAATATAGAGGAGTTGACTTGCTGTAAACTTAACGTGACATAAGGTTTTCAAGCGTTCGGGACACACCCCAGGTATGAAAAGACCTCTTTGGCACATAACATAAATCATAAAACAAGACATAAAACAAATTGTAAACAAGAGTCATTACAAAAAATGTTTTATACACAGACAGCATTAACAGATTAAAAAACAAACAATAATCATAAAAAAATTTGGCAAATCTGACTGACACCCAGCGATAACACTTGTCTCAGTCTGCAAGGCCTCCGTGCAAAACCGCGTCGTGGTAATGTGAGCACGCTGGGAGGATGTGGGGTGAAGGGGGTCAAAATTGAGAATGAGAGGGGGGGGTAAGGTTTCATTTTAAAGTCTGAACTGTTAAGAGTCCTGTTTGTTCTTTCGTGTCTCAGGTTTTTACTTTGTGTTCATCCTGCTCTAGTATGGTCGACAGCTCTGTGGTTTACCATCCAAGTCTCTTTAGTGCAAATAGGCTGTCAGCTGCTGCCTCCTCTGAGGGTGGAGGGGGGAGGAGAAGGTCATTTTCGTGGCGGAGGCGAGGCTGTGTTTGGTTTGGCACCTGGGACCGGTCTGGAAGGAGAAGGATAAAAAAATATATATATTCTTAGCTTAAAGTTAAACAGCATATAAGAACAGTGTTGTGTATCAAAGCTTGATATATCTTCTTTTGTGCCATTGTTGTCCAAAAACTATTAAAACACACTGTTGCACAAATACACACACACACACACACACACACACACACACACACACACACAAACACACACACACACACACTGTAGTTTTCTGTAACTACACTAACGTGCAGATACTTCTTGTGTGACATAAGTGACAAAATAATCTACAAGTAAATCCACAATGGAAATAATCGTTAGTTGCAACTCTCATCTATCTATCTATCTATCTCTCTCTGATCTGACACGCATCTCCTCAACAACTTTAAATCAACTCTCTCGCAGTGTAAACATAACTTTCATTACAGTAACTTTGTGTGTAAAGAGATGAAGATTGAGATATTCATTTACAGTATTACAGTGGTACAAGAAGCACCTTTCTGTCTTCCTCTTTTTGTTCTTTGTGTTTTACTTGTGCAGCTGCAGCTTTTACGTTAATCTGATGGCATCAGATAATAAAAGCCTCTGATCTTATTACATAAAAGAGAACAGAATAATACGTGAGCAGCGGAGAATAAACTTCACTACTACTGTGCTGTGTGTTTGCCCACCTGAGAGCTCTGAGAGGGGGGATGGCTGAGACTTTGCCCACAGGTTTGGGTCCAACTGCCGGGGGCATCATGACCAGCAGGCCAGGGGAGGGTTTGGAGACCAGAATCCGGGCTGGACTGACTGTGGGGGATGCTCCTCTGGCTGGGCTAAGGGGGAGAGGCCTCTGAGGAGGGAAGGGGGATGGTCTGGGCTGCAGCTCAGACACTAACTAAAAGACAGACATACAAACAGACATATTGACTACTGACAATTCCATTATTCAACATTCAGATGCAACTAAACATGCCAACCACATTGTGTCAATATAAAAGACAAAAGCAAATTTTAAAAAGCAATTTTAAAAAGGGCAAAAAGAGAGAGATATGGTAATCAAAAAGGAGAGAAAATGCTATCAGCGCCAATATGATACACAACTCTAAATCTCTGGCACATGGACACAGCAGGGAGAAGAACTCCATTCCAGTTTCAGTACTGGACTGGATCCAGGTTGTCTCCGAAATCTGTTCAGCTAGCTGTACACAGGTACAGAAGTATAAATTACCTCTACGGCACAAAGATCACAAAGTAAACTCACATGAAATATTGGATATTTAACACTAACAGGAAAAAGCAATAAAGGCATTTTACACTTCACAGAGAAACACTGATGAGATAATCAGTGTTTCTCTGTGAAGTGTAAAATGCCTTTATTATATATATAATAAAGCAATTAAAGAAAGCAATTAGATAAGAATCATACTGCAGCTTTATTTATTATTTCTTCAGGGTTCAGCTAAATTCTCTGCAATTCATCCTTAGAAGTACTCTGACATTTTTCTCATTCGCTCTATGTATTTGGCAATAGCTCTGAATTACATTTACAAATTAGGCATTTAGCTGCAGTCAGGAGTAATGACACATTCTCTTAGAGCATGGTTTTGAGAGGGCTTTGATGGTTTGGCATGGCCTCACACTCCCAATTTCTTAAGCAGCCTGACTTGCCTACGAAGCCTCTGCAGCGGACTTCCACTGGGCAAACCTTTCCATCCACGTTGCTCAGCATCAGCTGCCAGCTCGGTGTACTCTTGTGCTCAAATGCCTCCTCTACACAGCCTCCCAGGGAACGGTAAGCTCTATGATGTACATGGTGTCCACACCATGTACATCATAGAGGAGGACCAGAGCATGAGGTCTGGTCTGAGGTTCGTTGTGGCGATCTCAGACGGGAAGCAGAGCCTTTGGTTCAGATCTGCCAAAGGCATTTGCAAGGTCCAAGAACACAACGTGGAGATCTCTTCAATCCTTTTTGGTGGCTTGGATTTGACCCCCTATCATGTTTGTGTACTCTAAGCAACCAGAGAAGCCTGGAATCCTGCTTTCTGCACCGTGGTATCAATGTAGTGGTTCTTTTCCAGGTAGACTGCCAGCCTGTGAGCCACTACACTGAAGAAGACGCCTTCAACGTTCAGAAGCTGATTTGATCGGAACTGGCTGATGTCCACAGAGTCCTTTTCCTTGGGGATTAGGATGCCTCCTGCTACATGCAGTTGGAATTGCTTGTTACTGCCACACCACCTCCATCATCCTCCACAGAAAGCACAATACCTCTGGGTGTGTAAGAACACACCCGGCTGTATAAGAATAAAGCCGGTATGGAATTCCATTGGGCCCAGGGGAGGATGCAGCTCTTGCCTGACGTACAATTCTCTCCACTTCGCTCCACTTAGGGGGGCTGATGCCCACAGCTGATGTTCTAGGGAATCGGTGGCATATCGGGTGGAAGAGTTGTCTGTCAGTGTAGCTCTGTTTGAGGTAAGCTTCCAAATCTTTCTTTGATGTTTTGAGTTTGCCACTTTTGTCCTTTGTAAAAAGGCTTTTTGCAAACGTGTAGGGGTCTTCATTTTACGCCTCCTCAGATTCTCAGCTCTCCTCCAGGTTGACAGCTGGTTCTTAATTTCTGCCTGTAGCAGGTTAATTCCTTCCATCTCCTCCTCTGGAGCTTTTCTCCATTGTTTTTTCACCTGCCGTCTTTCCTTGACTCTCGTGTTCTATCTCCTGCTGTCTCCTGGACACATTTACAACTCTAGAGCTTAATTCCTGGAGTGTGTTGTTATCTCAGGTGTCTTGTTGATCATCATTTTATACAGTATGCTGAGAGACCAAACCCAAAATGATCTAAACTTTAAGATGTTTTCCAGATGTTTATTCTTTGTTAGAACTGAGCTCTACTGTAGTTAAAAAAACTTTGTTTTTACACTAAGTTGATTTGATTAAGTTGATTACCCTAGAAGAACATGGCAGATCTGGAAACCCAAGAATTCTTCAACAAACAAAATTTAATTTAGAGTATACACGAACGGTCAAAAGTTTGGGGTCACTTAGAAATTTCCATTCCACTCCATTATAGACAGAATACCAGCTGATCTGAGTGGGTGGCTGATCTTTAATGCAATATCTACATTACCCATTATCAGCAACCATTCATCCAATGTTCCAAAGGCCCATTCTGTTTACTAATCTGATATCATTTTAAAAAGCTAACTGAGAAAACATTGGAGAACCCTTTTGCAATTATGTAAGTACAGCTCAGAAACGGGTCTAAAAGGGCCTTACCAGTGGAGATCGTGTTGGGTTGAGGGGCAGAGGTTTCTTGGGTGGGCTGAGTCTCTGTGGGGTTCCAGGGGATTTGGGTGGGGCTGCTGGGGGCTTGCCAGCTGGCAGAGGCGGGCGAGCCACCTTGAGGTCCCGAGGACCACCCTGTGGAGACTGGGCAGGTCTCAGAGGTCGCACAATGTTGATTGGTTGCAAGCCATTGGGGGTTGGGCCTGGTCTGAGAGGCAGGACCTCTTTGCTGGTGTGAGGGAGCTTGGGATCAAAACAAAGACAACAACACAAACTTAAGGAAAAGAGAAACAGCTTAAAAATACCTTTTCAAGGCAAAACCTTAGAAAAACTGCATGCCACGACAGACTGTTTAAACAATTAAAACAAAGCAAAGTATGCAATAACTATAAATAATTACTTTTGGACCTCTGTGTAGCCTCTGATACAGTTTGATCACAACCAGGGCTTGACATTAACTTTTTGAGACACGTCCTTTGGACAAGTACATTTACATTTCACTTGTCCATGCACAAAAGTCACTTGTCCGGGTAAAGATTTATCATTTTATAATTTGTTTTTGTTTGTGTTTGCTAATGCAGAATTCAAACCAATCGTTGAAAGCATTCAAACAATAGTGTTAATTTTATTAATGTTACATCAACATTAATAAAATTCAGTTGAAACAGTAGAAACAAACGTGTCCCAAGAATTGTTTTCCCCTTCAACAAGAAATAAGGATCTCCAGACTCCATAATACAAAGTAATACTTTGCAGTGTGTGGTGGGTGCAGTGTATCACCAGGGGTGACTTGAATTTAAACTTATATGTAGCTAAAATAATTTTGTAGACATAACAATGGATTTTGCCACTAAATGTTGGTGTTAACTTTTGTTAACGTTAGGATAGGATAGGATAGCGTTCGGTCCCTTAGGACTGGACTGGAATGGACCACCGGAGGAAAATAGGGGAGGGTCATGTCTTTTTATTCTTTGCTGAGGCTTTTTGGTCATCCAACATTTTTCAGTCCGGGGCGGGGGTCACTCAACTTTTGTATTCATGAAACAGCAACATTTCAAAGTGGCTTGTTTGGTGCATATTTTTCCATGTAGCTCTTAGTCTCAGCCCTCCTTCGCTACCAGATGGGTCTGACCCATGAGTTTGCTATGGGGCAGGGGGAGCTGCCCCCTGGTGGCTGAAACGGATAGTTGCATTGTTTAAAAAATGATTGGAATAATTACGTCTGACATGATCAGATATTTTATAAATATCTTAAATAACACAAAACAACTAAATGGTGGTACATACATACATCTGATTTCATATACTGTTTTAGTTAAAAAAAAAGTATTTCCTGGCTGACGATGGCAGCAGCAGGACGTATAAAACGAAAATGACTGTTGCTAGTCTGGACATCTTACCGTGCCAAGGTTGCAATAAAGGTTTCCTAAATGCCACATTTGATGTTAGGATTGTGGGTTTTGTGTAGATTTGGACTTTTATTCCACTTTGTTTAAACGGCGAAGTGGATGAAGCCTAGTGACAAGTCTTTTTTGACTAAAAGGTCCAAAACTCCTCCAGTGGCCCCTTAAATAAATAACGAACAGTCCCTAAAAGGGAGTTTTTCCTCGCCACTAAATGCTTGCTCTTGGGGGAATTACTGGAATTGTGTGGTCCAGACCTATTCTATCTGTAAAGTGTCTTGAAATAACTCTTCTTATGATTTGATACTATAAATAGAGAAAGGTGTTACCATCGACTCGGATGTGTCTATTATATCACTAAGGCTTTTTAGAGCTTTTAAAAAAAGTATCCTTTTAGTGTGGCTGTTTAGAATGTATTATTAGTACTTCTTGCTACTACGTTTTTGTGTAGACCTAAAAGTCTACACACTTTTTACACACTTTACACACTAAATAGTACGTAAATAGAATTTACACACTATTTACGTACTTTTTATGGTTTTATGTTCATCCTAATTTTTGGAAGTATTTTAAAGTTTTAATTGTTATAAATTGTATGAATCTTTTATGTTTTTAGTTATCACTATTTATTTGTAAATTAAAATTCAACATCAAATAACAGTAACACATTTTTTATTTGGAAAAAATAATGTCATTTAAGCAGTCCTGATGATGAATTCTTTTACAATTCCAATTCCATTTGCTGCTCTCTTTATTTAGTTGAGTTTGTCATTAGTTATAAATCCTGGCCATTACTCTTACTGTAAATAGCCCTGAGCTGCATGTTCTCTTTGAAAGATGCTAGATGAATAATGTTTGTTCTTGTTTTTCATAATAAGACTCATTGATTCCCTTCCCTTTTCCTTCCATTCTTTGTCCCCCTTTTTTATTCTGGTATTTGTCTCCTTTTGTATTTCTTTCCTTTACAATGATAAATGTCCCCTAACCCTGAGCTACGAACCCATCCAATTAAATAATTTCTATACAAAAATAAAGACATGGTGAACTGATGCTGAAGGGACATTGAACTAGTGGAGAGGAGTGTTGTGGATGGAGGAGACACAATATAAATTGCTGCTGTAAAATGCGGCCATGATATGAAGGTCAACCCAATATTCAATAAACACAGCAAGAGAAACAGTCACAACCCTCCCATTTCCTCCCCTCCTTACCTTTTTTCTTTCTTTACCACACACACACACATACACAACTCACCCCCTTGTGGCCGCTAGCTTTGTTGATTGGTCCGACTACTTTCAAGTGAAAGGCAGGATTCAGATGGCCATTCTTCCCTTTCTCCACCGATACCTCCATCCTGAGCAGAGTAATGAGGACAGGCAGAAAATAAACCAGAGCAACTGTGGTAATTATTTACACCTTTTATTATTCTTTTGTGTCTTTGTGAGCTATGTCTTCTAAGATGTAATTCCAAAACGGGAGGGGGGAGAAATGAGCCGCTTGAAGCGCTCTGTCAGTGTCATGTGCTTGACATCATGCGTGGGAGGGAGAGGCTTGTGCCAGCAGGGCTTGCAGTAGCAAATGAAAGCAATGGAAATGAAAAAGTTATGATGATGTATTTTCTCAGAGCGGTTACAATGTAAATCATGATAATGTGAATAATAGAATAGGGAAAAAAAATTAAAATGTGAGTCAAAGTACTGCACATGAGGAACAACTGTCTCAAATAATTCTGCAATTAGGGCAGCAAATTGGGGCCTCCTCCCTACTTCTCAGTTGATTGTTAATGGCTTAATTCAGCAAATGAAAAAAAAAAAAAAACTCCCTCCCAATGGTGTGTATGGGGGCCCTGTTCACAGAGTGGCTACTATAGAGGCAGTTTGTAATATCTACTTCCTGCATTCTCTGGAGCACTCCCAGTCCTCTCACATGTAGAACTATAGAACTACAGAGCAGCAGAAGCAGGAAGAAGATTACTATGTCCATAGCAATGTACTTTATGTTCAGCGAAAGCAGCGCCCATCCAGGTGTGAAAGGAGTCATGCGAGTGCTCTGGTCCTGAGACTTCTGAGGCAATGGGAAAAGTTGAAGTTGGTAAACGGTCTTCTGTACAGGGTAACCAAAGACCTGTCCTCAGGCCATAAGGTCTGCTTGTTGTCCCACCAGGACTGAGACCAGTAGTGCTCAAGGTCATCCATGATGATGCAGGGCATCAAGGCCAGAGTTGCACCCTTCAGTTGGCAGGTCAGTGCTTTTACTGGATGTCCTTGTGGTTACAGATCAGTTCACACACCTTTATCTTGCTTTCCCCTGTGCAAACCAAACAACCATAACAGGTGGCCAAGCGGTTTGGAAAATGATTTATTTTGTGTGTATGGCTTCCCAGAGATACGGGTCCAGCTTCGAGTCTCAGCTCATCCCCGACCTCCTTGACTTAGCCCACATTCACAAATCTCACACCACAGCCTATCATTCTGCTGGAAATGGAAGCGTGGAGCTCTTCAACTGCACTCTTGGCAGTATGCTATGAGCTTTGCCTCCCCGTGAGAAGAACAAGTGGCCTCAGATGACAAACACCTTGACATACAACTGTACCGCCCATGAGACAGGTTATGCCCCCTTCTATCTCATGTTCAGAAGGATTCCCCGTTTGCCAGTGGATGTCATGTTTGAGTCTGCTCTGAGAGATGAGAGAGTGGTTGACTATGATGCCTATGTCACTAAACTGAAACATGACCTGAGGGAGTCAATGGAAGCTGCCCAGCAACAATCACGTCAAAAACAGCAGTTTGACGAAAAGGTCAAAAGCTCTCCTGTGCCTGTGGGTGACCACGTACTCCTGGCAAATAAAACAGAAAGAGGGAAAAAGAAATTGGCTGACTGATGGGATTCTGAGCTCTATGAGGTTATTTGGAAGGATCCCAAGCTTCCTGTGTACCGCATAAAGAAAAATAACCTGGCCAGTTTCTCCTACTCCTCTATTAAGGTTGGTTTGGTGGTACTACTACTTGGAGTGAAGCTGAATGTTTCAACCTTTTATCCATTAAAGTTACTTTTAGCTAATCATTTGAACTGCTTAGTCATTACTTTTAACTACCGGTTTAATCCTGTGCTGGCTTGCTAACTAGTTTTCACACACTCCTGCAACACATAGTGTTCAGGTATTGTAGTTGACTTAATGTTAATATGTGGATATAATCTTTTAATCAACTCAAAGCCTATTTTTTCACATTAGCTGAGGTACTGTACTTTCCAATCCATCCACGCACTGCAGAATTACCCTCTGGGATACAAGTACCATTGGTTGGGAATCACTGATCTGGTGCAACAACACAGCTAACTACAGTCTGCCTAAATATAAGAAGCTTTACAAAGTAAGGATTTACTGCAGGGCTGTCATCGGATTGAATTAGACTGTAGATGTGTACTAAACAAACTGGTAAGTCAGTATATGTATATACTGCAGGTTCTTAGCTGATTGGAAGGCTTTCCAAGCATACTGGATGGTAAGAGATGCCTTTAATCAGCCCAAGCCACCAGTTGTCCTACTGTTGAACTGTAAATGAACCCAAATGATTGGCCATGGAACAAAACTAAAAAAAGCAGAGGGTTTTCAGTGCAGCCGATACTGTTAAGAGTCTTTTTAATCATCGTACCGGCTCAATTTTCCATATCGTGAGCCATTCATTTAGTTGTCTCCCCTTTGTCTCCCTGCTGCAGTTACTGTAAAATCCTGCCGAGGTCCAATATCACCAATATTTAGCCTTTCTACCTGTCTTCATTTGGAGGGCCAGGGCCTTTAAAAGGCTGCTGTAATGCTGGATCCTTTCCAGACACATTTCTGTTCTGTAAATCACTGTGGAACGATTGAGTATTTTCAGAGGCCCTAACTCAGCCAGTGTTATGACGAGGCTGTCTCTCTGGGTGGTATATGAGGTATAAGGCAACGCTCATAAAAGAAGCTCATGGGTTTATGAGGCCATGATTTTGTTTGGTTCTGATGGAGGTGAGCAGCCGCACAAAATGCTGCCATTTATGCTGATGTAAAGATGTAAAGTTCTGGTGTATGCATCGATCAGCTTGGAGCGCTGGAAGACATGGCAATGGGCACTTCCTTCCTTCTTTCTATCCTGTAATTCAAAACTTTCCATCCATCCTTTTTTCATTTCTCCTACCATGACCTTTTTCTAATCCATTCTTCTGCCACATTTCCCTACTTCTTTCTTTCCCACCCCTTCCTTTCCTTTCTCCTTCCTTTTTCTGAAACACTTCCTCCCTTCGATGCATGATTCATTTCCACCTTGTTCCACTTTTTGTTTCCCTCCCTTCTCATGCAGACAGTGTGATATGTGAAGGCCCCCCTGCATACTGTACTGCAAAACACTGCTGTCTTTCAACAAGCAAACAAACAAACTTCCAAGATAGAGAGAGAATCAAGCATTAGAATTACACATTTTTTAACCTAACCTCTGTGATTGCTTTTTACTTAATGCATGATTATTATGGGAATGTCAAAAATTAGACAGACAGACAAGATACAGTACTTGTTGCTCTTGTTCTTCTCTCTCTGTGAAAGCCACTTGTGGTAATAGGAAGTCTTGATCCTGTAGCAGTAGAAGAACAACAACACCACAGGCAGGACCAACAGGAAGGCAAACAGCAGCCCCACCACCAGCCCCACCTGACCTGTGGACACACACACACACACACACACACACACACACACACACACACACACACACACACACACACACACACACACACACACACACGTTAAAGGTTTTCACACACTCCTGCAACACATAGTGCTCAGGTATTATAGTTGACTTAATGTTAATATGTGGATATAATCTTTTAATCAACTCAAAGCCTATTTTTTCACATTAGCTGAGGTACTGTACTTTCCAATCCATCCACGCACTGCAGAATTACCCTCTGGGATACAAGTACCATTGGTTGGGAATCACTGATCTGGTGCAACAACACAGCTAACTACAGTCTGCCTAAATATAAGAAGCTTTACAAAGTAAGGATTTACTGCAGGGCTGTCATCGGATTGAATTAGACTGTAGATGTGTACTAAACAAACTGGTAAGTCAGTATATGTATATACTGCAGGTTCTTAGCTGATTTAGCACACACACGCACACACGTAAATGGTTACATCATCATAATTATTGTCTAAGCAGTGCGTCTCTTTCACCTAAGTCTGGATCAATGGAAGTACATTTCCAGGATACTGTAATTGCCTGACATCCAACACGTGATGCCCCCTTACCTTCCTCTCTCTGTGGGTTGCCGTTCTCAAACTCTGTTCGCTTTAGGAATCAACCACAAACTTTGAGCTAGCAAGCTTCACACTGAAATGGCAAGTTTTGAAGAAAATTTGGATCTTGCATGGTTCTTTCGGGGAATGATTTTAAACGTAAGATGAGGATGCAAAACTAGAGACAAAAGCAGAGAAATTGTCCTGTACTTTCTAAAAGATGCTGGGAGTTGAAGACATGTTCTGGATTTCCATTTAAAAGACTGTTGAGTTTAGTTTATGACCTGGACTGTACACACATTGGCCAAAATATGAATTGTTTCATTAGCTTGTTGCCACCAGATTTATCATTCTTGCTCATTCTGTCAGATTGATACTTACATTATGCACTATATCCGGACCTAAACACACATGCCATAGAATGTGAATTGTATTAATTAGTTACTCTGAAAACGGAATCATAACTGAGACAAAAGAAAACTCAACTATTTTGTATTTTACTTTTATACATTTTGGGGACTCACAAGAGACAGATTAAATAATGGTTAAAATGAATGGTCTGACCATTCCCATGACTTGACAAAGCTATTTATAGTTTGGTGTGTATAATTCCATCCAAAGTCCATTTTACTGTAATAAGCACAGAGGTCACATCCAGAATCCTGGATTTATTTAAAAAAGTTTTTTAGATTCTCTCCTCCTTCTTGGCCTTCCATCCACAGTGAGATAGTGACCCTTTCCTACACATCTGAATGGTCTGCCTGTCATGTATTCATTTAGCAGAAACTTAGCCAAAAAGCTGCTGCTAGTGGCCTGCACATCCCCAACAGATAAGGTGTAAACATGATGCTGTTGCTCTGGTTTGTCAGTGAGGAAGTCTTGTTTTAGAAAATAATCTTAAAACAGTTTTATGAAAAAGAAAACCTGCAATATGATACACATTTACCCATTTTCTAATGTATATCATTAGTGTGCAGATGCAGCTTGGCACAGTGTGTGTGTGACTCACTGTCATACTGGACAGGTCCACTGTCCACGCTGCCGCCGAGTCCTGGCTTCTCACAGAAGGGTGGTGCCCAGCCGCGATTACAGTGGCAGTTCCCGTTACTGTTACACACCTATGCACACACACACACACACACACACACACACACACACACACACACACACACACACAAATGGAGCAGACTGCAGAGCACTGGCAATGATAGCTCACATTTGTGTTTCCTTTATCTCTACCTTTGTATGTACAATTGTATTTATCTTTTTGTTTTTGACTCTTTAAGTGATGGAGTTTATGTTAGAGCTGGAGTGTGTGCTTCTTTTGTCCTCAGGTCTTTCTTATGTAACTTAATCTAGGCAAAACAGTCAACTTCCCTGAAGCTCAAAACTATCAGAGGCCCCAAAGGCACCAGGTTTGTTGTGTGCTGATTATTCTTGATTATTTGATTAATTGCTCGTTTGTTTAGTAGTATGCACTAACTGAAGAACAATATAAACTGAAATGGAATTACTTCAAGTGACTAAATGTAACTTTTGAATGTTTCTGAAACTTAATTTTTCATTTGATGATCATAAATAACCTGTAACAGCAAATTATACTAACAGTGAAAAGAACGCTAGTTTTATATAGTTTTTATTACGGTAATCCCGGGTCCAATATTTCCCATGAAGTCACAGAATGATTTACGGCAGGTAGATGGCGCTACAGAGCACACATTCTGATGGGTCACAGAATTCGGTGTAACACTGGAAAATACTGTTATATCCAGCCAGGTAAAAGGTTCTTTATATAGGCCTAATTGTGTGAATGCTGATTCAGCAGCATTCACAGTATTGTTATCCGATTCTTCAACTTTCTTTGGTCGCCTCTAACTTCTGCATACGTTCAGCTACAAAAAACATTTGTTCTGCTATTTATACTTTTTAAAATATTAAGCTGTTTAATTTTGACAGCAGGTGACAGGTCGTTATCTGATTACAAACATCAGAGATCAAGGCGATCTCCTCTGAGTTTACAAACATGGCCACTGATTAGTAAGCATGACACAGCATTTTCGCCAGACTGTCAAATTGCAACTACAGACAATAACAGTCGTTCTCTTGCCACTGTTGTAACACCTACAACATGCGCAATACATACAATATGGCTATTATTCAACTTTTAAAGATATATTAATTAAAACAATTATCACTTTTCTACATTTATTACAACTTCACCTTCTTACACATTTAACCAATCCAGTTTAGCTTTAGCATTAGCTTTTCAAAAAAAACTTTAATTATTCCACATCTTTTTTTATATTAGTGGCGTTATTCAACTTGTCACTGAAATTCATACTAATTAAAACCATTCCCTCTTTTCCAACTATTCTCACTACTAACGTTTTCTCTTATTGTAAATGAATGATTTTCTGTCTAAGCAAAATATTCATTACGACTATATGACCTCCCGGTAATGCTAACTCAGAAATCTACAGTGGGTCATCATCGTAAAGAAAAGATCTTTACGACAGCAGGTGTGGTAAAAACATTCCTGCTTTTGTCCAAAGCGGCTGCTAGAATCAACACAAACTGAAAGTTACATATAGCCCCTTTAAATAAAGGTGACTCCTACATTTACACCTCAAAATTTCAAAGTTTTCATTTATTTTAGTTCATATTATGTGTATAAAGTAGGGCTGAACAATATGAGGAAAATGTATATTTAATATGATGATAAGTTTTGAAGAGGTTGATATTTTTGAAAACTAAACAATGTGGTGTTTTCAGTCTTAGAGGGTCTAATACTAATACTAATAACTAATGTAATTACTTGTGATAAATAAACAGATATCAAAATGTACTAAATTCAGCCTTTCAGTGGCTTTCAGTATACTGCTAAACCATTAAAAAAAAAATGATAGTTACATTTTAAAGTGCAGTTTTCTACTTATACTCTCAACTCACTAAAAAAATCCCTGAGCGTCTTTCACAATGTGTGTGTTGTCACAAAGTGAAAAATGGGAAAAGTGCTTTAGTGTTGCTTTAATATCCCTTGGTGAATTTAGCAAATGTTGGAATTCACCGACTAAGTATTAGGTCGGTGAATTTACGTATCGGTGAAAGATTACGTATACTGTAATTTGAAGGTTTTATCCATGTTTTATCCATATTTCTTACTGATAACGGCAGAAAATGTTGTACCTGCAACACTCATTGCCTGCGCGTGATTTTCGAATTGTTACTTTATTTGCCTGTAGGTGGCAGAGATGGGGACTCCAGTCTGAGACTCTGACTCGAGTCGCACTTAAAGGGGCGCTATGCAGTTTTGGCCATTTCTTCGCTGTTTTCTCGCAGGTTTCTCTATAGAGCTCCCCCTACTGCTTCGGAATAGATATTTGGCAGCTCCTATGTTTACTTGTGTCTGACTCCTCGGTCAGTCTGCTGTTTCCTTCCTCCGACAATGCTTTCCTAGCTTTCGGCTTCTTTTTTTGCCGGCTCAGCCATGACGATAGTGTGAAAAACTCCATCGCTACCTTGTTAGCCGGTTCCTGAATGGGTGTATGTGTGCAGTGCCGTGAATCAATTCGTTATATCACGCGATACTTCCTGATGCTGAGGCCGGCAGCTCGCCGGTTGGTGTATTAACTTTCAATACAGATGTTCCCTCACACTTTGAACACTGAAAAATGTAATGCATGATGAGGTTGGGCTTTACAGCCGGTTAGTAACACAGACAAACATGTATTCTTTGGTGCAGATACCAAAATGTTGAAAAAAAGAGTTCTTAAAGTTTCTTCAGATTGTATTGCAGTAGACCCCATAAAGTTATCCTACAACTGATTTTGATACTGTACTGTATGGATGGTAGCTACAGGACATGCTTTGAATTCATAAGATTTAACAATAGTTAGGGACAGATCAGATGGCCAGAGACTTGAGACTTGGACTCATGGCCAAAGATTTGAGACTTGACTTGGACTCAAACTCAAAGACCTGAGACTCGATTTGGACTTCCAAAAAATGACTTGTGAACATCTCTGGTAGGTGGTAGCATCGACATGTGCAGACATCCAGTATGCACTCAAAAACGAGTTTCTGATGACGAAACACAACTCAAAAATGTGCATATGTTACATGGCTAATGTGTGTGCCAAAGGCCATAAAGGTTAATTGAACCAATCCAGTACTGCTGCTGTATTTTTGTTTTGGAGGGTCCAATAAAAAAGAAAAAAAGAAACTAACTGAAGCTCAAACCCCCTCCCCAATCCCAATAATTTTCATGCAGTCCCTCTGAATAAAAATTACTGCTAGCCATTTCACCACAACAGACCTTTGAGTAATGATCAGTAATCTACCACTATTGAGACTTAGTTAAAGAGTTGAAATGTAGAAAAAAACTCCTTTTACTTCACTACATTTGGTAAATCACTTCTAAGAGTTTTTAATTAACTTGTCTTACACTTGTGAAAAGAAACTTATATGTAGGATTAGCATTTAAACTTGATTAATATCTCCAGACATCTTGTGTATTTCACCAATACTAAATGAAGGAGAAATTACTGCCATGCTCAAATTACAACGATATGTAATTATCCTATCCAACCGCAGGGTTGTTACTGATTCTTATAGTTCTTTTATTTTAGATTCAGGAGGCCAGGTGTAGTTTCCTTTTAGTTTTTGGAGAGCATATGTTTTTAAGCATTTTTATACAAAGATAAGAAGGGAAAAGCTGTATGAAATGAAATGCCATGACCTTGATTTAAACACATCATCATTGATGTATAACATATCAATCAGAATTCTAAATCTCCAGAATATCTAACATGTTTTAAGCTTCTTTAATGAAAATATCCTGTATACATTTAAAAAATAATAATTGCAAACTAGTAGTGCTCTCAGAAGCAAGTAGTACTTCCCCTGCTCATTATTCCGGTTTATTTGCATGGACATCCAGCACACTCCAAAAGCCTGAGGTTCCACATGAATCATATGATAATGCTAAATTAAAAAACACATCCTAACACAGTAGGAGACCCTAAACTGGGGGAAGGAAAAATAGTCTATTTAGAAAAATCCTGACTCAAAGCCACTTTCATTATACATCTACTGTTAGTGAGAGGAGTGAACAAAAAAGGGACAAACATATAACAACATAGTGAAGATAGAAGGAGAAGAGGATTAAAGGAGGAAAGGATATGTCTATGTTTTTTTTCTCGCTGATAATGTTTCAAATCCTAATCAAATAATAATGCCTGGTAAGCCCATTTCTCATACAGTAGATGGGGCAAACAGAGACTCAAGTCTTTAGGTTGGGTTCGCTTCAAATGCTCAGGGTCACAACAAGCTACTGAGCAGTCAAAATACAAACTAGGCCATGCCAACAAGGGTTAGACTCATACGTATGTATGAAAGTAACCTCCTTTTCTATTGCTTGAAATTGTGTCCTCGGCTTGCACGTGAGCTCCAACAAGCACAATTGACTGTGTTTGTTCAGTCAACAATTCACTGTAAGTCAGTGAGGATTCATCATAATAATATTAATACATTTTATTTATATAGCACTTAAAAACAGATGTTACAACGCGCTTCACAAGACAATTAAAAACAGATAAATGAGGCAAAAGTAAAAATAATTATTGAAACAGAGCAACATATATCAATAATAGTATAATAATATTAAAACAAGGCGATAGAAACAAATGTATATAAATTTCATGAGTTTGGGAGCTCTGACAGCATAAGCCTGATCACCTCTAGTCATAAAATATGACCTGGGAACTTCAAAAAGTAGCTGACTAGATGATCTCAGATAGTGTTCAGGCCCCTAGGGTGTTAGGAGATCAATTATATCATGTTTTAGTTACTGCAGTAGCAACTCCTAATGGATGGTAGCAGCCAAAAATACAACAAACTGCTTATTAAATTAAAAAAACTGAAGGGAAATTATTACCAACATTACTTTGCTGTCCCTCCCAGTTCCAGTACACCTACCCCAAGACAACAGTAGATTTAGCAGGGACAAGGACTGCAATGCAGCAGTGTTAATTTCGTTGACAAAGACTATGACGAAAAATATTCGTCAACGAACCTTTTTCACGGACGAAAACTAAATAAAAACTAAATAAAAAGTCAGATATGATGACGAAGACTGAAGAAATATAACAGACACTTTAGTCAACAAATAAAAATGAGATGAAAATGTTAGGGAGGGACGAATGGAGAAGAGATCCAATCAGAACCACTCTTTTTTGTGGGACAAGTTGGGAAGAAATCCAATCAGAGCGAATCTTTGAGGGTAGGTTGATTTATGCGGAAGCAGCAGAGCCGTTTTAAAAAGCCGCGGCAAATGCAGGTGCAACAGCTAAACAAATGCAGCAGCAGTTACACAAGAGGACGAGTTTGCAGAACTTTGCACAGTTTCGAGGACGTTTTCACAACAGTAGTTGTGTTTAATTGCACAGTCTTAGTTACACAGCTTTGGCTGATTTCAGTTGACTTCGCTCGTTAGCAACACGCTAATGTTTTGCAGTGCACCCGGTCCGAGGGCAATGACATGTCTCATGAACAACAGAAATGTCAGAGCTAGGTCTAGGACGGACCGTTAAATCTGTGTCTGTATTGCATATTCAAACCTTAATACCATTCCATAACAGACTGATGGATACTGCCAATGACCAAAAATTCTGAAGAAACATTTAGTCAACTAAATCCACTGTAGATTTAGTCAACTAAAATCTGCTAATATTTAGTCGACTAAAACTAGACTAAGACTAAAAGATGACTAAAATAAGACTAAATGGTGTGTTATTCAAAAGACTAAATCTGAATTTGCTGTCAAAATTAACACTGCAATGCAGATGGAACTGGGTCTTCCAAACTGGCACAAATTAGGGTAAAATATACAAAATAAATACATTTTCTAAAAAAAACACCTCAAATCTTTAAAGGTGCAATATGTAATACTGACAACTAGTGCTTAAAATAGTTACTGCAGTATAAATTCAAAATACTGGAGAGAGTCGTCTCCCTCGCCCCCTCCTCCCCAGACTTGAAGTTCACGGAGGTTGCCAGGCTGAGACTGCAGCATTCACAAAGACGCTTGTCCCACATAGCCAGACATTACTTCACAGCACAGTGGAGTAGCTAACGTTAGATGCTGGCTATATTGACAGTCATAAAAGCCCGTGCTCACAAGGAGCTCTGTACCCAACAGACACACTTCCTATGTTTAGAATTATGGTAGGAACCGCTTAAAACAACAACCTCGCCATTGTGTTCATGACAGTGTCATGTCACTCTTATGTAGATACCTTCAAGTGAAGTGTTACCAAATTAGCTACGGTAGGAACCGCCAAAAATAACACTACCTTGCTGTTCTCTCCACCCGACTGAACACACTTTATTGGCTTAGAATTAACTATTGCTAAACACACTGCAAACTCAGTCCTTTCCAATTTACAGCTCTTGACTTAAAATAACTCACCAGCTACGGCCGCTGAACAGGCTACATGTTGTAAACAGCCGTGGCCCCTGGCCTGGTCCTCCGTTAACTTTAGCAGTTAGCAGAGTTAGCATGGCAGCATTAGCCAGGACCAGTCAGGATCACTTTACTGGCTGTGTCTCAATTGTTTTTGCAAGTAACCAACTCGGGTACTGTAGCTATATAATTACACAAATGTTGAAATTACATAAAATACCCGTCCCTTGTAGCCGTGATAAATTAGCCTGAAGCTAATGCTTAGCTACCTGTTCAGGAAGAAATTAGCCAACTCTGCGTCCTTTTGGGCTCTAAGCTGTCTCCACCTTTCAAATACATCTCCAATATTTACGTCTCTGGTCACGCAACTGTTAGAAACATGCAGTTTTTTTTTTTTTAGGTCGGGTAGAATCTATCTTCGTTGATCCTGTTCCTTTGTTTGCTGCTTTCATGGCTGTACTGACGTTACAACTGTAGCGTGCTGGGTTTACGTTTTTACAGGTATATCTGGCAACCCGGCCTGGCTGTCAAACTGGGCAGTTGAAAACAACACACAGGCTAAAACACAAACAGAAATTCCGCCACGGAATGCAAATTTCAAAAAGGAGAAAATAATGGCATTAGCATTGTTGTCAGAAAAGATAGTATTTCAACTTAGCATATTTCCTTAATATCTAATGATGCATTTGGGGTCATTTTTGGATTTATTAAAGTAAATATATTACATATTGGACCTTTAATGGTATAGCTCCCTTGTGACTGGCAGTGATCCAATGGGGAAATTCTCTGGTGTTTTTTTAACTTAACTGAGCAGCATGAGCGGTGACAGCTACGATGATTGAAGATTCAAAAAAACACAGCTCCCTCTAAAGACACTAAAAACTGTATACATTCACATATACAATACTCCCTAACAACTGGAAACACTCTTGAAATTCAATGCTTTTTAGTCTAAACATACCCAAATGGTGAAAGTGGTCCAAATTAAAAGTGGTACGGCTCCCATATACTTTGACACTCTGGGGTGTGCTTGATATCATTGGAAAGGTAACACTCTCAAGTTTTGGGTACAAGTGTCAGGGTGATTCTAGGCCTTACTGACACAGAGTTACAAAGCTAGAATGGAGGGGCTTACCTCTACGCACAGTCTTGGTTAAAAAATCCTATGAAACATCGAGGAAGGGATGAAGTGACCCTGCCCGGAGGAAGCCCGGGGCCCCCGTCTGGAGCCAGGACCAGATGGAGGGCTCGTCAGCGAGCGTCTGGTGGCCGGGTTTGCCACAGAGCCCGGCCGGGCACAGCCCGAAAAAGCTACATGGCGGACATCTCTCCATCCCATGGGCCCACCACCTGTGGGAGGAACCGCTGGGGTCGGGTGCGCTGCCACATGAGTGGCAGTGAAGGTCAGCGGCCTCGACGGACCAGACCCGGGCAGCAGAGGCTGGCTCTGGGGATGTGGAATGTCACCTCTCTGTGGGGGAAGGAGCCGGAACTTGTGCGGGAGGTGGAGCGCTACCGGTTAGATCTGGTGGGGCTTACCTCTATGCACAGTCTTGGTTCTGGAACCATACTCCTGGATAGGGGTTGGACTCTTTTCTTCTCCGGAGTTGCCCAGGGTGTGAGGCGCCGGGTGGGTGTGGGGATACTCACAAGCCCCCGGCTGAGCGCCGCTACGTTGGAGTTTAACCCGGTGGACGAGAGGGTCGCCTCCCTACGCCTGCGGGTTGTGGGGGGGAAAACTCTGACTGTTGTTTGTGCATATGCACCAAACAAGAGTTCGGAGTATTCGGCCTTCTTGGAGACCTTGAGTGGAGTCCTGCATGGGGCTCCAGTCGGGGACTCCATAGTTCTGCTGGGGGACTTCAACACGCACATGGGTAATGATGGAGACACATGGAGAGGCGTGATTGGGAGGAATGGCCTCCCTGATCTAAACTAGTGGTTGTTTGTTGTTGGACTTCTGTGCTAGTCATGGATTGTCTATAACAGACACCATGTTCGAACATAGGGATGCTCATAAGTGTACTTGGTACCAGAGCACCCTAGGCCAAAGGTCAATGATCGATTTTATAATCGTTTCATCTGATCTGAGGCCGTATGTTTTGGACACTCGGGTGAAGAGAGGGGCGGAGCTGTCAACCGATCACCATCTGGTGGTGAGTTGGGTCAGGGGGTGGGGGAAGACTCTGGACAGACCTGGTAAGCCCAAACGGGTAGTGCGGGTAAATTGGGAACGTCTGGAGGAGGCCCCTGTCCGACAGACTTTCAACTCACACCTCCGGCGGAGCTTTTCGTGCATCCCTGTGGAGGCTGGGGGCATTGAACCCGAGTGGACAATGTTCAAATTTCGATCTACCGGTCAGTTTTTGTTCTTACCCTCACCTATGGTCATGAAGGCTGGGTCATGACCGAAAGAACAAGATCCAGGGTACAAGCGGCCAAAATAGGTTTCCTCAGGAGGGTAGCTGGCGTCTCCCTTAGAGATAGGGTGAGAAGCTCAGTTATCCGTGAGGAGCTCGGAGTAGAGCCGCTGCTCCTTTGCGTCGAAAGGAGCCAGTTGAGGTGGTTCGGGCATCTGGTAAGGATGCCCCCTGGGCGCCTCCCTAGGGAGGTGTTCCAGGCACGTCCAGCTGGGAGGAGGCTTCGGGGGAGACCCAGGACTAGGTGGAGGGATTATATCTCTAACCTGGCCTGGGAACGCCTCGGGATCCCCCAGTCGGAGCTGGTTAATGTGGCCCGGGAAAGGGAAGTTTGGGGTCCCCTGCTGGAGCTGCTACCCCCGCGACCCGACCCCGGATAAGCGGATGAAGATGGATGGATGGACCTCAGGAGGGGGAAGCGTAGAACCATCCAAGCTGTGTACAGTAAGGATGGGACGCTGTTGAACTCAACTGAGGAGGTAATAGGGCTGTGGAAGGAGCACTTTGAGGGAACTCCTAAATCCAACTAATACGCCCTCTATGTCAGAGGCAGAGCTGGAGGATGATGGGGGATTGTCGTCAATTTCCGTGGTGGAAGTCGCTGAGGTAGTCAAACAACTCCACAGTGGCAAAGCCCCAGGGATTGATGAGATCCGTCCAGAAATGCTGAAAGCTCTGGGTGTGGAGGGGCTGTCTTGGTTGACACGCCTCTTCAACACTGCATGGCAGTTTGGGACAGTACCTAAGGAGTGGCAGACAGGGGTGGTGGTTCCCCTGTTCAAAAAGGGGGACCAGAGGATGTGTGCCAATTACAGGGGTATCACACTTCTCAGCCTCCCTGGTAGTCTACTCCAAGGTGCTGGAAAGGAGGGTTCGGCCGATAGTCAAACCTCAGGTTGAAGAGGAACAATGCGGATTCCGTCCTGGTCGTGGGAACAACGGACCAGCTCTTTACTCTTGCAAGGATCCTGGAGGGAGCCTGGGAGTATGCCCAACCGGTCTACATGTGTTTTGTGGATCTGGAAAACAATTTGAGGCCATGGTTCTCAGCAGGAAACCGATGGAGTGCACTCCACGTAGGGAATGAGTCCTTACCCCAAGTGAAGGAGTTCAAGTACCTTGGGGTCTTGTTCGCGAGTGAGGGGACAATGGAACGGGAGATTGGTCAGAGAATCGGTGCAGCGGGTGCGGTATTACATTCAATTTATCGCACTGTTGTGACGAAAAGAGAGCTGAGCCAGAAGGCAAAGCTCTCGATCTACCGGTCAATTTTCGTTCCTACCCTCACCTATGGTCATGAAGGCTGTGTCATGACCGAAAGAACGAGATCCAGGGTACAAGCGGCCGAAATGGGTTTCCTCAGGAGGGTGGCTGGTTACTCCCTTAGAGATAGGGTGAGAAGCTCAGTCATCCGTGAGGAGCTCGGAGTAGAGCCGCTACTCCTTTGCGTCGAAAGGAGCCAGTTGAGGTGGTTTGGGTAAGGATGCCCCCTGGGCGCCTCCCTAGGGAGGTGTTCCAGGCATGTCCAGCTGGGAGGAGGCCTCGGGAAGACACAGGACTAAGTGGAGGGATTATATCTCAAACCTGGCCTGGGAACGCCTCGGGATCCCCCAGTCGGAGCTGGTTAATGTAGCTCGGGAAAGGGAAGTTTGGGGTCCCCTGCTGGAGCTGCTGCCCCCGCGACCCGACCCCGGATAAGCAGACGAAGATGGATGGATGGAGAAACCAGTGGTTCTATTTCTTGTATATTCATGATCTCTAGAAAACACAATTAACCATGTTGCCAGTGGGAAGCCAGTGAGGGATATGTCCTCGTCACTACACTAATGCGCTAATACTGGTGACAGAAATCACCAGGAGGCAGTAGGTCATCAGTCAGCTGCCATAAATCTGGCCAGTCTGCAGTATTTATTTTAGCAGCCTGTTCTCACAAACCATACGTTCGAAAAGCTATGAAAAGATAAGCACTGTAATTAGTATGATTTCCACGTTTCTTTTTTGCTCTGTGCACCACATTGACTGCTGCTGTATAAGAACGCAGCTAGGGAGGTGGTTGGGGTGGATGGGTAGGTGTTAAATCACAGGACGTTCAAGCCAGGGAGCAGAGTTCGCTTCCCGAGGGAAAACAAAAGATTTTCACCCAGTAAATGCATGTTCCTTAGTGTTTTAATACAAACCATGATCTTTTTCCTAAACTTAAACGTTGTTTTGGTGCCTAATCTTAATGCTCACTTTTTCTTGCCTAAACTTAACCATAATCTCCGCTGAAATGACAGACAGCTCATGGTGCTCTGTACCGACTCGCATTCACCTATGCTCAGGTAACTGAACCACCAACAACGACCGGCAGCTCACGATGCTCTGTACCTGGCTCACAGACACCAATCTCGACTAACTGAACCACCAACTACCGCTGACCTGATGGAGCACCATGTGAAGTACTATAGCCGGTGTAGCTTAAAGTAACAAGTGTTTAAGCCCCAAACACTTCCACTCCACGGAGCTTGGTTACCGACTCATAAACAATGTATGATTCCCTGCTTATCTGCCTAAGGCTTGCTTGTACTGCTCCAATGAATAGTTCATCACTTCAGTTGCTGTTGTATTCCAGCCATCTATTTTCCTGCCTTTTACAACAGTCTGGTGACAGCGCTGCAAAGCTCTACCTTTGCCCAAGGACACAGTGTGACAATAAGATTAGGCAGCCGTGATCAGCAGCTAAGTGAGTTGAGTCTGTTGCATGGCTCTGTATGCTGTATGCTCAGTGTGTGCGTGCCTACCCCTTTGCCGCGACAGCGTGCAATGCAAGTCTCCAGCTCGGTAAAAGAGGCATTTTGGCATCGGCGGTCTTTGCACACCTGTGGCAACACAAGAAGAAGATCACATACTGTGTTAGAGATTACAGTGCACACTCACACAGATATACATACTTTGATCTGCCTTCTGCCAGTGCCCTTGGGCTTCGGAACAACCTGGCTGCCTGAGGAGATTGGCCTAGCAGCATCAGTATTCTTTTTTAAATCACTTCCCAAATCACTACTTTCTCAGACTGGCTTTTACAGCTTGTAATGTTGTTTATTGAGCTGCTTTTACCAAACAGATTTGGTCTCTTCTGCTGCTCTAATACTCATTTTAATAACCATTTACATCAATAATGGAGAGAAAGGGTTAGGGTTAGTTCAGTTAATTCATGCTTCCTATTTATAATTTCTGAACAAACTTAAAAACATTTAGAAGCTGAGCTGTTATTCCTGTGACAGGGATTGATTTTAAGTACTGTATATCCATTGTCTGGAAAATTAAGGGTTGATTAGCTGCACATTTATTTATATCATTTTTAAATGTTGGGGCTTGAGGTGGGGTAACAAGTCATTACCAGTCAAAAGCCTCCAGTCCAAGTGAAGTCACAAGTAATTGGTGTTAAAGTAATAATTTGATTTTCATTTAAATATGTTTGTTCGAGTTTAATTAATTTGATGATTTTAAAAAGAACCACATATACCACTGCACAGCAGACAAAAATCACAGAGGATACAAACACAATAAAGACTGTAGGCTTTTTTTCATTGTGGTTCTCTAGTAAAACACATATTACGTCACAAGATAAAACAGCACAAGTACAGACAATACAAACAACATATAATAGCAGGCGGGGTAGCTATGTTAACATGCTTTTTGGTTTCTTTGTCATAAAAGTAAAACATTTAGAATTTAAATTGAGAATGCCACATGGTACTTTGTAACCATTTCTTTAAGGCCACTTTACAACACTGTAGACAAATGTTTTCCTACCTACACTATTGAATAGGAAAACAATCTGTCAAGCTACCTCTTGTAAAGTGGCTATTATTTCTCTTTGTAGTGAAAAATAATTATTTAACTACTTTGGTACCATGTTTTTTTTATTTATTTTATATTTATCTTTTTACTATTTTCTAAGTGAGCAGCATCTTCATATAAGTAATTTTTTCCCCACCGTCAACCAGTTAAGATTTTTTAAATGAACAAGTTAGTCATCACCAAATTAGGTAACACAATAGTGATAGAGCCTAAGGCCCACTGATGAAAGCACTTGCATTTGCAGTATGATAATGACTTTGGCTTAGCCTGGGTAAACCCTGACAAACTTCCGGCAAATTTGAGATTTGCTCTGCAAGTCAGTGTGGCGAAAAGCCCATTCAAACCCATTTCCAATGTCCCCAAAATCGAGGCACCAATCACAACCGCTGAGGCGGGCTTTGCACCAATCACAACCGTTGAGGCGGGCTTTACGCGCCGACGATAGCGCAGCGATGGCAAGCAGCTTTTTGTTTACATTCAACATGGCGGCTACCGAAGCGCAGCGTCACCTGGATCATTGGTCTGATTGGTTGGACTATCCAATGCGCCCAGAGGCATTTGAGCGGCGTCTGTTGGTGACGCCCCTTTGGAAATGAACTTTCAATGAACCTTTCCCAGACCCACTCTCAGTTACAACTGAGAAGGGTCTGATGTCAACCGGGCTAGCTTTGGCCACATTCCCAGGAAAAATCAAGACAAGGCGACACTGTTTGGATCTCAGAATTGAGATCCAAAAACACACGTTCAATTACTGCTTATCGCTATAGGTGCCGCCGAAGAGAACAAAACTGAGATTGTATTAATTCTTTAAAGTTATGTTTTTTTATGCATGACCGTATTACATTTTATAAGCTGCTTTGATTTTTATCTTGTGTCTGTACCTTGTTTCTGTCTTGTTGATTTTATTCCTGTATTAATCTTCCCATCTCAAACTCAGAGAAAAGTGCATGAGTGCATTTAAAAAAATGGTATTATTCCTTTTACAGAGGTCCCTGACTTTAACATTACACTGCTATAGTTGCTCTGTGATGTGTAGAAATAATAAAATAATTTGCTGTGAACATTTAAAAGCTTTGTGAATTCATGGAATCGGGGTAGGGTTAAACAACAGCAGTAAAAAAAGTATTTTTAAGTCTTGTTGGAGGCATCTCTTGCAAACTGCAGGTCCATCACTGAGTTGTATACGCACTAATATTAGTATTTGCGTTAGTACTGTATCTCCTGCTCTGCCTGTTGTTGTTGCTATACTATTGTTAGCATGGGAATCAATTTAGTGTAGGTGAATGTGTGACTGTATGATTAGAAGCAGCACCTCTGTGCTATGTATGCATTTATTGCTGAGAAAAGGCCTGTTCAATGTGATGACTCAAAATTCATCATGCTGGATGGCAGACAATATTCTCTACTGCCTATTTATAATACATTACTCATGCAGCACTATTCAGTCCTTTCAGTGTACCCGCACAATAGCTGAAATGGAATTCAAGTGGCTGGAGTGTGCTGCAGAGGGAAAGCAATATAGACAGACAGACAAAAAGAATTTACTGGTGGAATGGAGAAGACTGCAGTTACTCCTGTGTGTGTGAATGTGTGAGTGAGTGTGTGCATACACTGCACATTTTTATATATATATATATATATATAAAATGCATAATTCAGCACTTATTTTGTATGATTTTTGTGTGTCTCTAGGTGGGTTTACTTGGACATTTATATTCCACTCAGCATCTGACTTAAATCATTATCCGATAAAGTGCCTTAAACAAACTCAGATACAGAACAGACGTACTGGGACGTACGTGACATTTAGCTTTGTATCAAGTGGGCTGGTATTCATTATCAGAAGGAGAATATTAATGACTAATAGCAATGAGAACACGGACAAGAAACTACTATCTTTACTTGGAATAATTACGTAGGGCCATATAACTTGCCAGGAACTTGGAAGTTAGGCTTCACAAGTGGTTTCCATGAAGCCAACATCTGAATTCAGAACACTACAGTTACTGTAGGTTGGGGAGGCCAATCAAATTCCAACCCTTCCCTTTGTTGGATTCACATAGGTTAAGCTTTCAACATTTATGTAACTGAAATTGAAAAATAACTCATCTCTGTTAAGAACAAATCGAAGCTTTCCCAGATCATTAAGCAAGCAAGTAAAATAACTGGACAAACCCAAACTACATCATCATCAGTACTTTACACCCAAGCAATGAAAGGAAAGCCAATCACATGACAAAGATCCCACTACCCCTGCATAACTCTTTCCAGTTACTACTATCAGGCCGCCGCTATAATATTTCCCCAACCTGGATCTGCAGCCCCAACTACAGTACACATAATACAGCTACATCATAACCTTAAATGCATTGGTGCATGTAAACACACTTTATCCCATCACTTTAACAGGAACTTGTGTCTTGAGCTACGATAGCCTTTGCAAACAGAACCACAGTAGAAAGGATTAAGCCAACAAACTTGAGAGATCCAAAAGAAATGTCTTTCGAAGAGGTAGTACATCAGTGTACAGATAGAGCAGAAACCCTGCTCTGGCATTTGTTCTTTTGGCTTGAGAATAAAGCTTTAAATCCTTTGTGACTAAGGTGTGTTGCGCTGCCAGTTGCCTTCTCTCTGCACCCTCTTCAATTGCAGGCAAATTCAAAATACCAGGCAGGTATTCATTTTCTCGGCAGGTGGCCAGATACAGTAATTTTTGAGTCAAGTTTTGGTATTGATCAAAAAACCCTATTAACTTTATGGTCATTCCATGCTGTGATGCAGGAAAAACTGTTTATGTAAACTGTTGCACTATTCATCTATTCAATCATGACATAGTATAATAACTATATTAGCTAATTAGTTACTGACTCCTAAAGCCCAGCCCTGTGCGGACCAACCTTGCCCTCTCCACACTTGGTGCCGGTCATGACAAGGCCGGGGTCGGGCAGGTCGCCCTGGCCGTCCTGGGTGCTGTAGACGTAGGTGCCGCGGCACTTCACCTCAATGCCATCTGTCTTGATGGTGGTGTCGATGGAGACGGCGTTAGTGCCCTTGGGCTTCTTGGCTGCACTGTGGCACTGGATCTTACCACACTTGGCATCACTGGGCAGGAATACAAGCACACACAAAGAAACATTTGTCCTATACTTTTGATACGGGCCAGTCGTTAGCAACTCTGCTTTACAGACAAACAGCCTCACACACTCTCACTGAGCCTGGCTGTCTGCTGAGCAGCTCCAGTGGAGCAGCAGGTAGCATGGGTAGACTGCATTTCTCTTTACCAATATTTATCAGCCAAAGTTTGACTTCCGTCAGTGAATCTGTGTTGTGAATTACCAGCTGCTCCAGCACACGATGGCAGTTTGTTTTTCCAGTATGAGCCTCACAAGCCATAATTCATCATTTAAGTCTGGTGATATTCCACCATGTGCAGAGCCTAACCTAACAATAACTGCATGTACTAACATGTATTGTGTGTATAGATGTACTCCTGCTTGAGTAATGTTTATTAAAATTAGTGTCCAGCTGTTTAAGGTAATTACTGGAAAAAAACTATGCATTTGTGAGGCGTTTTTAAAGATTTACATCATCAGCAGAAACCAAGGTGCAGTGAAAATGTGTGTGTTGACAGCTCAGCCTCTGACTAATCTCAGAACCCAGGAACTCCAGTAGAGTCTTAAAGCATCAGGACTAGGGCATATTAATCACTCAAGTTGAAATTTTATCAACTTGCATGGATGTAAGAGTAATTACTTTTTGTCATTTCTGATCTACTACAGCATATAAACATAGATTTTGTCATTTTGATTAACAAGTCTTGAAAAACAATAATTATTTTCTAATTGGCTTTGAAAATTCCACTTTATGATCTACATAATACAATACATTCTATAAGGCTATACTGACAAAGAAAACACAAATTGTAGTATTGTAGTCATATATTGTATACCCCACATATTGTAGATCCATCCTTAATGCCAACACTTTATTTGTATTTTTTTTTAACATATCTTTATTGAATTTCCAAGGGGCACATACAACATAAAGTAAGACATCCACAGAGTAAAAAATAAAGCCCTCCTTTTAGCCCACTTAAAAACAACTAAGACCAAAAATAACAAAAAAAAAAAGGGTCCGTGCACCATCCTCCCCAATATAGTCCAAGAAGGGATCCCAGATTTCGAAAAAGCGAAAAGAGACCCAATGCTTTAGGATTTAACCCCAGAATACAGCTGACAGGAGTAAGAGCTATTTTTTTCTTGTACATCAATTTCCTTACATATTTGACCCAGAAGTCATTAATGAAGGGGCATTCAAATATACAGTGGAAATATGTACCTTCAGAAATCTTACATTTATTACAAAATTTCGAGAGCAATGGGTTAAACTTATTTGTTTCATCGGTGTGATTTGGAGCCTGTGTATGACCCTAAATTGCATCTCCCTGACTTTGTTGGGAAATAAGCAACCTGCAGGGCCTAACCCCATCCCACACATCGTCCAAGATAGTCTCCCCAAAATCCACTTCCCAGAGAGATCTGACATGAACCGTACAATCACTGGTTGAAATTGACATGGCCTTGTAAAACCTGCTAATAAGTTTCCTGGAGTCAGGCTTCTGGACAGCCTTCTCCATAACTGAGATGGAAACCCATTAGGATACAACTTAGAATTAGAAAGAATGAAATACCTAAAGAAGTTATTCTGCGGAAGATTGTACTCGTCTCTGAGCTGATCAAAAGACAACACAGTGCCCTCTGTCAGCCAGTCACCCACAGTCTTTATACCCCTACTAAACCACATTGAGAAGGCTTGGTCGACCAGACCAGAGGAAAATCTGGGTTCAAATGAACAGGTGTGAGGAGAGAAAAAAAAACTTGGTCTTCTAACTTTCTTATCATCCTCCAGACTTTTAAAGTATTCTGTAAAATAAAATTGCCCTTTAAATTAAGGCGAGCCCACCCCTTAGATGCATATAATATATGATGCAAAGACGTCACTGGGGCAGCCACTTAACTAAGCCAGGTGGATTCAGCGCCCTTTTCAAACCAGTGCCAAGTATAGGCGCAAAGAGATGCTAACTGATAGCGCCTAAAATCCGGTACTGACAGGGCCCCTTCCTCGAGGGGGTGCTGTAGTGTAGTAGGTTTCAACCTGGCTTTCTTGTTCTTCCAAAGAAAGGAAGTCAAAGAGCTGTTTATAACAGAAAGTGATTTTCTTGGGCTGGGATAATTTGGAAAGGATACAATAACCGTACCCTACCTAGGAGAGACAGTGGCAAAGCTGTCCATTGGGCCAGGTCTTCCTTAATCTTACCAATTGCAGGTACAAAATTGGCTTTGTAGAGGCCTGAGAGTAAGGGAGTAATGTGTATGCCCAGACAAAACCGGATGGGGACCAGCGGAGAGGGGCAGAGCATTGCGGAGACCAAGATACATGAGAAGCGAGGGGCATAGCTTCAGATTTAGAGTAACTAATTTTATAACCTGAAAATCTGCCAAAGAAATGAATTATGTCAACAACCCGTGTGATAGAAGATTCAGGACTGCTTAGGTAAAGGAAGACATCATCACAGTAGAGTGAGATTTTATGACACGTGGGGCCCACTTCAATGCCTGTCACCAAAGGATCAGATTTAATGGCCTCTGCTAGGGGCTCCATGGCAAGGGCGAATAAAAGTGACGAGGCCGGACAACCCTGTCTAGTGCTCCGTCTTACCGAGAACGGGGAAGACCTCAGGCCATTTGTAATAACAGAGGCACGAGGGGCAGCATATAGATAATATATAGAAATATCCACTTAATAAAGTTGTCACCAAGGTTACATTTTGAAAGAACACCTAGCAGGTAGGGCCACTCAATCCTGTCAAAGGCCTTCTCTGCGTCAAGCGAGATGACGAGAGATTTGGCCTCTGACGTTGAACCATACTGTATGAGGTTCAATAGTCTCCTTACATTATTGCGTGAGTTATGACCCAATATAAACCCAGTTTGGTCCACCGAAATTAAATCTGGAAGGACAACCTCAAGCCTCTTAGCCAGAATTTTAGCCAATCATTTTCGGTCTACATCCAGCAGGGCAATTGGTCTGTAGGAAGCACATTCATCTGAAGGTTTGCCTTTCTTTAAAATTAAGGAAATGTTTGCATCCATCATAGTGTCAGGGAGAGCCCCATAATCAAAGGAATGGAATAGCATATTAAGAAGAGGGTCAACCAACAGGTCTCCAAAAGCTTTATAAAATTCAGGGGTCAGCCCATCAGGTCCTGGGGCCTTGTTATTTTGTAAGTCACTGATAGCCTCTATCACTTCTTCACGGGTAACAGGCCTATTCAGCCTCTCTTTCTGAGTCTCAGAGGCTTGAGGGAGTTTGACAGATGATAAGAAATAATGCATCAACTGTGATCTGATTCAGAATTATATAAGAAATTAGTTGTTTATATCTCTGCTGCTATGGCCTCTTGTACCAGCACTGTTCTTTACAACTATTTCCAACACTTGTTGAGGGAGATTCCAGATTAATATGGAGATTCAGGCACGCACGCATCACAAAGAAAACAAATGAAAAAGATTAAAGAATGATGGGCAGATAGCAGCTCTGTGTACATTATTCACGTCTTAATAACAGGCACATAGTGCATTTACATATCCTCTAATCAACTCTCTGACTCACTGTGGCCGAAAAAACTCTAATGACTCCGGTGAGACTCCATAATGGATGTGAGCAGTGACGGATCATACGAGGCTGCCGTCAACGACTTTAATCCACAGCCTCATTTACATAGCTAAGTCGCTAATTTGACTACATTAATTAGCTCTGGCACTGTGCCATGGAATCTCAGAGACCTGTGTTGACGGTGCACAGAGGGTCTGACTTTGTGTGAGAGTGTTTGTATGTTAGGAATCATGAAAAGTTGAGCAAAAAAAACAAATGTTGCATGCTTACTGGCATCTGCCGCAGAGACCACATCACCCCTGTCCTCCAAGAACCCCCACGGCTGCCAGTAAAACACTGGATCTATTTAAAAATTCTACTCACCATCCACAAATACTAATATTACTAAATTAAGCTGCATTTTAAACTGGGCCTGCAATAACGTGTAGGGCGGCTCAAAGCCTTTATATATATATGTGTTTACCTTTTTAGTGCATAGAATACTAAGCTATTAAAATAATTGCTGGTATGCTCTAAAAAAAACCCCATCTTTTAATGTTACACATGTGGCACAGTGAACCCTCAGAATTAACTGTATCTTTGAATGGCTATCTTAGTGACTACCTTACCTATAGGCCAATCAGCCCAACATCAGTGGGGGTTTATATTTGCCAATAATATGTTGGATTCATGTTAAGACATTTAAATTTTAGAAAAAACTTTCAAAAATTAACTTTAATTTGGAGGCCCACCTAGGGGTCCCGGACCCCATGTTGAAGATCCCTGTGCCATAGTCCTTGTATCTACTACGTTGTAAGTAAAAAACTACTACTCTATTTACTGTATTGTAGAGTAAAATATGTTTTGTTTTTATATGTATGTCATGATGTGTCAGTATCACCAGCATCTCTTACCTTTTCTCACACTTCATGTAGTTGCCATGTTCATCTTTCCCACAGTTCCCAAAAGCATTCCCTGCTGCATTGACATCTTCAAAGCAGGCATCATGGGCTGGTCGGGCTCCTGGAAACACAACATATCCCATCAGACCTCTTGTACTTACTCTGGCTAACAATATTAGCAACATTCTCCTTCAAAGACAACACATGTTAACGTGCTGACTCACAAAGCTCTTGGCAAAAGATTGACACAGCTAATGCTGGTCTCAGCCACCTGCTTATCTATTGCAGACGTGATGATGGCGATCACAGTGCCCATCATACACACAGTAAAAACCCTCCTCACAGTGGAGTTTCAACAGAACTTAAACATGGCAACCCCACTATGAGATCATGATGCTGTGTTCAGTCACTGCACCAGCTGTTTACCAAGAATAGCTCCAAAGCCAACGTTTTTTTAAACAACAAAGTCACATTATTATTATTATTTCTACTAGAGTTAAATACGCAATACACAACATGTTCATAAGGCAGCTAAGCTATCAGTTTCACGCTAAACATATACTGTACATTGAGCTGCTATTTTATTAGCTACACCTAGCTAAAACTAATGCAGTCTAGCCCTGCAACATTAAAGGCAGGGTTGGTAATGCTGAAAAGCTCCGACCCACACACAGACATGCACGAGCACCGCTGCATCGCCGCTTCAGAGGAGAGGGGAACGCAATTTTACTTCATGTCTCATTCACCGATAAGGAAACACCTGATATTATCATACCAAATATTTAAAACAAACATGACTACTGTT
This sequence comes from Sander vitreus, assembly GCF_031162955.1. NCBI lineage: Eukaryota > Metazoa > Chordata > Actinopteri > Perciformes > Percidae > Sander > Sander vitreus. Next base: position 18,506,238 of record NC_135873.1, on the reverse strand, counting down.
AGCAATGACGACGCGCATTGACCTCAGACACGGGAGGGGTAGAGTTCGTGCAGCGGGGCAAGGAGGCATTTCATTGGTTCATTCCAAGTGGACTGCGAGGCAGTGATTACAGGGCGTTTTTATAAGATTACAGCAGCTGCAGAGTTATTTATTATTATTATTGCCGTCGGGGTGTAAAGACCATTTCAAACAATATAGAAATATAAAACCCTGCCTTTATGGTAGGGCCCATTAATATCAATGAATAAATAATAGAAACACCTTTATGTATAATACTACATAATTAAACAGCTCTCCAAACTACAGCCTCCAAAATGACCATGCATCTCTCTAAAACAGTTTTAACCTAAACTCAACTTTGGAACCTTCTGGTTGTTAGGTGAAAATGTCCAAATGAACAACAGTCTACAGGACAGAGAGATATAACTGACAAACATTGCTGGGGTGTAAATTGAGTTGAAAAGTATGACAGTATCAGGGCAACTGGGAGGCAAAGAAAAAATCAATCAAGAAAAAAATCTGAGAATAAAGTTGTTAAATCTTATTTAGTTAACATTTTGTGACTTTATCCTCATAAAGTTACAACTTTGTTCTTATAACATTACTGTATGAGAACTCTATTCTCAAAGTGTCAGTTTTCTCCTGGAAGTGGCACTACAACTCTTAGAAAAGCCTTGTTTTTAGTCTTTGTAAAAAGAATAATGTAGAACAATAAAACAATATGATGCACATTAAAAGTCAACCTGTCACTTTATCTAATCTATTGTGCTCTATTGTGCTGCAGAACAAACACTGTCATGCTTGTGAATGCAGCTTTCACATCTGAAAGGGAAGAAGAACAAATCCGTCTTTCTTTGAGGAGTGTTTATTTTGACAGACTAGTGCCAGCTAATGTTATTCATTGTATTAATAAACTCTGATATACAGTGCAGTAGAACTGCTGTCAAATTTGTTGGCAGTTACACTGTAGCTGAAAGCAAATTTACACCAATATATTATTATTACTATTGGTGGTTTAACTCCCAAAATAAAAGCACTGACCTTTAAAACCTTGACTGGTAAAATCCATATTTTCACAGTGTTTAAACAAAGGCGTAACACTGGTCTGAGGGCATGCACGTCTCTGTAATATAAAGTGAATGGGTTAAGTGTATAGTCTGTATTGTGTGGGGATAGACTTTTGATTACCGTAGCCCCAAAGCTGCAGGCATTGCTGTTCGTGTGTGAGGCACATGCCGTTGTAGCAGTAGGCCACTCCGTACTGACAGGAGGAGCCATCCAGCAGGTAGACGTTGGCAGGACAGTAAGGAGAGGCCCCGGTGCAGTACTCTGGCAGGTCGCATGCCCCCGCTGGCCCCCGGCACATGGTACCTGCCTGCTTCAACTGGCAGAGACAATGAACAAGCAGTGAGAGGGGAGGGAGGGAGGGGAGAGCTGGACATCTGAAACAACATGAAAATCACATCTGAGGTGGTAAATCTCAGAGGGTACTGCACCAACATTTTGTTGTAAAAAAATAGGCCTTTACGATTTCAGTTGATAGAGTGTGTAAATGGTGACTATCCACTAACAAATTAGCAATTTATTTGCATTTTTACATTGAGATGAGAGCACAGATGAAAAGTGTAGGTGTGATCTGAAGACACTGAGCCCTGCTGTGATGGGAGCTGACACACGCTGTGGGTACAGCATAAGTCAACACATTGACACGATGACTGACAGAACTAATGATACCGAGATACTACTACAAACGAGGCGAGCTACCTCCTACGCCACTCTGCCTGCATGTGTGTATGTGTTTCTTACTTTGCAGCCCTCGCAGCACACTCCATGGGCACACTGGGCCTCCTCCTTTAAGGTGCAATTATTGGCATTGCAGCAATCATTGGTGCATTCCTGTAAAGGGTCACACAAAAACAGATGAATCTTTTGTTATTAAAGGCTAATAAAAATTAGGTCTGCAGTTTTAAATGTTAGTAAGTGTAAGTGAGGTGTAATAAAACATCTGGTAAGCAGTTATACATTTTATAAGGCATTAATATGTACGTGGCATTATTAAGAGTATCAAAAGTAACGACAGTCAATTTTTTTTTTTTAAATAACAGTTATAAAGGTAAGTGAGTCATCAATAATGAAGGGTAATAAACATCCAGTCAGCCGTTATAAAAGTTAGTAAGATCTTTATAAAGGGTTATAAACATTAAGTCAGCAGTTATAAGTTATTAAGTCCTTAATAAGAGGTAATAAACATTAAGTCAGCAGTTTTACTTGTCGTTAAGTCAATAATAATGGGTAATAGAAATTAAGTCAGTCACTCTTACTCCTATGTTAGTAAGTCATTAATTAGTAATTAGCCATAAAGTCAGCAATTTTAAATGGTAGTAAGTCGGATGAAGGATAATAAATCTGGTCAGCAGTTATACATGCTATTAAGTTATCTTAAAAGGTAATAAACATTAAGTTCTAAATGTTAATTATTAAAAAAGGTTGTCATGTCTCGCTCCTCTGTGTTTAGATATGTTTCCCTTGTTCAACAGTTAGAATTACTGAGTCATTCAGAAAGGGCTGTTACAACTTACAAGTTTGCAGTTGTAAATGTTAATGTTGTTAATAAACATTCTTTCCAGATGCCCTGCAGCACCCAGCATACCCATGTTTAAATGATAAACCAAAATGCTATACAGACAAAACTATTATATAGGGTAACTTATTAGAAAGTGGTACCCATTACACACACACACTAGACACTTCTAGGTAGCAGTTCCCGACAATGACAACTGTGATTGACAAGTTACAATTTGAACAGATGTTGACAAGAATATATATTTTTTTAAATCCAGAGACGTGATTTTGTGGCTGCTTTAGTGTTATGTCACATACAAAAAGACAATGGGCCTCATTCACTTCCTCATATCTTCTTAAGTTTTCTCTTAAATATGTTCTTAAGAAAGTCCCTAAGAAAAGTCTACGTCGGATTCATCACGTGTTCTTAAACAGCTGAATTGTTCGCACCTGTGTTCTTAGGATTGATGAATCCCACGTCTTCTGAATTGAAAGCGGGTGCCAGTTGTTCCTAATTAGCATAAGAAAATGTCCCGCAAATTCCCATATAAGGACATGACATTTCCTGTGCACCTCCTGGGAAGCGGGAGACTGCGTTCAAGAGATAATTGTCGGAGTCGCAGATGAAGTCATGTACAAGTGTACACTGCAGTGCTGGAGGAAGTACTGAATCTCAGTACTTAACAGTACAAATAACCAGAGACATATTTACTTTAGTAAAAGTAGAAGATGTCCACTACCACAAACAAGGCCAGCTGGCTTTTAAAAAAAGTTCCTATCCTAACCAGCATAAAACGGAAATATGTTGTTAGAATCGGAATGCGGTTGATTTTATTCATGGATGTATTTTAAGACGGTTGTATTTGCTTTAACCATGCAAGTAAGCAAATAAAGTGTGTGAAGCAGCGACAATGGGGAGGAGATGTGAAGAGGTCCAGCCAAATAAATAAGATATGAGATATGTGTCTTACGCTGCCTGGCGGAGGAGTAAACGACGCTGTGGAGAGGCAACTATGATTTAAAAACGGGAATAATAAAAAACAAACATTTTCACTTTTACCGGAGGCTATATTACCGAGGGTCAGCAGCGCCGCCCGGGCTCTGGAGCACCGGAGCCGGCTTGGAAGCCGATGAAGGATCGACGGTGCCCCATATATCTATGGCAACCTTTACTGTTGAGACAAACTTGTGACGGTCAGGAAGACGTTTTGGCAGGAGGAAAAACTGATCAGAAAATGTAACGGAACGTTATAGAAATGTAGTGGAGTAGAAAGTATAGATAATTGCTGCAAAATGTAACGAAATAAAAACCACTCCATTTTGGCCCTATAAATAGCGTGATCAATCACCAAGTAACGTAGGATTTAAATCAGTTTAATTGCTTATGTAAATTGTAGTGTTTGTGTTTCTTTGCATACTATGATTTTCTTTTTAAACAAATGATCAGAAATACATTACAGTACTATCATTGTAAACAACTGTAGAATTAAATAAAATGCAGTAACCAATTATTTGGAGCAAATTGTCATCACTCAAATGTGCATAAGAGTGCTCTTGAGTGTTCGTAGATTTTGTTCTTAGCTAAGAACAAATCCAAGATAAGAAAACATTAGTGAATGAAAGTGAAAGTAAAAAGTGCGTAAGTGGGGTTTAAGAACACATTTCTTCGTAAGAACAGTTGGTGAATGAGGCCCAATATCTTCTGTTGCCAGGCTAAAAACAAATGGTGGATTTGACTCAAGCAAGAGAAAATAAAGCCAAGTATATCAGCTAGAGAGAACAGAAAGGGGATTACGGGTGAATACAAGAAGAAAAAACACTGACTTTTTGTAATGTGATGTTCATCAGAACAATAAGACTGAATTTGTTGTTGTTTGAATTCTAAAACTAAAATGTCTCTGTGACTTTTCACAAATCTACTCTCTGTACAACACTGCTATTAAACTTTACTGTAAAATATTGGTGGTTGTAAAATATTTGATTGTAAAAGGACTCTGATTTCCTGTCTTAGACAAACAAAACAGGAAGAGGATTGCTTTTAGTTTACAATCTGGAACTCCACACCCATATGTATGTCATGCGTATCATACACTTAGAAATCGAAAGGTGAGACCATTATGCAGCATTCTGTAGCTTGTCTCATTTGCAATACAAACAAGTGGCTTGTCAGCAGCCTGAGCTCGACTGTCAGCTCCGCTCTGAGTGGGAGTCATAACAAACAGTCCCGTCAGCGGTGCTGCTGTTGTCAGCTACCAATTTGTTTCCTCCGTTTTTAATTTGCTCTGTTGCTTGAACCAAAGTAGGTTTACTTAACCTCTGGGTTTATTGAGCGCAAACACTTTATCCCGATTTGAGGAGACTTTCAGAAATCTTTCAGCTGTGTTGCAATGTAGAGCGCATAACTGATGAGGCTGCAACAACGCTGCTCTATGCAAAGTAAAACCTGAGGTGAAGGAGTAAAAACAGCTGCCATTCCTACTAGTGATGTGAAAATTAACAAATACCATAAATACATATACACACATACTGTATATTATATAAGACAACTATTATTTAATGGACTTTAAAACCCATTTTTTTCTTTATCTTCCTTCTATTTGGGATAAACATGGTCCGGGTTTTGGCTCTACGGTTCCCATCATGCATTGGGTGATGTAAACAGTATAATATACTCTTAATAATAAGAGTATAATGTTACTGAGGAAACTTTACCTTAGCCTATTTTTTTTTGCCTATACTTTTAACAAAATAATCTTAACTTAAGGTCCACTTGCTAGCTTTTCGTCATCAGCAAATGAAATTTGAAAACTCTGGAAAAAGCCACTAACTGGACCTTTAGTTGAAGTTATTTTATCAAGCTTCTATTGCCAAGACCAAGAAAAACTTTCACTCTAATGTACTTATTTACATTTTAGAGCTGATGTGAGTAAAATAGATCAGCCAATGGCAACAGCTCATTCTAAGTTCAAAAATACACCTTGCAACACCTTTAAATGCTTCAACAGTGTGAATTTCCCCATTGTGGGAAAAATAAAGAATTTTGAACCTTGAATCTTGAGTCTTAGTCCTCGACGCAGCGGCATGACATTCCCCCTCTCGCTCCCCTTTCAAGTCTAAGCTGTCCTGTCGAAAATAAAGACCTAAAAAATGTTTCCCCAAATATGATTTTTTTTGTTATTTTTAGTAGTTCTTATCACGCTCAATGTTCAAGTGTTTATTTTTCAGGTAAGTTTGGGTTTTATTAGTTATTTGATTCTATAAAAACAGGGTGAAACCTCAAGATGTGCGAATGATGACATGATCTGTGATTGACTCGCGATTGGTCAGGCGGGTGTATGGGCGGGACTTCAATACCTTTACTCCACTGCCCGATCACTACTGCACAGACTCTAGCTCCAAAATTACAAAATGGCAGAGCCCATACCCGAGATATATTGGCTTGACTTTCCATTTTTATATACAGTCTATGGTTGAATCTTGTTTGTTTAAAAAACAGGAATGTAAAAAACATATGGTTCTGGAAAGGAGAACTTTGAACATCTACATTCCTTTACGACTTTCCAGCTTCATCTGCGGGAAATTGTGTGATATATGATGATATGATTGAAACCTCCAGAACAGCTACTGAGTGGACCTTGTGGTGAGATCATTTTGAATGGAAAGCCATTGTTTTATATTCAGTTTAGTACAGTATAAAAACTAGGGCTGTCAAAATAACGCGTTAATTTCGATTAATTAATCTGAGAAAAAATATCGCAGATTAATCCATTCCATATTGACGTTTGACCCGGAGCCGTTCTAGCCACCATTGGACTGTAAAATTAAGGAGGGAGACGAGAATGTGCTGCCTGGATCATTGATTGGAACATTTACTTGTAAAAATCTTCTTCCTGCCAACCCTGGCTACCGAAATCTGGTGCCACTGATATGTCTGCGCTTCTCTCTGATCCTCTGAAACAGACGATACAGGTAACACAAACACCGCTGCACGTGATGCTAGTTAACACTATACTCGACAGCAGCTAACGTTAGCCTACCGCTAGCTAGTAGCTGGATTAAACACGGTTACAATGCTGACAGCTAACGCTAAACGGTGTACAGTTTGAGGATTCAACACCGGTATGTAACAATCTGCAGCTGCCGTCGGAAAAACAACATAGACGTTCAATGAAACTGGTAAACTACAGCCTCGTGGTGCATTTTAAGTTATTGTAAATGTCCTTTTCCCATCTGGTGATTGTTTTTGTCATTCAACAGCAATTTACTAGTGAAATAAGTTATTGTTATACATTATTATTAAATCATTTAATTTTTACCATATGGCCTTAGCAATAAACAAGCCGTTCTTTAATGTCACCAACTGTTGTTTAGTACCCTTTTTTTTCCTTTTCTTTTACTTTCTTAAAAAGTATCGGTTCAGGCACCGTTAATTATGTATGCGATTAATTTCGATTAATTAATCACAGAGTATGTAATTAATTAGATTACATTTTTTAATCGATTGACAGCCCTAATAAAAACAAGTTGATTAACACTTCAAACTTACTTGATATAGGTAAACATCACAGAAAAGATCTGTTTTTGTTGTAAAAGTTCTGTTACACTGTGTAGTAATGCAATCACAATTCCATCATACCATATGGAAACCAATAAAAGTCAAACATTGTGGAAGTGTACAAAAAAACATTTAAAGATCTTAAAGACCACAGTATAAAAGGATAATAGGCAAAACATCAGTGTGGTCCTTTAAAAATAATGTATCACTAGATATTGGGAGTAGTTCAGACATCTATCAATGAATAAAAGTGCTCACATCAGGTTCTCCACAATCACACTCTTCTCCATCCTCCACAAAGCCGTTTCCGCACTTTTTGCCCCCCACCAGATCTTTCATGTTGGGCATGTTAAAGAGACACATGCCCCCTCCCTTCTGGAAGTAGCTGTCCAGGTCCCGTTTGCTGCAGCGACTGAAGACGCGTGGGAATGGATGCCTGGAAAGGGACATTTTTAATAAATTTTTGAGGAGCTAAATTTGCAAAAATATATTACATTACAGATTAATCTGTTCTGTCCTTACTTTGCAGAGATGCATCAGTAGCTCCTTGTGTTTGTGTTTGTGTGTGTGTATTGTAGGACAACATGCAAAGGCTTTCACTACAGGGACATGTTTTCTTTCATTCATATCAAATTAAATGATCATGTGAAAACGGTGATTAAAAATCTATGATGATCACAATAAAGTAGAAAGGTTTGTGTTTTTATATCTTGGAGAAATCAAAAATCTCAAGTGACGAGTTCTCTAGGCAGCCACATTAATATGCAATTTGTTTTTTTATCTTCAGCTGTTTAAAGTGATACTCGTATGTCAAGCTGTTAGCGACAACAGCTCAGTGTTTGCAAGTTTGTGCTGAAGCCTGATGCAGTGCTTGAGGCTCACCCGGTGGCAGCAGCCATCACACAGCCTCCCTGCTCAGCGGTAGCCTCCACACAGCAGCCGTCATGGTCGTGACTCATGCCAAAGTTGTGGCCGATCTCGTGGGCCATGGTGGCCGCAGCGCCGATGGACACCTCTGAATGGTCCTGTGGGTGAATTAGAATGAGGTCTCATTTATGTGACTGACAATATCATGTGAAGGCTGATAGGCATGGCTGTATAAACGCAAACATCCAGATTTTATTGTTTTTATTAGGGCTGTCAAACGATTCATTTTTTCTTTATCACATGATTAAAATTCTATTATTTTGCATTTTAGAACTGTTTTTCTGTTGCTTTATGAACTTGACTTTAAGATTTGTATTTGTTTATTATTTATTTACTGTAAACAAAAGAAAAATCTGTGAATCTGTCATTATTGCACAATAAAGAACATATCAACCGTAGTATGTCTTTAAGACCCGAGTCTTCTACGATGCTGACAGGTCTGCAGTTAGTTGCCCCCCATTTTGCAAGCTCTGTAGAATTTTTTTTGGATTTGGTTTCATCCACAGTTCGGCAAGTAGCACTCTCCAAAATAGTGCTTTGCCTGAGCCTGTTAGCATCAACCTAAGTCATGTTAACTGTACTACTATGCTTAGCTCGTAGGTGGTAGCTCAAGCTTGACGTGCTTCTGTGATATTTTAATTCGGCTTTACACAATGTGCATATGGCTTTCGACTTGTCTACTGAGCCGTCTGGGAGTTTTGGAAAATAAAAAGCGCCATTCAGAATTGTGTTGCTGCTGTCTTTCTCCATCATGCCAAAGGGCGTAAATCCCAGGGAGGTCAGGACCCCCCCAAATCTAATGGTTGTCCCCCCCTAGAAATATCATTAAAACAATGCTGTGTATTGTAAATAACATAATGATGTATACTTAAAATATCTCTGTAAGTAGTAAAACAATACAAACCCCAAAAAAAGCTTTTTAAGTTTAGAAACATTTTGAGTCCCCCCTCCCTTGCCTCACAGTGGTTTGGTCCACTGCATGCTGTACCTTAGGATCTGCACTAGACTCACAGTCACATCGGGTAGTGACAGGAATGTATTAGTAAGTAGGCGGTTCAAGGCTGTTTTATTCACATTAAACATCGGATGAAGTTGTTCTTTTCTCAAATAGAAATGATGCAGAGTAATTAACAAATTTGTCATGACAAAAAGTTTGCTATGTTAGTGTAATATAATGTAACGTTACCTAGCTTATTTAATAGCTTGTTGGATAGAAATGCACCCACTACAACTAACGTTACCACAGCGATAAGCCTAACGTTATGTGTGTGAACTGATATTCGGGTTAATATTGAAGATATAGAGTTGTGTTTTACCGAATATGAAGTTAAGTGGCTAATCAGTTAAATATATATCCTCTGTCCCAGACGAAACCTAATATTTATGTGGAGGACGCAAAATTATTTTATAATTATAATATGACCGTGTGATGAACCTATGAAACTAACTCATATTTAGACATCTGACGTTAAAGATTTGTGTTGTTGTTGCCCAGATAAAATGACAGAGAAATGAAAAACAGGCATAAGATCCTTTTTCAGTACACCAAAACGCCAAGTAAGTACAATAAGTCCTCATATCAAGACAATTTGGTAACATCTTCATGCTTATGGAAATAGCCTACTAACGTCACTATGTCACAGGCAAAGGAGACAGAAAGAACTGAGGAACAGGGAGACCAGGGACAGTCAGGTGTAGAGTCTCAGGTAAGTGTGGTGAGCTTAGTTCATATTTTTGGAGGTGTGTAGCTGTCAGTGTGAGCAGATGAGCTTTACTAGTGGCACAGTAATTTACATTATGATCAGCTAATTTAACATGTGTACAAAAGCATTGCATTTCTTTTATATGGGGAAATATTTTAAAAATAAATCATTATGTTTTAAGGTATTTTTGTGGCTCGATTGTAAACAACTTAGAAATAAATAAATGGTTTTAAAGATGAATATTTTGGTCAATTTAGTCAGCTTTTTTATTGAATCAAGAGAAACACTGAAAAGAAGGATAATGGTACAGTACCCATGATCATGCCTGCAGCAGCAGGATGTGTTACGAGGAAGTATGGCACCTTGATGATAAGTAAAGGTGCGGCAAATGGTCAAAATAGGAGCCTAGCTAGAGTCTAGTGATTTTAGAACAGCTAAGGGGCTTTGTTGCACGACGCGAAGCTGAGTGAAGTGTAAAATAAAATAAATGGCGGCATGCGATTAAAACAAATGTACGCGTTATACTCGGCCCTTAAATTGCATCGCGATTAACGCGTTAATGCTGACAGCCCTAGTTTTTATTTAAATATTTTTTTTACAGTCCATAGCTGAGTTCGAAACCGTTTCCTATCACAGAAATAGTGCAGTAGTGTGTTTGCCATTTTGTAGTGGTGTAGGAATTCTTAGCGGTTAATGTCATTCACTACATAGTTCACTATAAAATACCCACAATGCACGGCTAATTTGAGTGTAAATATGATGCACCCTATATTTAAGTTAATTAGCACTAAACACAAAGTACAGCTGAGACTGATGGGAATCAAAAATGTCTACACAATTTCACAGCAACCCAGCTATTATTTGTCAAAATTTGAGCAGCTCACCTACATACCATCCCTTGAGCTACTCTGCTATCATTGATTAAAAAAGCACTCATTTAGACTTCTATGGGTCGAGAAAAGATAAGGTACTTAATCAGTACATGTATTGTAAAGTTGAACTCTAGAAGTAGGAAACAGCCTGTAGAAGTAAGAAACAGCCACAATGTCATCATTCCAAAGGTAAAAAAGTAGGGCTGTCAAATGATTAAAAATGTTTAATCGCGATTAATCGCTGAAGTTCTATAGTTAATAGTTTTATCACAATTAAAATTCTATTATTTTGCATTTCAGAACTGTTTTTAGGTACATAATAACAATGGAAAGCAATTCTTACCAATGTATCTTGATTGGGACTCAAATTAATGCAAAGAAAGTGACTTTATGAACTTGACTATTATTTATTTACTATAAACAAATGTGTGAATCTGTCATTATTGCACAATTCCTCCATGTACCTAACTAAAACACCACAGCAATTGACTGAGATGTAACACTAACACTAACCACCGTTAAGGCAAACGAGTGCAAAGTCCAGCCAGAGTCAATATAGTGTTTAGTAACTCCTAAATAATTTTGATTACTCACTGACGTCCAGTGATCACCGGTTAATGAGACAGCGTTTGTACTTTGCAAAAGTTCCAGTTTAGCTGCTTTCTCCGTGTCATACAGGCTGTGTATGCGTTAAACTACTGTCCCCCTCGATGGCAGTGTATAAGACGGGTCAGAACATGTCAACCGTAGTACGTCTTTAACACCCGAGTCCTCTACGATGCTGACAGATCTGCAGTTAGTTGCCACCCATTTTGCAAGAGCTGTAGTCATTTTTTTGGATTTGGTTTCATCCACAGGTCGGCAAGTAGCACTCTCCAAAATAGTGCTTTGCCTGAGCCAGCTAACATCAAACTGCGTCACGTTAGCTCGTAGGTGGTAGCTCAAGCTTGACGTGCTTCGGTGATATTTTAATTCGGCTTTACACAATGTGCATATGGCTTTCGACTTGTCTACTGAGCCGTCCGGGATTTTTTTTTAAAAAGAAAAGCGCCATTCAGAAGTGTGTTGCTGCTGTCTTTCTCCATGCCGGTGTCGTGCCAAGGTACTTATCCCCGCCAGGATTTGTATCCCCTGGCCGCGGGAGCGCGCGTGCACTCGGAGCGGAGCTTCGGTCCCCCTACAGGTTGTCTCATTGGAACTACAGCTGCAGCTAAAAGTTACATAGTGGAAGACTCGACAGGGTTTTCCATAGTAAGGGTCTCATTTATCTACATAAATACGTGTATTTGTCTGTTACATTAAGGCGACGTGTGAATTGTTTAATGCGTCGTTTATTATTGTGGATTAATCGACAGTGTTTTCCAGTTTCAAGTTCTATATTGACATGCTCCTTAGCTATAGGCCTATCTATGTTAGTTATGCAGGTTAATGAACAATATTTTTTCCTCGTCTTTGCTAACCCATCCCTCCCTGCCGTCTAACGTGATTTCTGTTTTAAATCTTTAATTTTTTTTTAAATTTAGTTTAATATGGCTTTTCAATTAACTGTTTTGTTCACCTGTCTGCCATATAAATTACAGAGGGGATACACATTAGGCCTATATCAGGCCGTTTTTCACCTGATATTTTGTGTATCCCCTCCCCTAACATGCAAAGGGTCTGTCCTGCCATCATTTCATGTGTGTTATTTTCTGACTTTACCAGGTCACAATAAACAACCTGAGACAATATGGAGATGTCTGCTGTTTTCTAGCAAAAGTTACATAGGGGATACACAAAATATCAGGTGAAAAACGTCCCGATATTTTGTGTATCCCCTCTTTAACTTTTGCTTTAAAACAGCATACATCTCCATGTTATCTCAGGTTGTTTGTGACCTGGTAGACACAGAAAATAGCACACATGATGGCAGGACAGACCCTTTGCATGTTAGGAGTGGGGATACACATTATATTAGGTGAAAAACAGCCTGATATAATGTGTATCCCCTCTGTAACTTTTGCTTTAAAACAGCAGACACCTCCATATTATCTCAAGTTATTTATTGTGACCTGGTAGACACAGAAAATAACACATATGATTACAGTACTGACCCTTTGCATGTTAGGGGAGGGGATACACAAAATATCAGGTGAAAAACGGCCTGATATTTTGTGTATCCCCTATGTAAGTTTGGCTAGAAAAAAGCAGACATCTCCATATTATCTCAGGTTGTTTATTGTGTCCTGGTAAAGTCAGAAAATAACACACATCATGACAGGACAGACCCTTTGCATGTTAGGAGAGGGGATACACATTATAGCAGGTGAGAAACGGCCTGATATAATGTGTATCCCCTCTGTAACTTATATGGCAGACAGGTGAACAAAGCGGTTAATTGAAAAGCCATATTAAACTAAATTAAATTAAAACAGAAATCACGTTAGAGGGCAGGAAGGGATGGGTTAGCAAAGACGAGGAAAAAATATTGTTCATTAACCTGCATGACTAACGTAGATAATAATAAACAACGCATTAAACAATTCACACGTCGCCTTAATGTAACAGACAAATACACGTATTTATGTAGATAAATGAAACCCTTACTATGGAAAACCCTATCGAGTCTTCCACTATGTAACTTTTAGCTGCAGCTGTAGTTCCAATGAGATAACCTGTAGGGGGACCGATGCCCCGCTCCGAGTGCACGGACACTCCCGTGGCCAGGGGATACAAATCTTGGCGGGGATAAGTACCTTGGCATGACACCGGCAGCCTGCCTGCATTCTGCAGCAGAAGATGTGTTATGAAGAAGTACGAAAGCGCCAAAGGGTCAAAATAGTAGCCGTTAGGCACGACGCAAAGCTGAGTGAAGTGTAAAATAAAATTTTAAAAAATTAATCGCATTGCGTCGACCCTTAATCGCATCGCGATTCTTCTTCTGAATTATGCATACTGTATAAAAATAGGGATGTGTTAACTGTCTGGAAATGTTGATGTTGTGCAGTGAAATCCTTCACATGCTATTTAGCACTCTGGGAGCCTCAGCACAGAGGTAATGTATGTGAAGTCTGTGCTGATTCTGTAGGGGCGAGCGTAGCTTCCACAACCCGGTGAGCAATAGGACATTGGGATTCCACAGAGCACATCTGACCACCAGAGAGCTAACAGCCCATTAGAATCTAATCAAGCTGAGAAAAGCTATCGATCTCTCCAGCTGTGTTCAGTTCAGTCCACTGCACACATATATGAAGCCATACAGTTACACAGGCTGGATAATACTACATAGTGGGTATTTTAAAGCTGCAGGCCTCCAGGAATGATTTTAATGTCTAAATCCTACACCAACCAAGACGGTCTGCAGCAGACAACAGTGCCCCATCCTTAAAGTACTGCAGATTTGTCTCATATAGTTTTTTCAAAGAAATATTGCTTATCCTGACTATGTTGATCCTAAGTGTGTGTAAAGCAGTTTACAATTTTTTTGTCCAGGTAAAAACAACGCCTTTCAAACTCAGGTGGAATAAAACTCTACTGTATTGAGAAGCCTGTAAACAAGTTTGGCAGTAAAAACAGAATGTCAACAATAATGACAATAAATGCCACCAAAAGACAGCAAAAAAGGGCAATCCAAGAAAATCATATCTGTGAGGATGATTAAATCGTTATTATCCAAAATAAAGCTTGTTCAGCACCTGCATTAGATATGCATGTGAAAAAAACCTCTAAGGTACTAATTTGTCTTACTTATTCTGTTTTTTCTGCAAGAGCTGACAAACAACAAGTGGACTGCTCGGCCACATTAATACTTTCAAATTTTTCTTGAATTGGTAAGGTAGGTTAAGGTTTAATGAATAGTTTGAGCATGTGGGTTGTGTTATTTTCTGAAATCTTTACTTAGAATTTCTGAAGTTCCATTATTCATTTCTTTTAATAGTTGTGAGGTAAAATTGTGTTTTGTGGTGGTTTAAAGTTATGTTAGTTTCAAGAGATCTTGTAATATCAGTTTTACTCAAATGGGAATTTTTTTTATCCAATAATTGCAAATTTCTCTAGATGACACAATATTTTGCTTTGCTTTTGTAGCAGCAGTTTTTTTTTCCAGTGAAAGTTTTAGAGGGATTTCATCAGTCAACTAAATAACTAATAAGTACTGTGGAAAATAGTTGAGCAGCTTCAGCCAGAATTGCCAGATTTACAAAAAGACAAGTTATAAACTATATTAGTTGTGCAGTTTGTTGGATCTGAACCAATTGAACAGTAAGGCCCTTGGGAGGACAAAAGGCAATGCCATGTGCATCCATGCAAACTCTACAGCCTAAAAGTCACACTTCCATGAGAAGTAAGTTTAAACATGGCTGGAGGTATAAAAACTACCAAATTTGTAGTTCACACCTACATGTTACCTGCAAGAACACTGATTTCCTATTGGCCAGGGTCCCTGGACACCACAGGGGGCTCCGACCAGGTGACCTAAGGAATAAAAGTCCCAGTCGCCCACTTATCATTGTCATTCATTGCAACTTCAAGTTGCTACAGAAGACTAACCATTGCTCTCCATTGCATCCATGCTAGGAAGCACAGTCAAACATTTGTACTTTAATTAAATATTTCATTTACCGGATGAATGAACTATTTTGGTGTTCTTATAACACTTTGGATCCTGTTAAAACACTGTGCATCAGTGCTTCATCTCTGCAGAAGAGAAAACAATGTTTCCTCTAGAAAAACATGGACATCGCTTTTCTTCTCAAGTCGACTGAGCTGCATTCTTCATTACCTTTGAAGAGAGACCAGCTTTTCCGCTATCACTGACGAGTGATACAGATCCGTTTTGTTTTAGCGTGGAGCATCTATGGGACCAAACGAGCAGGAACACACAGTAAGGAGGCTTACGTTTCTGGGCAGAGAAATATACAGGTGCTGGTCATATAATTAGAATATCATGAAAAAGTTGATTTATTTCAGTTATTCCATTCAAAAAGTGAAACTTATATAATGTATACATTCATTCCACACAGACTGATATATTTCAAGTGTTTATTTCTTTTTACTTTTGATGATTATAACTGACAACTAATGAAAACCCCCAAATTCAGTATCTCAGAAAATTAGAATATTGTGACAAGGTTCAATATTGAAGACACCTGGTGACACACTCTAATCAGCTAATTAACTCAAAACACCTGCAAAGGCCTTTAAATGGTCTCTCAGTCTAGTTCTGTAGGCTACGCAATCATGGGGAAGACTGCTGACTTGACAGTTGTCCAAAAGACGGCCATTGACACCTTGCACAAGGAGGGCAAGACACAAAAGGTCATTGCTAAAGAGGCTGGCTGTTCACAGAGCTCTGTGTCCAAGCACATTAAAAGAGAGGCGAAGGGAAGGAAAAGATGTGGTAGAAAAAAAGTGTACAAGCAATAGGGATAACCGCACCCTGGAGAGGATTGTGAAACAAAACCCAATCAAAAAATGTGGGGGAGATTCACAAAGAGTGGACTGCAGCTGGAGTCAGTGCTTTACGAACCACCACGCACAAACGTATGCAAGACATGGGTTTCAACTGTCCCATTCCTTGTGTCAAGCCACTCCTGAACAAGCCACAGCGTCAGAAGCGTCTCGCCTGGGCTAAAGACAAAAAGGACTGGACTGCTGCTGAGTGGTCCAAAGTTATGTTCTCTGATGAAAGTAAATGTTGTATTTCCTTTGGAAATCAATGTCTCAGAGTCTGGAGGAAGAGAGGAAAGTCACAGAATCCACGTTGCTTGAAGTCCAGTGTAAAGTTTCCACAGTCAGTAATGGTTTGGGGTGCCATGTCATCTGCTGGTGTTGGTCCACTGTGTTTTCTGAGGTCCAGGGTCAACGCAGCCGTCTACCAGGAAGTTTTAGAGCACTTCATTCTTCCCGCTGCTGACCAACTTTATGGAGATGCAGATTTCATTTTCCAACAGGACTTGGCACCTGCACACAGTGCCAAAGCTACCAGTACCTGGTTTAAGGACCATGGTATCCCTGTTCTTAATTGGCCAGCAAACTCGCCTGACCTTAACCCTATAGAAAATCTATGGGGTAATGTGAAGAGGATGATGTGATGCGCCAGACCCAACAATGCAGAAGAGCTGAAGGCCACTATTGGAGCAACCTGGGCTCTCATAACACCTGAGCAGTGCCACAGACTGATCGACTCCATGCCACGCCGCATTGCTGCAGTAATTCAGGCAAAAGGAGCCCCAACTAAGTATCGAGTGCTATACATGCTCATACTTTTTCATGTTCATACTTTTCAGTTGGCCAACATTTCTAAAAAATCCTTTTTTTCTATTGGTCTTAAGTAATATTCTAATTTTCTGAGATACTGAATTTGGGGTTTTTCATTAGTTATCAGTTATAATCATCACAATTAAAAGAAATGAACACTTAAAATATATCAGTCTGTGTGGAATGAATGTATACATTATAAGTTTCACTTTTTTTTAATGGAATTACTGAAATAAATCAACTTTTTTCATGATATTCTAAATATATGACTAGCACCTGTAGGTGTGTGTTATTGTCAGTAACAGCTATTGCTGCAACTTGTTACTACATTGAATGTGATTTTGGACCTCGTGTGTGTCCTGTTTATTGTTGTGAAAGTACTGGATCACGGTACTTGTTGAATGTTTTGTATTTGATACTACAGTATATTGTATAACGTTACCTCCCGCCGTGGAAACTACTGTCGGCAGAGTTTATACTGTAGCATGGGTAGAATTCAGCCTATTGCCGTTAGGGTTTCGAGGGCAACGTTTATGTGTGTTATGTTTTCCGAATTCTGAAGTGTATGGACGTATGAGTGAACCTCTTCCGTCTGTGCCAGGGACAACGATCGACAACCCGAACTAGTTACAAGCTATAACATTACCGTCTAAAGACTTAGCCTACCTGTATTGCTCATCATTATTCCTGTGTTGTTTGGTGAGTGCTGTATCCTGAAGTTCCTTCAGTAAACTCTGAACTGAATGATCATTGTCGTGGCATCTCTTTACCCATATGCCTCCATCACGAATAGGTGTTCATGTACTTCAGTCAAGGTCACGACAATTGGTGTCCGAAGTGGGATTGGATCATTAGAAAGACTTTATATTTTACTATCGACTGCTATACAACTGGATCGCTTGAAAAAAGTGGCAATAAAGTCTGGAAAAAGTGACGAACTGTTATGCTAGCAGCTAGCTGGGCACTTCAGCGAACGATGAAAAAGCTGTAAACAGATGAGCACGCGTGCCGACAGAAGCCGCCTGTGGGATCAATGTTGTGCAAACCAAAACACTGAGCTGAAAGAGGCCAAAAACGTATATTATATATTATTATAAAAAAAAATATATATAATTATGATACAAAAAATGGGAGTGCAGCTTTAACCTCTCTCATGCAACATGAAGAAGTGATGACCAAAAGTCTATATTTTAGAGGACGTCCCTACACACACAAAGCAAAGACAATCAATAGAATATGAATTCAAGCTGGGAGAAAATACTGAGGGGGAAAGGGAGTTTTTATGAGTGAAAAGAAAACACAGCAGGGAGTAGAAATGATAGAGTGGAAGAAAAGAGGAGAAATGTCTTCCCACGTACCACGTTGATGCCTCCAGAGTTTTCCAGGCTGCACATTCCCTCCAGCGGTGCCATCCCAATAGTTGTCCCCTTGAAAATCACACCGCTATCGGAGACCCACACACACACACACACACAAAAAATCACTTAACCTTAATCTTCAACCTGTTCACTTACAGACTCCACAGTGGTTGCACATTGATTGCTGATGCAACAGCAGTGCAAAGTGGCAGACATGACAAGCCTTTCAGATGTGGGAGAGGGTATGCGGAGAACCTCAATCCCCCATGTGGTCTCCTGGCTGTCGTCACTTACCATCCATAAACAAAATCAAGCCCTGTCTGATGAATCAAAACAAAATAGGCCCAACTAATTATGGAGCAAGAGGGGCCACCAATGTACTGCTTAAGGATGAATGGAATGAATGTAAGAGTGTGTGTGTGTGTGTGTGTGTGTGTGTGTGTGTGTGTGTGTGTGTACACCGGCAGTCAAACTGCGATGCTGCTACTGCCGGCATGCCGAGTTGTTCGGCCCAATTATAGCCGACTGAAGCGAGATCTTTTGCTTAATAAAATCTCTGTTTAACTAATCATTTGTCAATTTACACACTAACAAAATATGTAATTACCTGACCCAAAGCTGGGAGGGTTTCTGTCATTAGGGCCACACAGAGGCTCCTCGGGGGATAGGAGGTGCATGTGGAGTTAATAATCTTTCCTATTAGCTGAGGTACCGTGATGATTATGAAACCATGCACTAATCAGTGTAGAAACATCAGGGCAGAAGGTCTGCAGGTTCTCTCAACAAACAAAAACTAAAACGGCAACTTTCACTGGAAAAAGAGAATAATGTTAAGTCAGAGGTGGGTAGAGTAGCGAAAACTGTCCTCGAGGAAGTACTGTTACTTTGTAAAAACAATTATTTAGGTACAAGTAAAACACAGTCATCAAAATGACTACCTAAGTTAGAGAAAACATGACTAAAGTAGTGAGTGTCTGTGGAGGTTGTCAGTCATCCAGGTCATAGTTATCCAAGGAAGGGTTAAAAAATCAAGGGCAACTGGACTTGGTTAAAGGTGTTCAAAACACTTTGTCTCTCATCTGAGAGACTTCTCCAATTCTGACTGGAAGGTAGAGGAAACAGCTATTTAACATCTGTGGGGTCGTTGTCAAGATGTTCAATACCGCTTCGTTTGTTAGTGCTCCTGGCTGTTGTAACAACAGCGGTTAGGGCCGTTGGAGACACCCGAGACCAAGTCTGAATGACTTTTGTTGGCACTTTCACATGAGGCCAAATGTGAGCGTTTGTTTAATTTCCTGGGAAGAGATGAAAGGACTCCTGAGAGGTTAAATAGCTGGGTTCCCCCTATTTTTCAGTCAGAACTGAAGAAGTCTTTCGGATGAGAGATGAAACGTCTTCGGAGCACCTTTAACCAAGTCCAGCTGCCTTTGATTTTAACCCTTCCTTGGATAAATTAGCGAGTAACGGAGTAAATGTAACTCGTTACACTCCACTGTTAGTGGAGAATTGATCAATTAATACACACAGATGTTTATTTCTTTCAGGTGATTTTATCAACCGTGTTCTGTAGACCGCTGCGCTGTTTAGATGAGACCATTTGTTTTTACAGTGAATTTTGGAGTTTCTCATTGGCTCTCCATAATGTAAGTCACCATCTACAAGCATACCGAGTTACCAAGATAACTTCTTTAAACTAACTTATTTTTTCTGTCTTTGACATCGATAAATATATCAATCAAATGATTGATATATACTAAAAAAAATAATTTTTCTTCTGGAGATGCTCTGTCTTGGATGGACATAGAGTAAGTGCTCCTTTAAGGTACCATTGCATTAGTACCTGTATTCAGCCAAACTAAAGTAATTAAGAACACATACTGCTAATGCTATAGTTCTTAATATGGTTAATGTATGGTATGAGGTAAAAGAATATATTAACATATTGGACTTTCTGTCACAATTCAGCTCGGTGTGGGGCAATGTTAATTTAAACCAGGCAAGCTGGATGTAGGATTTCAGATTAGAGCAAAGTAAGGAATAAGCAAAGCACGTGACCTCTTTAAAGGTCCAATGTGTAGGAATTTCTCCCATCTAGCGTTGAGATCATATATCACAATCAACTCTCTCGCACCACGCAGTTCAAAGTACGTATTACAGCTACCTTAGCCTTCATGCTTCAAAAAGCCGGTCTTTTGCTCTTTTCAATATCCTTTTTCTTTTTCTGGGCAAGAAGTGAAATTTGGATTTTGAATACATATGGCCCTCCATGTTTGCAGCACCTGTGAGTTTATCATGTGACAGCGAAAACGCGAAAGGCAGAGCAGTATGTCCTGTATGTCCCTTACTGGCTAACGTATTAAGATGGCGCATGAATATGGAGCGTCTACCCCAGTTCATGCGAATGCAAATGTAAATTCTTTAAGCCAAAAGGAATACTTGGAATTGATGGTGGAGGTAAATATTCATGAAAAAGGACAGGTTTGTGAACGCGCAACACAGATTTTGATAATGAGCCACTAAACACGTTACACACTGGACCTTTAAAAAGGGATCCTAATGACCTTTGAAGAAATTTCTTTAATGTATAAGATGTAGAACATTAAATATCTCCAAATGAGGAACTTTATTTATTCTATGCATAACCAATCAGTAGGGATTCCTGCACTCTCATCAACAATTGCAATGAAGGGGTTTGATTTCATCAATATATAACTGGCTTGCATCTAGCTCTAAAGAAACATTGATAGCTAGACTTGAGACATGGAGGGCAGACTTAAAAGAAAAAAATTGGAAGAAAACTTGTGACGCATCTCAGAAAAAACAGCAAACTCTAATTTAAAGCTACTCCAATATAATTAACTCCTGTTAAATTGAATAAATACAACAGTAATATACCTGACCTTTGTTTTAAATGCAATGAGGCTAAAGGAACATGTATGCACTGTGTCTGGGAGTTTGACAAAATTAAAACATTCTAGAGGGAGGTGATCAATAAAAATGAAGTATAGCGTAAGTTCTGGCAGGTCATGGAGTCAAGCTTGGCATATCTCAGCTCATAGCTGACAGTTCCTAAGCCAGCACACCAGCTGATGGCTCAGTTAATTCCCTCCTGAGCATATGATTGGATTTCCAAATCAGAGTGCTCTATTTAACTGCTTTTCCCAGCCTACCTCGCTGCATCTCTTCTAGCGCTTGCAACCCACCTCCACCCCAGCTCCTCCTTTTAAATATGCGTATATTCATGTTGTCTCACTTAATCAATGTCATGTCTGTTGTCATTAATGCTGCTCTGTTCTGTACCATAGGAGGATCCTGCACTGCTGCTCTCCCCGCTTAAGGCTTTCCATGTATGCACATGGAAGGGCAGGGAGGTGTGCTCCCCAGAACAGAGCTATACCGCCAAATACAAATTGCAGATGAATGAATCTATTTGACAAAGTGGTCCTGACTGAACTATATTCATCTTGTCTGTGAACATTCCACTTGACCCTAAGATGATTTTGCTGCACCTGTATCCAACAAATTAATCTGAAACCTCAAGAATATAAATGTATTGATTTTGCTATACTAGAGGCAAAAAGTACTAAAGCTCTCATCTGGAAGAAAATGGAGGCACATACTATTGGAGATTGGATCAAGAATATGGCGCAATGTACGTCCATGGAGGGACTGACATATATATTGAGAGGCAAATTGGGGATGTATTAGAAAATCTGGAAACCATTTGACCGGTTTGTAAAAGAAGAAGACATAGGGGAGCTGCTACTGTGATACTGCCATATAATTAGCATTTTTGTTTTTGATTGTTGTAGTACGGCAAAGGTTGAGAGAGAAATTTTTGTTGTGGGTTGGGATGAGGGTTGTTAAAAAAATTTATTGCAATGAAAATTAATAAAAACATTGTTTAAAAAAAATCAATCATACATCAAGCCTTTTTTTTCAAAGATCACACTCTGTGACTCATTTAAGTATAAGTCAGGATTAGACACACCTTGTCATTGGCTAAATAGTTAAGTTGAGCCAGAAGATAATAGACTTGAAGTGTACAATTCAAACAGATAAGAATGTAAAGCATGAGCAGTTAAGTGGTTGGTGTAGGCAGCTGTAGCAACAGCTGCAGTCCCCTGTCAGTGTCAACACTAGATTTGTGCAGCCACAGAGCTGCTGCGCATCTTAAAGAACAATTTGTAGTCGAAAAACTTGAAGTTCATGGCGAGTTTCTACTTAAAGGAGCAGTATGTAGGATTAAGGGGATCAATTGGCAGACATAGAATATAATATTCATAACTATGTTTTTCATTATTGTATAATGACCTGAAACTAACAAAAAATATGTTTTACTTATGAGCCCTTCATATCTACATAGGGAGCCGTTCCTCTTCCACAGAGTCCGCCATGTTGCACCATCATGTTTCTACAGTAGCCCAGAACGGACAAACACTGGCTGTAGAGACGGCCTTGTGTTTTTATGTTACCTAACACCACCCCAAATTCCATTCTCAAATTTAACACTTCAAAGTTTCCTATTGTGTTCAGTTCAGTCCACTGCACACATATATGAAGCCATACAGTTACACAGGCTGGATAATACTACATAGTGGGTATTTTAAAGCTGCAGGCCTCCAGGAATGATTTTAATGTCTAAATCCTACACCAACCAAGACGGTCTGCAGCAGACAACAGTGCCCCATCCTTAAAGTACTGCAGATTTGTCTCATATAGTTTTTTCAAAGAAATATTGCTTATCCTGACTATGTTGATCCTAAGTGTGTGTAAAGCAGTTTACAATTTTTTTGTCCAGGTAAAAACAACGCCTTTCAAACTCAGGTGGAATAAAACTCTACTGTATTGAGAAGCCTGTAAACAAGTTTGGCAGTAAAAACAGAATGTCAACAATAATGACAATAAATGCCACCAAAAGACAGCAAAAAAGGGCAATCCAAGAAAATCATATCTGTGAGGATGATTAAATCGTTATTATCCAAAATAAAGCTTGTTCAGCACCTGCATTAGATATGCATGTGAAAAAACCTCTAAGGTACTAATTTGTCTTACTTATTCTGTTTTTCTGCAAGAGCTGACAAACAACAAGTGGACTGCTCGGCCACATTAATACTTTCAATTTTTCTTGAATTGGTAAGGTAGGTTAAGGTTTAATGAATAGTTTGAGCATGTGGGTTGTGTTATTTTCTGAAATCTTTACTTAGAATTTCTGAAGTTCCATTATTCATTTCTTTTAATAGTTGTGAGGTAAAATTGTGTTTTGTGGTGGTTTAAAGTTATGGTAGTTTCAAGAGATCTTGTAATATCAGTTTTACTCAAATGGGAATTTTTTTATCCAATAATTGCAAATTTCTCTAGATGACACAATATTTTGCTTTGCTTTTGTAGCAGCAGTTTTTTTTCCAGTGAAAGTTTTAGAGGGATTTCATCAGTCAACTAAATAACTAATAAGTACTGTGGAAAATAGTTGAGCAGCTTCAGCCAGAATTGCCAGATTTACAAAAGACAAGTTATAAACTATATTAGTTGTGCAGTTTGTTGGATCTGAACCAATTGAACAGTAAGGCCCTTGGGAGGACAAAAGGCAATGCCATGTGCATCCATGCAAACTCTACAGCCTAAAAGTCACACTTCCATGAGAAGTAAGTTTAAACATGGCTGGAGGTATAAAAACTACCAAATTTGTAGTTCACACCTACATGTTACCTGCAAGAACACTGATTTCCTATTGGCCAGGGTCCCTGGACACCACAGGGGGGCTCCGACCAGGTGACCTAAGGAATAAAAGTCCCAGTCGCCCACTTATCATTGTCATTCATTGCAACTTCAAGTTGCTACAGAAGACTAACCATTGCTCTCCATTGCATCCATGCTAGGAAGCACAGTCAAACATTTGTACTTTAATTAAATATTTCATTTACCGGATGAATGAACTATTTTGGTGTTCTTATAACACTTTGGATCCTGTTAAAACACTGTGCATCAGTGCTTCATCTCTGCAGAAGAGAAAACAATGTTTCCTCTAGAAAAACATGGACATCGCTTTTCTTCTCAAGTCGACTGAGCTGCATTCTTCATTACCTTTGAAGAGAGACCAGCTTTTCCGCTATCACTGACGAGTGATACAGATCCGTTTTGTTTTAGCGTGGAGCATCTATGGGACCAAACGAGCAGGAACACACAGTAAGGAGGCTTACGTTTCTGGGCAGAGAAATATACAGGTGCTGGTCATATAATTAGAATATCATGAAAAAAGTTGATTTATTTCAGTTATTCCATTCAAAAAGTGAAACTTATATAATGTATACATTCATTCCACACAGACTGATATATTTCAAGTGTTTATTTCTTTTACTTTTGATGATTATAACTGACAACTAATGAAAACCCCAAATTCAGTATCTCAGAAAATTAGAATATTGTGACAAGGTTCAATATTGAAGACACCTGGTGACACACTCTAATCAGCTAATTAACTCAAAACACCTGCAAAGGCCTTTAAATGGTCTCTCAGTCTAGTTCTGTAGGCTACGCAATCATGGGGAAGACTGCTGACTTGACAGTTGTCCAAAAGACGGCCATTGACACCTTGCACAAGGAGGGCAAGACACAAAAGGTCATTGCTAAAGAGGCTGGCTGTTCACAGAGCTCTGTGTCCAAGCACATTAAAAGAGAGGCGAAGGGAAGGAAAAGATGTGGTAGAAAAAAGTGTACAAGCAATAGGGATAACCGCACCCTGGAGAGGATTGTGAAACAAAACCCATTCAAAAATGTGGGGGAGATTCACAAAGAGTGGACTGCAGCTGGAGTCAGTGCTTTCACGAACCACCACGCACAAACGTATGCAAGACATGGGTTTCAACTGTCCCATTCCTTGTGTCAAGCCACTCCTGAACAAGCCACAGCGTCAGAAGCGTCTCGCCTGGGCTAAAGACAAAAAGGACTGGACTGCTGCTGAGTGGTCCAAAGTTATGTTCTCTGATGAAAGTAAATGTTGTATTTCCTTTGGAAATCAATGTCCCAGAGTCTGGAGGAAGAGAGGAAAGTCACAGAATCCACGTTGCTTGAAGTCCAGTGTAAAGTTTCCACAGTCAGTAATGGTTTGGGGTGCCATGTCATCTGCTGGTGTTGGTCCACTGTGTTTTCTGAGGTCCAGGGTCAACGCAGCCGTCTACCAGGAAGTTTTAGAGCACTTCATTCTTCCCGCTGCTGACCAACTTTATGGAGATGCAGATTTCATTTTCCAACAGGACTTGGCACCTGCACACAGTGCCAAAGCTACCAGTACCTGGTTTAAGGACCATGGTATCCCTGTTCTTAATTGGCCAGCAAACTCGCCTGACCTTAACCCTATAGAAAATCTATGGGGTAATGTGAAGAGGATGATGTGATGCGCCAGACCCAACAATGCAGAAGAGCTGAAGGCCACTATTGGAGCAACCTGGGCTCTCATAACACCTGAGCAGTGCCACAGACTGATCGACTCCATGCCACGCCGCATTGCTGCAGTAATTCAGGCAAAAGGAGCCCCAACTAAGTATCGAGTGCTATACATGCTCATACTTTTCATGTTCATACTTTTCAGTTGGCCAACATTTCTAAAAATCCTTTTTTTCTATTGGTCTTAAGTAATATTCTAATTTTCTGAGATACTGAATTTGGGGTTTTCATTAGTTATCAGTTATAATCATCACAATTAAAAGAAATGAACACTTAAAATATATCAGTCTGTGTGGAATGAATGTATACATTATAAGTTTCACTTTTTTAATGGAATTACTGAAATAAATCAACTTTTTCATGATATTCTAAATATATGACTAGCACCTGTAGGTGTGTGTCATGTCAGTAACAGCTATTGCTGCAACTTGTTACTACATTGAATGTGATTTTGGACCTCGTGTGTGTCCTGTTTATTGTTGTGAAAGTACTGGATCACGGTACTTGTTGAATGTTTTGTATTTGATACTACAGTATATTGTATAATGTTACCTCCCGCCGCGGAAACTACTGTCAGCAGAGTTTATACTGTAGCATGGGTAGAATTCAGCCTATTGCCGTTAGGTTTCGAGGGCAACGTTTATGTGTGTTATGTTTTCCGAATTCTGAAGTGTATGGACGTATGAGTGAACCTCTTCCGTCTGTGCCAGGGACAACGATCGACAACCCGAACTAGTTACAAGCTATAACATTACCGTCTAAAGACTTAGCCTACCTGTATTGCTCATCATTATTCCTGTGTTGTTTGGTGAGTGCTGTATCCTGAAGTTCCTTCAGTAAACTCTGAACTGAATGATCATTGTCGTGGCATCTCTTTACCCATATGCCTCCATCACGAATAGGTGTTCATGTACTTCAGTCAAGGTCACGACAATTGGTGTCCGAAGTGGGATTGGATCATTAGAAAGACTTTATATTTTACTATCGACTGCTATACAACTGGATCGCTTGAAAAAGTGGCAATAAAGTCTGGAAAAAGTGACGAACTGTTATGCTAGCAGCTAGCTGGGCACTTCAGCGAACGATGAAAAGCTGTAAACAGATGGGCACGCGTGCCGACAGAAGCCGCCTGTGGGATCAATGTTGTGCAAACCAAAACACTGAGCTGAAAGAGGCCAAAAACGTATATTATATATTATTATAAAAAAAATATATATATAATTATGATACAAAAATGGGAGTGCAGCTTTAACCTCTCTCATGCAACATGAAGAAGTGATGACCAAAAGTCTATATTTTAGAGGACGTCCTACACACACAAAGCAAAGACAATCAATAGAATATGAATTCAAGCTGGGAGAAAATACTGAGGGGGAAAGGGAGTTTTTATGAGTGAAAAGAAAACACAGCAGGGAGTAGAAATGATAGAGTGGAAGAAAAGAGGAGAAATGTCTTCCCACGTACCACGTTGATGCCTCCAGAGTTTTCCAGGCTGCACATTCCCTCCAGCGGTGCCATCCCAATAGTTGTCCCCTTGAAAATCACACCGCTATCGGAGCCACACACACACACACACACAAAAATCACTTAACCTTAATCTTCAACCTGTTCACTTACAGACTCCACAGTGGTTGCACATTGATTGCTGATGCAACAGCAGTGCAAAGTGGCAGACATGACAAGCCTTTCAGATGTGGGAGAGGGTATGCGGAGAACCTCAATCCCCCATGTGGTCTCCTGGCTGTCGTCACTTACCATCCATAAACAAAATCAAGCCCTGTCTGATGAATCAAAACAAAATAGGCCCAACTAATTATGGAGCAAGAGGGGCCACCAATGTACTGCTTAAGGATGAATGGAATGAATGTAAGAGTGTGTGTGTGTGTGTGTGTGTGTGTGTGTGTGTACACCGGCAGTCAAACTGCGATGCTGCTACTGCCGGCATGCCGAGTTGTTCGGCCCAATTATAGCCGACTGAAGCGAGATCTTTTGCTTAATAAAATCTCTGTTTAACTAATCATTTGTCAATTTACACACTAACAAAATATGTAATTACCTGACCCAAAGCTGGGAGGGTTTCTGTCATTAGGGCCACACAGAGGCTCCTCGGGGGATAGGAGGTGCATGTGGAGTTAATAATCTTTCCTATTAGCTGAGGTACCGTGATGATTATGAAACCATGCACTAATCAGTGTAGAAACATCAGGGCAGAAGGTCTGCAGGTTCTCTCAACAAACAAAAACTAAAACGGCAACTTTCACTGGAAAAAGAGAATAATGTTAAGTCAGAGGTGGGTAGAGTAGCGAAAACTGTCCTCGAGGAAGTACTGTTACTTTGTAAAAACAATTATTTAGGTACAAGTAAAACACAGTCATCAAAATGACTACCTAAGTTAGAGAAAACATGACTAAAGTAGTGAGTGTCTGTGGAGGTTGTCAGTCATCCAGGTCATAGTTATCCAAGGAAGGGTTAAAAATCAAGGGCAACTGGACTTGGTTAAAGGTGTTCCGAAAACACTTTGTCTCTCATCTGAGAGACTTCTCCAATTCTGACTGGAAGGTAGAGGAAACAGCTATTTAACATCTGTGGGGTCGTTGTCAAGATGTTCAATACCGCTTCGTTTGTTAGTGCTCCTGGCTGTTGTAACAACAGCGGTTAGGGCCGTTGGAGACACCCGAGACCAAGTCTGAATGACTTTTGTTGGCACTTTCACATGAGGCCAAATGTGAGCGTTTGTTTAATTTCCTGGGAAGAGATGAAAGGACTCCTGAGAGGTTAAATAGCTGGGTTCCCCCTATTTTTCAGTCAGAACTGAAGAAGTCTTTCGGATGAGAGATGAAACGTCTTCGGAGCACCTTTAACCAAGTCCAGCTGCCTTTGATTTTAACCCTTCCTTGGATAAATTAGCGAGTAACGGAGTAAATGTAACTCGTTACACTCCACTGTTAGTGGAGAATTGATCAATTAATACACACAGATGTTTATTTCTTTCAGGTGATTTTATCAACCGTGTTCTGTAGACCGCTGCGCTGTTTAGATGAGACCATTTGTTTTTACAGTGAATTTTGGAGTTTCTCATTGGCTCTCCATAATGTAAGTCACCATCTACAAGCATACCGAGTTACCAAGATAACTTCTTTAAACTAACTTATTTTTTCTGTCTTTGACATCGATAAATATATCAATCAAATGATTGATATATACTAAAAAAAATAATTTTTCTTCTGGAGATGCTCTGTCTTGGATGGACATAGAGTAAGGCTCCTTTAAGGTACCATTGCATTAGTACCTGTATTCAGCCAAACTAAAGTAATTAAGAACACATACTGCTAATGCTATAGTTCTTAATATGGTTAATGTATGGTATGAGGTAAAAGAATATATTAACATATTGGACTTTCTGTCACAATTCAGCTCGGTGTGGGGCAATGTTAATTTAAACCAGGCAAGCTGGATGTAGGATTTCAGATTAGAGCAAAGTAAGGAATAAGCAAAGTACGTGACCTCTTTAAAGGTCCAATGTGTAGGAATTTCTCCCATCTAGCGTTGAGATCATATATCACAATCAACTCTCTCGCACCACGCAGTTCAAAGTACGTATTACAGCTACCTTAGCCTTCATGCTTCAAAAAGCCGGTCTTTTGCTCTTTTCAATATCCTTTTTCTTTTTCTGGGCGAAGAAGTGAAATTTGGATTTTGAATACATATGGCCCTCCATGTTTGCAGCACCTGTGAGTTTATCATGTGACAGCGAAAACGCGAAAGGCAGAGCAGTATGTCCTGTATGTCCCTTACTGGCTAACGTATTTCAAGATGGCGCATGAATATGGAGCGTCTACCCCAGTTCATGCGAATGCAAATGTAAATTTTAAGCCAAAAGGAATACTTGGAATTGATGGTGGAGGTAAATATTCATGAAAAAGGACAGGTTTGTGAACGCGCAACACAGATTTTGATAATGAGCCACTAAACACGTTACACACTGGACCTTTAAAAAAGGGATCCTAATGACCTTTGAAGAAATTTCTTTAATGTATAAGATGTAGAACATTTTTTTTTTTTAAATATCTCCAAATGAGGAACTTTATTTATTCTATGCATAACCAATCAGTAGGGATTCCTGCACTCTCATCAACAATTGCAATGAAGGGGTTTGATTTCATCAATATATAACTGGCTTGCATCTAGCTCTAAAGAAACATTGATAGCTAGACTTGAGACATGGAGGGCAGACTTAAAAGAAAAAAATTGGAAGAAAACTTGTGACGCATCTCAGAAAAAAACAGCAAACTCTAATTTAAAGCTACTCCAATATAATTAACTCCTGTTAAATTGAATAAATACAACAGTAATATACCTGACCTTTGTTTTAAATGCAATGAGGCTAAAGGAACATGTATGCACTGTGTCTGGGAGTTTGACAAAATTAAAACATTCTAGAGGGAGGTGATCAATAAAAATGAAGTATAGCGTAAGTTCTGGCAGGTCATGGAGTCAAGCTTGGCTATTATCTCAGCTCATAGCTGACAGTTCCTAAGCCAGCACACCAGCTGATGGCTCAGTTAATTCCCTCCTGAGCATATGATTGGATTTCCAAATCAGAGTGCTCTATTTAACTGCTTTTCCCAGCCTACCTCGCTGCATCTCTTCTAGCGCTTGCAACCCACCTCCACCCCAGCTCCTCCTTTTAAATATGCGTATATTCATGTTGTCTCACTTAATCAATGTCATGTCTGTTGTCATTAATGCTGCTCTGTTCTGTACCATAGGAGGATCCTGCACTGCTGCTCTCCCCGCTTAAGGCTTTCCATGTATGCACATGGAAGGGCAGGGAGGTGTGCTCCCCAGAACAGAGCTATACCGCCAAATACAAATTGCAGATGAATGAATCTATTTGACAAAGTGGTCCTGACTGAACTATATTCATCTTGTCTGTGAACATTCCACTTGACCCTAAGATGATTTTGCTGCACCTGTATCCAACAAATTAATCTGAAACCTCAAGAATATAAATGTATTGATTTTGCTATACTAGAGGCAAAAAGTACTAAAGCTCTCATCTGGAAGAAAATGGAGGCACATACTATTGGAGATTGGATCAAGAATATGGCGCAATGTACGTCCATGGAGGGACTGACATATATATTGAGAGGCAAATTGGGGATGTATTAGAAAATCTGGAAACCATTTGACCGGTTTGTAAAAGAAGGAGACATAGGGGAGCTGCTACTGTGATACTGCCATATAATTAGCATTTTTGTTTTTGATTGTTGTAGTACGGCAAAGGTTGAGAGAGAAATTTTTGTTGTGGGTTGGGATGAGGGGGTTGTTAAAAAAATTTATTGCAATGAAAATTAATAAAAACATTGTTTAAAAAAAATCAATCATACATCAAGCCTTTTTTTTCAAAGATCACACTCTGTGACTCATTTAAGTATAAGTCAGGATTAGACACACCTTGTCATTGGCTAAATAGTTAAGTTGAGCCAGAAGATAATAGACTTGAAGTGTACAATTCAAACAGATAAGAATGTAAAGCATGAGCAGTTAAGTGGTTGGTGTAGGCAGCTGTAGCAACAGCTGCAGTCCCCTGTCAGTGTCAACACTAGATTTGTGCAGCCACAGAGCTGCTGCGCATCTTAAAGAACAATTTGTAGTCGAAAACTTGAAGTTCATGGCGAGTTTCTACTTAAAGGAGCAGTATGTAGGATTAAAGGGGATCAATTGGCAGACATAGAATATAATATTCATAACTATGTTTTCATTATTGTATAATGACCTGAAACTAACAAAAAATATGTTTTACTTATGAGCCCTTCATATCTACATAGGGAGCCGTTCCTCTTCCACAGAGTCCGCCATGTTGCACCATCATGTTTCTACAGTAGCCCAGAACGGACAAACACTGGCTGTAGAGACGGCCTTGTGTTTTTATGTTACCTAACACCACCCCAAATTCCATTCTCAAATTTAACACTTCAAAGTTTCCTATTATGTTAAATTCTCTATCCACTACACAGCACGTAAAGAAAACTCAATCTTAAAGCTAGTTCACTTGTTACTCTTGTTTTTTCCTTCTTCCAAAACACTGGTGAAGAACACCAGGAGCAATTGCCAGGAGTTTTTATCAAAACAGAATTATGACTGGTGTGTGGTAACTGCATGCCAAATTAATGAGAGCACACAACGCTGGTTGCTGACAAGCATTCCATTTTTTTTAAATGGAAACACTGATGTGTGAAACTGCCAATTAGATTAATTTTCTTATTAATCAAAGGTGCCAAAACGGCGTTGTAGATCGTTCTGGCCCACTTTAACCCCTGGCTGTAACATGCCATTAAATGCAGCAATGTGGCAACAAAAAGTAGTGAAGAAGACAGCTAGCTAGTAAACATTGATGTAAACTAATTCAGGTTTCACAATGTTCTCAAAAATCTGCTTTTTAAATGTTTTATGAAGCGGGAAATACACTGAATATGTTTCTTAGACCTTAAACCTGCAATACCTGATTTTAACCTTTTAAGTTGACATAGCGAACTTGTTAGCAAACGCGCATTAACACAATCAAGTCTATTTTCTGTGTAACCACATTGATTGTGTTAAGGGCTGAGAGCACTGCAGAAATGCTTCTGAGTGAGCAGAACTCACCAGCTGCTGTGTTGCTGATGTACTGCTTTTTCTACATGGCAACTGTAGCTTAGGTGCAACTGTGTGTGTGTGTGTGTGTGTGTGTGTGTGTCCATTGCTTACGTCAGCAGCTGTGCGTTGTCATGTTTCTTGCGGGATTTCAGCTTCTGTCTCCACTGGAGGAAGGACCAGAGGGTGGCGTTTGGCTCCTCAGTGACGATACATTGATCCCTGTCGGTCCAAACCTCCAGACCAATCAGAGGCACGCGAATGTTCAGAGCCCTATAAAACTAAACACACAACAAATATGTACCTGCACATACACAGCTTTGTCCACAATCTTGCCATAAGCTCCCATAACACAGTCTGGTCACACAAGGCAATTTTTTCCCAATCTTCCTTCAGGGCTGTGGAAGGACGCTATTGATTAAATCCTGATGAGGCTTCATACAACAGTAGACATTTGTGATCACTTTTCAATCACTGATTATTTATTTGGAACATCAACAAACTTCAAAGTTGATCAATAATAGATGACATGGAGATATGCGCCGACTGTACAATAATATCTATTAGTTTGGTGAATGGAGCTGTTTGTTTTCTGGAGAAATGCAGTCTGCAGCACGAGAACCCATCAGCCTTACCTTATCCACATAATTGGCAATTTCCATTATCCTCGCTTTGGTCTTTCCATAGTCCTTATTCTGCCGTTTAAACTGCAGGACAGGGAAAATGGGGGAGTATTAGTGGCATGAATGAGGTCAGCGGTCAGAAAAATAAATAAAATGCTAAAGAAAATTATTTCTTAAGCTTCCTGCAGAGACTAATGACCCATGAAAACATAACTACAACCCAACCCGTCATGCTTTACCACTTCTACCCCGGTCCATCAGCATAATTATACCAATTACAGAAGGAGAGGACCAGATTCTTATTGGTCACCATGTTGTTACCATGGTATTAATGTAGAAGACAAATCCTAACAGACTTTTATGAAGATATAGCATATCATCACTGCAGCTTAGTGTCTATTTAAAAGCCCTTCCACCTTTAGAATCCACCTTAATACATGTCATTAAGGAGACAAATACTTCCGCCTCAGCTCTCATGAAAGAGCTCCATTAGCTGGAATGAGATAATTGTTTAAGACATGGAACCTGTTTCCATTTGATGGCTGTCTGACGTCAAACACGGCGCTCACATTGATGTGCACAGAAATATTCTGCTGTAGAATGGAGGGTTACTGTTAGCTTACCAGTGTGTTGTCAGCCACTATGTACAGCTCCATGTACTTGGTTGTACCCCAGGCGTTTCTTTTAACCTAACAGTAAAGACAAAGGCAGGTGGAACATGGTTATGTACAGGACATCAGTCTGATTAGTTTGCTAGATTATACAACACACTACACTATATTATACTACACTGTTCTATTATGTGTACTGTACTGTATACTGTACACTATATTACACTACACTAAAATGTACTACAATACACTATATTGTACTATACTACACTGTATTCATTATAGAAAGAAAGAGATTACTTTTGAATCTATTACAATCAACAATACAACTTCTTTTACCCATTAAATATAATGTTCTATGAAAATATAATAAAAAATTGCAGATATATATATATGATACACATACAGACAGACTCAAAAGAGTTTGGGATATTGACAAAGATAAAAAACAAAATACTGTAACTGAAACTGTAAATAACATGAAGCATTTAACATGACTTATTCAGTTTTACTAGCCTATAATATAGGCATTTATTAAATGTGTAATTAATATTTTCTATTATCTCACTGTTTATTTGTTTATTAAGGATCCCCATTAGTCATCACCGTAGTGAAGACTATTCTTCCTGGGGTCCAACACAAGACTAACACAAACAAATATTATAAAGCAAAATACATGTTATATTAGAACAATGAAAACCTCCTGGATTTTGTAAAACAAAAAGGCACAGTAGCATGTTTTTCATGTTATAAAAAACAAAAGGAAACAGTAACAAGAAATAAAATATATAGTAAAGAAAGAAAGAAAAAAGAGAAATGAATTACAGAATCAAACCTAAACTCCTTGCTGATAACAGCTTCTATTAGTTTCTTTTTGAAGCTTGAAGTATTTCCCATTAGGATTAAATGTGAGGAGAGGCTGTTACAGCTCTATATATTACCATTTTTTTTAAGAGCATTGGTTCTGGGCAATGGCAGAGAAAAGCCATAACCTACGGCCAGTCTGATATCATAACCATGTCTATCATTGGTAGGTAATAGCTGCGAGAACAGGTTGGTGGGTTTACGTAATGTACAAATATTCTTTAAAAATACCACCAGGCTGCATGCTAGTCTTTCATCACTGTCATCCATGACAGCCTGTATGCATTTCTTCCACATTACTCCTTATGAGGCAACGAAGAACAAGGTGAGCTGCTCTGTTTTGAGTGAGCTGTAATTTGACAAGCTCCTGTTTTGACACACTAGACCAGATCATAGAGCAATAGTTTAGATGGGACAAGACTAGAGACTGTGTTCCTAACACAATTGTTGACTCTGTCAACAGTCAAGCATATCTTTTAATGATGGATATGTTTCTACTCATTTTGGACACTATGTTGTTAATATTAATAGTCCATGACAATGTTCCATCAATCCTGACACCCAACAATTTAGCCACTTTTACCTGTTCGACAGCATTTCCCTGCAATGAAAGGCGGTTTGTGGTCCGACGTTAATGCATGCTTTGAGCCGAATATTATACTTTTTGTTTTTGAAACATTTAATTTTAATTTGTTTTCTGAGACCCATTTATCAACAAGCATTAACTTCTGTTGCAGCGGCCTATTGACTGTTCGACGTTCCCTGCAGAGGTGTACATTGTAGTGTCATCTGCTTAGATTGCCATACCTGCATTTTTTAATACATATGGCATAGCATTTACAAAGATAGAATAAAGGAGAGGGCCAAGGCAACTTCCTTGTGGAATACCGCATTGAAGAGTCTCCATGTTTGAGATGGTGCCGTTAAATATCACACATTGTTATCTATTAAACAAGTAATTTTTAGAAGAGTCTTTGAATTTATAAGCACATAGCTTCATGAGTAGTAGTAGCTTATGATCTATAATATCAAAGGTTGCACTGAAATCTAATAGCACAACTCCTACAATTGACTTCCTGTCAATTTGTTTTAGCCAATCATCAGTTAGGGCAGCTAGTGCTGTACTTGTAGAGTATCCTACTTTATATGCATGCTGAACATCTGAGTTAATGCCATTTACTGTAAAATAATGCTGAATCTGCTTAAATGCAATTCCCTCCAGTAATTTGCTTAAAGGGGTGATATAATTGATTATATAGGGTATTTCACACTGTTCCTTAAGGTCTCCTAATAGGATATGTAACATTGATTGGGCTGAAAATTGCCCGGTTGCTATTTTATGGGCCCTTATGCATCCCTGTGTTATGGCCCTATTTGGATAGGTGGATATAGTGACGGAGATCCATCTAGCTCACAGCGAGCCGGGGTCTGTGAAGAAGAAGGACACGTCGGGCGGCGAGGCAGCACCGGCCGCTGTCATGTTAGCCTGCTGAGCTCCTGCTGAACTGCAACACACAGTTGGACAAAATTTGCAATTAGCCATACATTTTCGTAAAACCGTCCATATTTCTATACTCATACTATATAGTTGACTTTCGCATTAAAAAGTCTCAGAAGTGAATTTAGTAATGAAATAGCGGACCTCTGGAGATCTGCCTGACCTAGCTAGATTCAGAAGACTAAGCTGACCTCAGGTCAGTGGTGTAGCCTATGCAAATGTTGGGGCGTGACAAAGACTAGGAGTTGAGAAGTTGACGTCAACTTTGAGCTTTGTTGAGATTCGCCCGTTTTCAGCAGCAGTTTCAAATTGTGAGATTTGCAGAGGAAAGGGGTGTCAATGGGATTTTGAGATTCTATGTATGTCCTATTTACCCTCCAAACTGTCATTTTTCAACTATGACAAGGTAAAATCGGTTTTGCATTCTATCACCCCTTTAAGACAGGTAATATACTGATCGGCCTGCTGTTTGACCCTATAAATGGCTCTTTACTGTTTTTGGGAAGTAGAATAACCTTTGCAATCTTCCACAACTGAGGAAAAACACAGTTATCAAAGCATAAATTAAAAATATGACTTAAGGGCTTGACCACAATCTTAGCTGTTATCTGCAGTAATCTGCTATCCAGATTAGCCACCCCAGAAGGCTTATCACTCTTGAGTGCTAAAAGAAGCTTTTCTATATCCTCTGCATTGGTCAACTCAATTTCAAAACTACACACATTGTCATGCATAATATGTTTTTTAATTATGTCATCAAAAAGCTGTTTTGATCCAATCACTGGTTTCTGAGGTTTGTTATTTTGTATGATTCATCATAGCTTATTTTATGTAGCAAATATATATTTTAATTTAATTTTTTTTTTTTTTGGTCAACGTATTTTTATTGTGCTTTCAGACAAATACACAAAAACAGTAAACACTTAAGACAAAGACAGGGAAAATGAATAAAAAATAAAAAAAATTCTACATTACACAGAAAAAGTCCACAAAGTAGTTACATAGTCATCTTGTACAATCGCTATCCAGAGCCAAGGTGCATTGTACATTTTTCCACACCACATCAAACTTTCTCATTGATCCATTTAGTGTGTATCTAATTTTTTCTATCTTAAGGAAAAACATGACATCACAGATCCATCTGCCAAAGGAAGGGTGTTTGTCATTCTTCCAATTTAAGAGAATGAGTCGCTGAGCTAAAAGGGAGGAGTAGGCTATACAGCTTAGTTGTGACTTTTGTAAAGGAAGGTCCTCTGATGGAACGCCAAAAAGTCCAATGAAAGGACAGGGATCAACAGTTAAACCTGAAATCGCTGAGTATACTTCAAATATTGAGGACCAGAAAGCTGTTAAACTAGGACATGACCAAAATGCGTGGAACAGAGTGGCAGGTGCCTGCTTACATCTGTCACAAATAGGGTCGACCCCTGGAAATATTTTAGATAGTTTAACCTTAGCCATATGAAGCCTATGTACAATCTTAAACTGAATGAGACTATGCCTCGCACAAATGGAGGAAGAGTGAATTCTTTGAATTATGTCATACCATTGATCTTCAGTTGTTTAACCTGTCTGATTCTCGCGAGAGCACAATTTGGATTGTGACCGGAAGGTAACGCCGTGTGAGAGTGTAGAGAGAGAGAAGACAGACGGAGGAAAACAGTATTATTTCGAGAAAATGTTGTACTAGTTGCTTAGTTTTTTGTTTCTTATTAGCCCCCTGGTAGCCTTTAGTCTCTATAAAGAGCCAGAATCGCCGCAAATCTACGTACCTGTGCGTGGAGGACCGCACATTTTCTACGAGTAGTAAACATTAGCTTCAGGCTAACGCCAGCTCCATGGCTACCTCCACACCTGGCGAGTCCCCATTTCCCCACAGGATTTCCTCGTTGCTTGAAAATGCAAACAAAGAAATTTCTGACCTTAGGGAAAAAGTTCGTCGGCTCTCAGAGGACTTAAAAACCAAAGATGCCTTGTTAACAGCCTACCTGGACGTTGCTCAAAATCAATCGCTCCAAATCACAACTCTCTCGGCGGCTTTCCAGGATACTGCGCTTTGGGACCCATCCGCCTGCCCACATCCATCCTCTTGCTCGACACTGACCATCAGGCCATCCTGGACTAAAGTGGTTTGCGGCCGAAAGAGAGCCTCGGGTAGGGCTCCATCGCCTCCTGCCCTCAGCCTCTCCAGTCGCCTCGATGCCCTGTCGAAGCCGAATGTTACCCGGGCGAGCCCCACTTCAAAGCCGAATGACCAGCTGTCGTCACGAGAGAGGACCGCTGCCTCGCGCCGAAAACTTCTGAGGGATGCGGTAATCAGTCGGTCCGATGGCATCCCTTGCCTGAACCGGCCAAATGACAACGTTCCTCAAAAACAAACTCCCCCTCCGAATGGTAAGCAATATTCCTCTTCTTATCCTTGTCCATCTGAAACCGATAATGCCTGTTTTGTTCCTGCCACCGGCCATTCACGCCCCCGCACTCCTCGTCCACTCTTCCCCCCAACTACAATAATTATTGGTGACTCCATCACTCGGGATATACGGTTTTTTAATGCTGTCACACACTGCTTTCCTGGAGCCAAAGTTGCAGACATCCTGGCTAAGGCTGTGGACCTGATGCCCTCACTCCCGACCTCCATTGAACGCATCGTGATCCATTGTGGATTGATGTCCTATCAGCAGAGTGAGCGCACAAAGAAAGACTTTGGTACTCTCATTGAAGCTTTAAAAAGCACTGGGAAGAAGATTTTTATTTCGGGCCCACTTCCATCTCGAGGTCGCGGAGTATGCCTTTTTAGCAGACTACTCACCTGGCTCCAGCATACATGCAGCATCCACAACATCGGTTTTATTGACAATTTTAATCTGTTTTGGGAACGTGGCTCCCTGTTCAGTAGGGACGGGATTCATCCCAATAGACGCGGCAGCCAGATGCTATGTGAGAATCTACGGCACGCCGTGCAGACCAAGACATGGGTGCAGACCAAGACCTTATATTGACTGTCTGCACCCCGTAAACACATGTACAAGCGCACTTCCCAGTCTCACACTCCCATAAGCTCTCACTCCTTTTCAATAACTCTGCTAACCCACAGACCAGCTATATCATTCCAGTAAGAATCAGTAAAATCAGTAATCACAGGTACAGCGCTACACGCTCCTCTGTGCCTTCTTTGGAGCAGCCACCCATCCTTAATCCCATAACTGCGGTGTCTGTCCCCCGACTGAGATCGGTAAAATCAAACGTAAACCAGCGAGGTGCCATACATAACAACCTAATTGGAATTAAAACAGCCACTGCAACGATAGAACAGAATAGGAGAATCAAATGTGGACTATTAAATATTAGATCTCTAAAGGTAGGTCTTCTAAAGCAATATTGGTAAATGATTTGATATCAGATAATCAAATTGATCTATTCAGTCTTACTGAAACATGGCTGGGACATGAAGAATATGTTAGTCTAAATGAAGCCACTCCTCCCAGTCATATTAATACTCATATTCCTCGAGGCTCAGGCCGAGGAGGGGGAGTTGCAGCCATATTTGACTCAAACCTGTTAATCAATCCTAAACCTAAACTTAATTATAACTCGTTTGAAAGCCTTGTTCTTAATGTTCAACATCCGATATGAAAAACAGTACAGTCAATTATATTTGTTGTTGTTTACCGAGCGCCAGGCCCGTATTCTGAATTTTTATGTGAATTCTCAGAGTTTTTGTCATGTGTAGTCCTAAAATCAGATTATTGTAGGTGATTTTAATATTCATGTGGACGTTGACAGCAATAGCCTTAGTACTGCCTTCAACTCACTACTAGATTCAATTGGTTTCAGTCAGAGTGTGCATAAGGCCACGCACTGTTTTAACCACACCCTCGACCTTGTGCTGTCATATGGCATCAAAATTGAAGATTTAATAGTATTTCCACAGAATTCCTTATTATCAGACCATTTTTTAATAACTTTTGAATTCTTACTACCCGACTACGAAATTAAATAAAACCTTCTACACTAGATGCCTATCTGACAGTGCTATAGCTACATTTAAGGAAGATATTCCAACAGCACTTAACTCAACATTGTGTTTTAATATAACAGAAGACCTTTATGCTAACTTTAGTCCCTCCCAAATTGATAATTTTGTAGACGGTGCTACGGCCTGCCTACGGACGACTTTAGACTCTGTTGCTCCCCTCAAAAAGAAGATGATGAAGCAAAGGAAACTAGCACCTTGGTATAACTCCCAAACTCACAAATTAAAACAAATCTCACGAAAACTTGAAAGTAGATGGCGTTCCTCCAACTCCAACTTCCCAACTGGAATAATCTCGTTTGGTTTGGCAAGACAGTCTGAAAACATATAGGAA
This sequence comes from Sander vitreus, assembly GCF_031162955.1. Classification (NCBI taxonomy): domain Eukaryota; kingdom Metazoa; phylum Chordata; class Actinopteri; order Perciformes; family Percidae; genus Sander; species Sander vitreus. Next base: position 18,465,979 of record NC_135873.1, on the reverse strand, counting down.
GGCCCTCAGAAATGCCAGATCAGACTATTACTCAACACTAATAGAATAAAATAAGAACAACCCAAGGTTTCTTTTCAGCACTGTAGCCAGGCTGACAGATAGCCACAGCTCTATTGAGCCATCTATTCCCCTAGGTCTTAGTAGTGACGACTTCATGACTTTCTTTAATGATAAAATTATAACAATTAGGGATGGAATTCATCACCTTTTTGCCCTTAACTTCTAACGGTTCACTTTTGAGTGCAGGAGTGCTAGAAAGAACGACAGGACCTGACATATACTTAGACTGCTTTTTTTCCGATAGACCATCAACAATTAATGCTAAAGGTCTCTTCAGCAAAGCCATCTACCTGTCTATTAGACCCCATCCCAACGAGGCTACTTAAAAGAAGCGTTATCTGTGGTTAACACTTCATTACTAGATATGATCAATATGTCTTTAGTAACAGGTTATGTACCGCAGTCATTTAAAGTAGCTGTGATAAAACCTCTTTTGAAAAAACCCATCCTCGATCCTGAGGTCTTAGCCAACTATAGACCTATATCGAATCTTCCCTTTCTCTCCAAGATCCTTGAGAAAGTAGTCGCTAATCAGTTATGTGACTTTTTACGCAGGAATAATCTATTTGAGGATTTTCAGTCAGGATTTAGAAAGCATCATAGCACAGAGACGGCACTGGTGAAAATTACTAACGACCTTCTAATTGCTGCTGACAAAGGACTTGTCTCCATACTTGTCTTATTAGATCTTAGTGCTGCATTCGACACTATTGACCATACCATCCTTTTACAGAGACTGGAACACTTAGTTGGCATTAAAGGAATCGCACTCAGCTGGTTTAAGTCCTATTTTTCTGATCGATCTCAATTTGTTAATATCAACGATAAATCCTCCAAGTATGCTAAAGTCAGCCATGGCGTTCCTCAAGGCTCGGTGCTTGGACCAATCCTTTTCTCCTTGTATATACTTCCTCTAGGCAATATTATCAGGAAACACTCAATTAACTTTCACTGTTATGCGTATGACACCCAATTATACCTATCAATCAAGCCAGACGAGACCAGCCAAGCTTCAAGTATGCATTAGAGATATCAAATCATGGATGACCTACAATTTCCTGATGTTAAACTCAAACAAAACTGAAGTTACTGTGCTGGGCCTTAAACACCTCCAAACATCTTTATCCCAAGATATAATTACTCTAGATGGCATTGCCATGGCCTCCAGCACTACTGTCAGAAATCTAGGAGATATTTTTGATCAGGATATATCCTATAATGCCCACTTAAAACAAACCTCAAGAACAGCCTTTTTTCACCTTCGTAACATTGCCAAAATTAGGAACATCCTGTCTCAAAACGATGCTGAAAAACTAGTCCATGCATTTGTTACTTCCAGGCTGGACTATTGTAACCCTATTATCAGGATGCCCAAATAAAACTCTTAGGACTCTCCAGCTGATCCAGAATGCTGCAGCGCGTGTTCTGACAAGAACTAAGAGGGGAGATCATATTTCTCCTGTGTTGGCTTCTCTGCATTGGCTTCCTGTAAAATCCAGGATTGAATTTAAAATACTTCTCCTGACCTACATGGCTCTAAATGGTCAAGCACCATCATATCTTGAAGAGCTCATAGTACCTTATTGTCCCACTAGAGCACTGTGCTCCCAGAATGCAGAGTTACTTGTGGTTCCTAGAGTCTCTAAAAGTAGAATGGGAGCCAGAGCATTTAGCTATCAGGCTCCTCTCCTGTGGAACCAGCTCCCAGTCTGGGTTCGGGAGGCAGACACCGTCACCACCTTTAAGAGTAAACTTAAAACTCTCCTCTTTGATAAAGCTTATAGTTAGGGAGTAAGGAGTTGCAGCGTTCGCCTAGACCGGCGAGGGAAGGTGTGTAGGGGGAAGGTGTGTAGCCACAGTCATGACGCACCGCCTCCCTATTTCAGCTTCTCTTCATAGAAAGCCTACTATATTAGGGTATGAGGAGTTGCAGCATACGCCTAGACTGGCGAGGATGGGTGTGTAACCACAATCATGGCGCACCCCGACCCATCTCTGCTTCTCCACATAGAAAGCTTACATATACTTAGAGTTCTGCAGCTCTTAGTTATACAGTTATAGTTCTAGACTACCAGGGTACCTCCTAGGACACACTGAGCTTCTCTCTCCTCTCTCTTTCCATCTGTGTGTATTCGTGTCACAGAAATGCTTGTTACTAACGTAGCTCCGAGGAGCTTATTCCCCGGAGTCCTTATGTTCTTTTTCCAACTATAGAATAGATCTACCTATCATATAATCAATAATATAGTGAGAGTAGAGGGAGGCAGGAAGTACAGCCCGTTCCGGCAGGGGAGAGTTCTAGCCCGATCCGGCACCTCTCTTTAGCCTGCCTCTCTTAGTTATGCTATTATAATTCTAGACTGCTGGGGAATGTCCTTCCTCCCTATGACACAATTAGCTGCTCTTTCATCTCTCTTTTCATTTGTTCCTTTTATGTGCATCCTTCTCCCAGAAATGCTTGTTACTAACCTAGCTCTGGGGAGTTTACACCCCGGAGTCCTTATGTTTCTTCTTCACCCAGAATATCGCCTTGGATTAGGGTGGCACCAAGACCTGAGTTTTGGGTGCAGCTGTCGCTGTGGACCTACTACACCCTGCTATGCTCTGCGATTCCCTGCAGTGTCCGGCTGCGTCCTTGCGTCCTACCGCGTCCACCCATGCTGTGCTGTCCCACATTACACCCCGTAATGCCCTGCTGTGCCCTACTATGACATGAACTACTACGACTACCATTGTAGTCACTGTTCCATTGTCTTTGTGACTATTTTTGCCACTGTTCATCACACCCCCAACCGGCATCGTCAGACACCGCCTACCAAGAGTCTGGGTCTGTCTGAGGTTTCTTCCCGAAAGGGAGTTTTTCCTCGCCACTGTCGCAATAGCTTCCACTAATGCTTGCTCTTGAGGGAATTATTGTAATTGTTGGGGCTTTGTCTTACTCGTCTGTAAAGTGTCTCGAGATAACTCTTGTTATGATTTGATACTATAAATAAAACTGAATTGAATTGAATGTTAGCATCTATATCCTTTTCCCAGTTTTCTTTTATTATTGACAATGAGGAACCTTCCATTTCAAATATCGTTGTGTATAACCTTGACACTGTTCCCTTCACCTCAGGTGGGGTTTCAAGGATTGATTCAAGTCTATTATTAGTCACTTTGAAAGGTAGAGAATGAAGTGGGGTCTGAGTGGCAACCGTAGTAATCGGTAAGAGCTCGCTTTTTCCAAGGTTGAGTTTGTACCCTGAGAAACTACCAAAGTCTTTAAGGATGGTGATAATATGTGGAATAGATATAAGAGGGTCAGATATATAGAGAAGGACATCATCAGCATACAAAGAAATTATGTGTTCCTGATTTGCTCTGAAGATCCCTTTGATATCTGTACGCTGCCTGGTGGCTGGAAGGGGCTCCATTATCAATGCAAAAAGCAGAGGAGACAGTGGACAACCCTGTCTAGTTCCGCGCTGAAGAGGAAAGTACGGTGAATAAGTGTCATTAGTTCTGACAGAAGCCAGAGGTGAAGTGTACAACAGTTTGACCCAAGAAATAAAAGTGTCTCCAAAGCCAAACTGCTTAAGAACATTAAACAAATTCCACTCGACACGATCAAAAGCCTTCTCGGCGTCCAAAGCTAAAAGTACTTCTTGATGTTGAGAGGTGGACGACGTGTAAAGGATATTGAATACATGCCTGACATTAAAAAATAAATGTCTATTTTTTTAAATCCACTTTGGTCTGAAGACACAATGGTGGGCAAAACAGATTCAAGATGGAGAGCCAATAGTTTAGCCAGTATCTTCACATCTACATTAAGAAGACTTATTGGGCGGTAAGAAGAACAATTTGTGGAGGTCCTTGCCTCGGCATCAATATGCCTGGCGTAGAATTGGTGGGAGACATTGAGAATCTAAACTATCACCAAACACAGCTTTGAGTAAGGGGGCTAATTTTGCTGAGCACTTCTTATAAAACTCTGTAGGAAAGCCATCAGGTCCTGGACACAACAAGTATTTGATACACTGCAGATTTTGCAGGTTTTCCTACTTACAAAGCATGTAGAAGTCTGTAATTTTTATCATAGGTACTCTTGGGATCAGGGATTTTGGCCCACTCCTCCATACAGACCTTCTCCAGATCCTTCAGGTTTCAGGGGTGTCGCTGGGCAATACGGACTTTCAGCTCCCTCCAAAGATTTTCTATTGGGTTCAGGTCTGGAGACTGGCTAGGCCACTCCATGGGTCTCATTTATAAACGTGGCGTACGCACAAAACGGGGCTGAAAATGTGCGTACGCCACTTCCCATGCAAAGGTTGTGATTTATAAAAAACTAACTTGACAGGAGAATGTGCGGTCCTCCACGCAAACTCTGACCCATGCACATTTTGGAGACAATGGGAATTGGTGACGAAGATGGTGAGGTGGTGAATTGAAGTCAGACTGCAGAAAGTACATGTGGGAATAAAGATTACTCTTAATATTTTCAAGTATTAATGCCTCACGCACATTTCTTCACTCCACATCATCCACGTTACCATGAAGATTAAATCCAGCAGTGTTATTTGCGCTTGTACTCAGTGATAATTGTTCCATAAACACCTTGTAAAATAGAAATCAAATCTTAAATCAAAACTCGTTAATATTTAATCGCCGCTGTCTCACCGTCACATTGTCCGCTACGGAGCGCAGGAGGATGAGATGGCCCGACTCCATGGAATACAGGATAGCATTTAAATATCCTAGCATTAGATTACGGCAGAACACAGTGTAAATAACTAAATATCTGTCTTTAATACTGTGCACATATCATCAAATGTCAAAGTCTGGAAATACAGCCGTTAAGCTCTTGCGCAATCGTTACACTTAATGTCCTCGTTATCGGTCCGCACTTTAATACTGTTCGTGCATGAAGAAAAGTGTGTTTGCCTATTAGACTTTCGTCTTCAAATTGTATCTCGGGGTGGGGGATACCACTAGTTGATGCTGTGATTTTGGCAAGGTGTCTACAATCACTCTAATTGTTGTAAACATATTTATACTGCGGTGACCCTCGTTTGAATGCTGCATGATGGCACTGCTGGCCTTGCAGGAGGATTAACCCCCAATGGAAGAATCAGGAGAGAAAAAGGCTTCAGGGACCATGACGATGACTGGCTAATATGCCGATTTAAATTCCATAAAGCTGCGCTCTTGAATCTATGTACTGAATTGGGTCTAGTAGAGAGGGCAACGCGCCGGAACCGTGCCATCCCAGTCCAAATACAGGTACTCGCCACTCTGGGGGAAACCGGCTGTTTCCAGAGGGAAACGGCCAGCTAAGAGTTTTTTTTTTTAAATAAATATTATATATAATCTTTACCTTTATCACTAAGGCTTGTTTGGATATAATATACAGTATAGTTCTGTTAAATCTTATCATATAGGTCTGGTATATCAAAGCTGTCCCTGAGTGCCGTAATGCCTGACGTTTTGGAAGATATTATTAATAAAAGTAGTCTATAGATTAGGTTTCCCTACACTGTACGACATCCATCCATCCATCCATCTTCATCCGCTTATCCGGGGTCGGGTCGCGGGGGTAGCAGCTCCAGCAGGGGACCTCAAACTTCCCTTTCCCGGGCCACATTAACCAGCTCCGACTGGGGGATCCCGAGGCGTTCCCAGGCCAGGCCAGAGATATAATCCCTCCACCTAGTCCTGGGTCTCCCCCGAGGCCTCCTCCCAGCTGGACGTGCCTGGAACACCTCCCTAGGGAGGCGCCCAGGGGGCATCCTTACCAGATGCCCGAACCACCTCAACTGGCTCCTTTCGACGCAAAGGAGCAGCGGCTCTACTCCGAGCTCCTCACGGATAACTGAGCTTCTCACCCTATCTTTAAGGGAGACGCCAGCTACCCTCCTGAGGAAACCCATTTCGGCCGCTTGTACCCTGGATCTTGTTCTTTCGGTCATGACCCAGCCTTCATGACCATAGGTGAGGGTAGGAACAAAAACTGACCGGTAGATTGAGAGCTTTGCCTTCTGGCTCAGCTCTCTTTTCGTCACAAAGGTGCGATAAATTGAATGTAATACCGCACCTGCTGTGCCGATTCTCCGACCAATCTCCCGCTCCATTGTCCCCTCACTCGCGAACAAGACCCCAAGGTACTTGAACTCCTTCACTTGGGGTAAGGACTCATTCCCTACCTGGAGAAGGCACTCCATCGGTTTCCTGCTGAGAACCATGGCCTCCGATTTAGAGGTGCTGATCCTCATCCCAGCCGCTTCACACTCGGCTGCGAACCGATCCAGTGAGTGCTGAAGGTCACAGGCCGATGATGCCATCAGGACCACATCATCTGCAAAAAGCAGTGATGAGATCCCCAGCCCACCGAACTGCAACCCCTCTCCACCCCGACTACGCCTCGATATCCTGTCCATAAATACTACAAACAGGATTGGTGACAAAGCGCAGCCCTGGCGGAGGCCAACTCTCACCTAAAACGAGTCCGACTTACTGCCGAGAACCCGGACACAGCTCTCGCTTTGGTCATAAAGAGATTGGATGGCCCTGAGAAGGGACCCCCTCACCCCGTACTCCCACAGCACCTCCCACAGTATCTCCCGGGACACCCGGTCATAAGCCTTCTCCAGATCCACAAAACACATGTAGACTGGTTGGGCATACTCCCAGGCTCCCTCCACGATCCTTGCGAGAGTAAAGATCTGGTCCGTTGTTCCACGACCAGGACGGAATCCGCATTGTTCCTCTTCAACCTGAGATTCGACTATCGACCGAACCCTCCTTTCCAGCACCTTGGAGTAGACTTTACCGGGGAGGCTGAGAAGTGTGATACCCCTGTAATTGGCACACACCCTCTGGTCCCCCTTTTTAAAAAGGGGAACCACCACCCCGGTCTGCCACTCCTTAGGCACCGTCCCAGACTCCCACGCAATGTTGAAGAGGCGTGTCAACCAAGACAACCCCTCCACACCCAGAGCTTTAAGCATTTCTGGACGGATCTCATCAATTCCTAGGGCTTTGCCACTGTGGAGTTGTTTAACTACCTCAGCAACCTCCACCAGGGAAATTGACGCCAATCCCCCCTCATCCTCCAGCTCTGCCTCTACCATAGAGGGCGTATAGTCGGATTTAGGAGTTCCTCAAAGTGCTCCTTCCACCGCCTCTATTACCTCCTCAGTTGAGGTCAACAGCGTCCCCATCCTTACTGTACACAGCTTGGATGGTTCCCCGCTTCCCCCCTCCTGAGGTGGCGAACGGTTTTCCAGAAGTACCTTGGTGCCGACCGAAAGTCCTTCTCCAGTCTTCTCCGAACTTCTCCCACACACGCTGCTTTGCCTCTTTCACGGCAGAGGCTGCAGCCCTTCGGGCCCCTTCGGTACCTTGCAACTGCCTCCGGAGTCGCCTGGGATAACATATCCCGGAAAGACTCCTTCTTCAGTCGGACGGCTTCCCTGACCACCGGTGTCCACCACGGTGTTCGTGGGTTACCGCCCCTTGAGGCACCTAAGACCCTAAGACCACAGCTCCTCACCGCAGCTTCAGCAATGGAAACTTTGAACATTGTCCACTCGGGTTCAATGCCCCCAGCCTCCACAGGGATGCACGAAAAGCTCCGCCGGAGGTGTGAGTTGAAAGTCTGTCGGACAGGGGCCTCCTCAGACGTTCCCAATTTACCCGCACTACCCGCTTTGGGCTTACCAGGTCTGTCCAGAGTCTTCCCCCACCCCTGACCCAACTCACCACCAGATGGTGATCGGTTGACAGCTCCGCCCCTCTCTTCACCCGAGTGTCCAAAACATATGGCCTCAGATCAGATGAAACAATTATAAAATCGATCATTGACCTTTGGCCTAGGGTGCTCTGGTACCAAGTACACTTATGAGCATCCCTATGTTCGAACATGGTGTTCGTTATAGACAATCCATGACTAGCACAGAAGTCCAACAACAAACAACCACTCTGGTTTAGATCAGGGAGGCCGTTCCTCCCAATCACGCCTCTCCATGTGTCTCCATCATTACCCACGTGTGCGTTGAAGTCCCCCAGCAGAACTATGGAGTCCCCGACTGGAGCCCCATGCAGGACTCCACTCAAGGTCTCCAAGAAGGCCGAATACTCTGAACTCTTGTTTGGTGCATATGCACAAACAACAGTCAGAGTTTTCCCCCCCACAACCCGCAGGCGTAGGGAGGCGACCCTCTCGTCCACCGGGTTAAACTCCAACGTAGCGGCGCCTCACACCCTGGGCAACTCCGGAGAAGAAAAGAGTCCAACCCCTATCCAGGAGTATGGTTCCAGAACCAAGACTGTGCGTAGAGGTAAGCCCCACCAGATCTAACCGGTAGCGCTCCACCTCCCGCACAAGTTCCGGCTCCTTCCCCCACAGAGAGGTGACATTCCACGTCCCCAGAGCCAGCCTCTGCTGCCCGGGTCTGGTCCGTCGAGGCCGCTGACCTTCACTGCCACCCATGTGGCAGCGCACCCGACCCCAGCGGTTCCTCCCACAGGTGGTGGGCCCATGGGATGCACTGTACGACAATAGGCCGAAATTATAATTCAATTGGCAGCAATTCACCAGCGTCTGAGAGTTTTTTTGCTTTTTCTCCGCCAGTCGTCATGATTCGGCACGATTCGGTAACTGCCAGTGTCATTAACATACTTATCAGCATTCACGAGGTGCTTTGCATTGACTATTTATGGTTAAAATGGGCGTGTACAGGGCGGGATAAGAGGCTGATTCACGTATGCACACTAGCTGTGATTTATAAAGGGAACGTTGCTTCCAGATGTACGTACGCACGGTTTTATAAATCTGAATTGTTTTTGGCGTACGCCATTTTGGGCTTTTGGGCGTACGTACATTTATAGTAAGGATCCTACGCACAGTTTTATAAATGAGACCCCAGGACCTTGAGATGCTTCTTACGGAGCCACTCCTTAGTTGCCCTGGCTGTGTGTTTCGGGTCGTTGTCATGCTGGAAGATCCAGCCACGACCCATCTGCAATGCTCTTACTGAGGGAAGGAGGTTGTTGGCCAAGATCTCGCGATACATGGCCCCATCCATCCTCCCCTCAATACGGTGCAGTCGTTGTGTCCCCTTTGCAGAAAAGCATCCCCAAAGAATGATGTTTCCACCTCCATGCTTCACGGTTGGGATGGTGTTCTTGGGGTTGTACTCATCCTTCTTCTTCCTCCAAACACGGCGAGTGGAGTTTAGACCAAAAAGCTCTATTTTTGTCTCATCAGACCACATGACCTTCTCCCATTCCTCCTCTGGATCATCCAGATGGTCATTGGCAAAATTCAGACGGGCCTGGACATGCATTGGATTGAGCAGGGGGACCTTGCGTGCGGTGCAGGATTTTAATTCATGACGGCGTAGTGGGTTACTAATGGTTTTCTTTGAGACTGTGGTCCCAGCTCTCTTCAGGTCATTGACCAGGTCCTGCCGTGTAGTTCTGGGCTGATCCCTCACCTTCCTCATGATCATTGATGCCCCACGAGGTGAGATCTTACATGTATATGTAAGTTTTAACAGAGGCAATAAATGACTCATCAGACAAAAGGAGTGAATTGAGCCTCCATCTGAATCTATTAGGTCTATGGATGGGGAGAGTCAAAACTAGTGTTACAGGGGCATGGTCAGATATCAATATACTATTGTAATTGCAGGTATTCACCAGAGGCAGTCGGGTTTTATGTATGAAGAAGTAATCTATGCGTGAATAGGTGTGGTGTGAGGTGAAAAAAACAGGTGAAAAAAAAAGAGTATTCCTTCTTTGTAGGGTAAAGGTATCTCCATGGGTCAGACATCGCACAACATTGTAAAAAGTCCTCTATGCATTCTGCCATTTTTGATCTAGCGACTGCGCGAGTGGAAGATCTATCCAATAAGGGACTCATTACACAGTTACAATCACCAGCCAGTATAAGTTGATGAGTGTCTAAGTACGGTATACCTGACAGGAAATTACTCATAAATTTAGAATCATCCCAATTTGGGGAATAAACACAAGCTAACGTCACAGGCAAACTGTAGAGTTTACCAACCACAATAACAAAAACGCCCATTAGGATCTGATTTAATCTCAGATGATACAAATGGTACTGATTTGTTAATCAGAATCCCAGCACCCCTGGCCTTACCCTGAAAAGTCTAATGGTACACCTGCCCCACCCAGCCTCTCCTCAGGCCAATATAGTCAGACCCACACATATGAGTCTCAGTGAGGAAAGCTAGTAGTTTTCAAGAGTTTAAGGTGAGCAAGGACTTTGGTGTGTTTAATAGGACGGTTAAGTCATTTCACATTCCAATTGGTAAACTTTGACTGCCCACTCCTCCTACAGGGTGTATTTGTATTAGCCATATTTGGAAATGTAGATATTGAACAGGTATGACAATCTATTTTGTAACAGATGGCATCTGTGACTCAGGTAAAAGCGAACATCAAAATAGAGTGCAACCACAAGTGGACAAAGAGAAAAGCAAAATAACAAACGAAAACAAAAGACACACTTACCCCCCACCCCCCAGCACTATCCCAAACAAAGTGCATAAGCCCCAAGAGAAAAACGCTCAAAATCACTAGCTTGGGTCTCTAACTTAACCTAAATTGACCCAAGGCTCAGCAAGCAACCATAAAAGAAGAATATATAGCAGTGCAAAATACCATGACTGCATACAGCATAATCAAATGGAAAGAAAGAAAGAGAAACAAAACAAAACAAAAAATCAGGCAGTGTGATAACTGCTAAGCTATGCAATAAAGGAGGACTATACTGTATATTCCCCAAGCCCAATGCTAGGCCACAAAGTGCAGCAAGCTACTGCCTGAGATCGGCAGCCCAATTAGTACCACCAAACAGAAAAAGACACCATCAGGAATGTCAATTGGCTCAAACTTAACACTATAGGTCATTCTTTCAAACTAGCTATATCCTAAACAGACATTTGAAACATAAAATGTGGGATTGGATAGAATAGAAAATATTGTTCTTTTTTCCCCACTAAATAAATGACAGTGAAAAACAGGTAGACCTAAAGCTCCACCTCCTGCCAGACTATGTCAAATAAAGAATGAAAAGAAAGCCTCACCATAAGGCTATAGGCTTGCATTTTTATCTTCCTGTTTTTTTCTATTTGTTAAGAGCAAATAAAAACATTTTTAGAAAAAAAGTGAACCTAAATAACTCAAAGTCGACTCACTATTACGTATTAGGCATGTCCACAATGTACCTGATCATGATGATGGTAAGATGTTATTCTTTATATAGAATACGGATAGTTTGGGATTAGTAAAAGATTTCTTCTCATCTTTGAACGTGACATGAAATATGGCTAGAAAACGAAGACCGAACTTGACATCCTTATTATCTTTGAGGAGCTGTTTCGCCTCGGCAAAGGCAGACCGCTTCTTAGCTACTTCTGGTAATCGCTTCTCCTTGTAAAATGCGATCCTTCACGTCCCGTGATGTACTTGAATTATGAACGGCCTTGGCCTCTCACCTTCTCTGGGTTTTGGTGCCAGCGAACGATGGCCACGGTCAAGACGTGGTGTGTCTTCCAGGTGCAATATCTCCTTCAAAGCAGCCTCACAGAATTGCCCCGGGTTGTTCCCTTCTTTACCCTCCTCTATTCCAATTAGGCGGATATTCTGGCGACGGCTACGGCTTTCCAAGTCCAAGCATTTCTCTGTCAGACCGCACACTTCTGATTGCAATCTTTTCACTGTAGTTTCCAGGGTCATGACAGTTGAGCTCCACTCTGTAGTAGACTGCTCAAGGTCGTCGATGCGTTTGGTGTTCTGAGAGTTAGCAGACTGTAAACAGCTGACGGTGGTATGCAACTCTTGGCGAATGGAAACTATTTTTTTGACGAAGAGCAGCCGTCTGAGTATCCATTTTCGTGCCCAATGATTCAATCGCTGACATAATTTTCTCGACAGATTCCCAAGAAATTAGTGGTGCATCAGCTTCAGTGGGAGAGCTAGCAGCCTTCTTGCTAGTAGCTGAGTTAGCTGACTTGTGCGTGCGATTAGCCATCGTTTTTAAACTAAACAAAATGCCTTGCCGAAGCGTTGTAACTTCGTCTAAGTGACTCGACTAAAGTTATAAGAGTTTAGGAAGATGTATACATATATTTATTTGTATTCTGCACGCTAAAAAAGATGATTAAATTAAAGCTGCAAGCAGCGATGAACGGGCCCTTGCAGTCGGGGGTACTGGCAGACGCAACATCACATGTAGACCACACATTCTAAGTTTCATGTAAATCGGAATAACTTTTGCAAGATACAACCATTCATGTTTTAACAGCCACCTACAGGAAGTTGTTCCTCCATAACTTGCGCATTGTTTTAGCTATCAAAATTCTTTTGATAACTTTTAGTCACGAGGGTCCACCGAGTCTAAATCCACGTTTTCGTGCAGTTTGGACTCACGGCCCAGGAGGAGTTAGACAAAGTAGGTTTCCCATATATCGCGATGTGGCTAATTAATAAAAAAAAATTCTAACAGCGCCATCTAATGGCCGATTCACTCTAAATTTGGCATGGATGCTCAAGCCCCTATGCAGAACAACTGTGTCATGTTTGGTGTCAATCGGAATAAATCTTAGTAAGATACGCAACTTCCTGTTTCGACAGCCCCCTACAGGAAGTTGCACATTGTGTTAGCTATCAAAATTCTTTTGATAACTTTTTGTCACGAGGTTCCTCCGAGTCTATATGCCAGTTTTCGTGCCGATCGGACTCACGCCCCAGGAGTAGTTAGACAGAGTAGGTTTCCAATATATCAATATTTTGCTGATTAATTAAAAGAAAATTAAAACAGCGCCATCTAATGGCCGATTGACGGCAAGTTTGGCACAGATGCTAAGCTGGCCATGACGAACAACATTGTCAAGTTTCGAGGCAATCGGAATAATTGTTGCCAAGATAACACAACTTCATGTTTAGACAGTTTAGTACAAGTTAGTGTAACTTGCGCATTTTTTCAACTATCAAAATTCTCTGGATAACTTTTCGTCATGAGGGCCAACAGATACTACCTGCAAGAGAGATTGAAATCACGGCCTAGGACGAGTTCGAAAGAATGTAAAACACATGAAAAATACATAATTAAAAATGGTCGCCTTCTGGTTGGGCGGAGCTAATGAAGGTAAATGGGAAATATGTCCGCAATGATTAGAGCAATATGGGTATTAAATCTGGTGAAGATCAGAGCAACTATGTCCAAGTTAAAGCCTTCCAGGCATTAGGGGGCGCTATGGAGCCCACTTACAGGTTTGGGTGAAATTGCTGTACAGTCTCGCAAAGCTCCCAGGCATTTGTGGGCGCCAATTTTTGTGAGTTTTCGTATATATTGAGGCCCAAATGTGCCCAAGGGCTAAAACCAATTAGGGTCCCATAGGCCACGCCCACTTTGACCAATCAGTACCTTACTGTAGGGGTGGCCTCATGAGTGGCCCTAGATGGTACCCATCAAATTTTGTAAAAATCGGATGAGCCGTTCATGAGCTATAAACTTTATGTACTTGTAGCGCCCCCTAGTGAACAATTTTCGTAAAATGTGTGGGGCATCTCCAGAGGGTCATGGCAAACAAGAATCTTACGTTTTGCATTGATAGCAATTATTTTGGTCGAGATATGGCAAAGTTGGTGTTTGCATACTTAGCTACAGAAATTAGTTTGTGCGTAAGTAAAAGTGCAATTTTTATCCTATAAAAATCCTTTGGATAACTTTTTGTCAGGTCCGTCTGGAGATGCTACTTGCCAAGTTTCGTGCAGATCGGTCGCACGGTCTAGGAGGAGTTCGGCAAAGTAGGTTTTCGATAAATCGCTATTTTTCACGAATAAAAGTCAAGGCGGAAATGGGCGTGGCCTATATCAGGAGATTCAGCTGGATCCAGGGAACGCGGAAATATATGGTTTTTGAATGTGAGATGTACGGTTTGGGAGTTAAAGGGCCAAACGCTTTTTTTCTGCCATAACGCCACCTAGTGGTGGATATGTGTACTTTTTTTTGAATCTTTGCAATTTTGACCAGTTGTGACATGTGTGCAAATTTGCGAGTTTTCGTGCATTCTAACCCCCTCAAAAATGCGACGAAGAATTGGTAAAAATAATCTGAGCAAAAACAATAGGTTCCTTCGCACTTTCGTGCTCAGGCCCTAATTAAAAGTTGCATGCAGAGCACAGGACCTTGCAGCCTTACATGTCGAACGTCAGCCCAACTCTATTTAATATTATTCACAAGACGTCAATAAGGCAGCACTTTATGTAAGGACACAAAGTACAGTACGACCAAACAATGATTCCGTCTATTATCCAGGTCCTCAATGTGCCTTGATACTGCATTGTTCTGTACTAACAAGAACACAGAATTGTGGGGAAAATACTGAATATAAAAATGTGGAATGTAAAAGACCTGATGCAGGTAGGCAGGCACTGGTGTCAGTATAGCACAGCAAAAGAAAAGCTAGAAAAAAAGCTAGTCCTGATTATTTTACCTGATAAAACTGGTTTAAATCTTTTAACTTCAGTCTGAAAGTGGTACTTAAAGAGCTTAAAAGCCTGATATGTATGAGTAGCCTCCCAGCCATTCCTGCTGTTGTGTTTACAAAGCTTTACGGCTCCTTATATCCCTCCATCATTAAGTTTCCATCCTGCTAATACTTGATTACAGCCATTAGGAAATGGCTCTGCTGTAATTAAAACTCATTGATTTACGAGTCGGGAGGCTGCTGCCTCGGATCGGTCTGGACTTTGGACCAATATTGCGGATTGGCGGGGAATCTGAGGCACATATCAGACTAGCCCATTCACACATCGCATTGTTTATTTGAGAGGCAAATACAGGCAAAAGCCTTGGAACTCAGTCTGGGGTCTGCTGTGGCTGGCATTTCTGCATAACAACCCAGGATTAATGGGTGGCAGTGAGGGGAATTGGGAGAGCCAAGGGGGTATGATGCAGGAGGGAGGGAGCTAAAGAACAAGGGGAAAAGGATGATGCCCTGGTGGAGAGCTGAGAGGGCTTCAGCATATGAGGTGGGGAGAAAGATGGTGATGATGAACAGTTTAGAGTGATTGAGAATATAAACTGGAAAATGATAAATATTAGAAGAAATATGAGAAGAAAAACCAAAGAATGACTGTTCGTCCCAGCAGTGGAGACAGATAAAGGCAGAAGGGCCCACTGAGGAGCCCTTTTATCATCTACAATTGCAGATGAGCAAATTAGACATAATTTTGCTGTCAAAATAGCGCCGATACCTATTTAATATTGTGTATGCATATAAAAAAGACCATTTCCCCTGCAGAGCCAAATGTTTTAATTATGGCTGTCAAAATAACGCGTTAATTTCGATTAATTAATCTGAGAAAAAATGAATGCAGATTAATCCATTCCATATTGACGTTTGCATACAGACGAAAATCTGGTGCCACTGATATGTCTGCGCTTCTCTCTGATGCTCTGAAACAGACGTTACAGGAAACACAAACACCGCTGCATGTGACGCTAGTTAACACTATACTCAACAGCAGCTAATGTTAGCCTACCGCTAGCTAGTAGCTGGATTAAACACGGTTAAAATGCTGACAGCTAACGCTAAACGGTGTAAAGTTTGACTGTGTTTTACTGTAGAGGATTCAACACCGGGATGTAACAATCTGCAGCTGCCGTTGGAGAAACAACACAGACAGTGAAAAAAAAACAAAAAAAAAACACAGCCGGTGCGTTCAGTGAAACTGGTAAACTACAGCCTCGTGGTGCATTTGAATGTCCTTTTCCTATCTGGTTGTTGTTTTTGTCGTTCAACAGCAATTTACTAGTGAAATAAGTTATTGTTATTGTTATACATTATTATTAAATCATTTAATTTTGACCATATGGCCTTAGCAATAAACAAGCCGTTCTTTAATGTCACGAACTGTTGTTTAGTACCCTTTTTTTTTTTTCTTTTCTTACTTTCTTAAAAAGTATCGGTTCAGGCACCGTTAATTATGTATGCGATTAATTTCGATTAATTGATCACAGAGTGTGTAATTAATTAGATAAAATGTTTTACTCGATTGACAGCCCTAGTTTTAATGTGATTAGTGAGTTCATGTAGCTGTGTAATAAGCCAAACCAAAAAAGAATCATAACTCAGTCTTCACATAAGAGGTTGGTGACAAGTTTCTGAACTCATTCATTGCAATGAACATACGATGAACCCCACTTCAAGCAAAATGGATTTAAAGCATACAAATGACGAATGGTGGTGTGGAGGCCTACTTATTGCAAAGGGTGACACCCACCATGTCTGCAAAGAAAGCGGAAATACGTGGCAGAAATGAATAAAACTTCTTTGTTTTAAAGCCGGTTGCAACCATAAAATTACCTAAAACGTAATTGCAATTCATTATTTATTTGATAAATAATGTTTTAATCAGCGTTTTTTTAACATAAGCCATTTACCAATTAAGAAAAATCTGTATTGTGTGAACAGTTAACTTCATGTAATATTGTATGTGGCGTTTTCTTTTGCGGGTTGTAAATGTTCCACCAAAACAAGTCTGGAGCGTAGCACCTCTCAAGGCGATTGTGATTGGTTCAAAGAAATGCAAACAACCCTCTGGGTATTTCTTTCACCTGTCCTGGAATGTATGTGTGGTGGAGCCAGATCTTACTCTGCAGTGCTGTCACGATAGGTCTTGTATGACCAGTAGCTTTTGGTGGGTACTGTTAGCAAACTTTGGATAGATACTGCTGTGCTTTAGCTTCAACCATTATCCTCTAATAGCCACTTACAGCCACAGTGGTAGGGTCACTTTATACAATTTTACTGGCTTTTAAGACAAAAATAACATCTTAAAATTGAAAATACATAATAGGATAAAGTTGAAAAGAAAAAAAACACCAACACAAGTCATGAATGAGGTATGGGATGCTGATTTCAACAGAACGGCCTAACAACTAAGTATAAAAGATTTAGGCGTATGGATTGATGTGTGTTTGCACAGTAGAATGGTGGACACCATAAATGAATGTATCCAAAATGTCTAACTTTACTCAACTGTTCAATTGGCTTTAGATTGTCCTGTATAACAGTATGATGTTGTGTTCAGTATTCAAGTTATAGTGACTCTTAAAGGAGAATTCCGGGCAATTTTTACGTTAATCTTGATCGCTATAGCCACGAGAGTACTTTCGATAGAAAAAACCCCGACCCGAATCAGTGCAGGTAACACGGAGAAGCTGCAGCTACGTCCCCTGAGCTAAAACGGCAGTGGTCGGGGCAAGTTTTAGAGTGCCTTTGTGCCTCTTAACAGACACAAAATGCAATTAATATGTCTGTGCCACATGAACAGGACCCTTACGTGTCAACAAGATGTGTTTTCAACTCAGACATTGTTTAAATTCACCTACCCTGGTCCCTGTCTCGATCCTGCCGGTAGCTGGCTTGCCCTGCTAGCTGATAGCCGTTATTCATCCAATGTTCCTTTAAAAAACTGGCATAAAAGTAAGATGGATCAGGTGATCTTGGATAGCAAAATATGGGATTTCCAAATCCGGATCAATTTGATCCAGATTAAATGTTTTGAAAAACTGGGCCCTGGAACTTCAGTTTTTCTGAACCAAGAGAGAAGACGCAAACTTTTATCCATCCATGAACTCAGTAACAGTTTTTTGTTATTGTTCCACTACCCCTTTCCCTCGAAAATAATTAAATCATGAAATAATGCAAGAACATATTCTTCTTTTTGTTTTTCACACCAAAGCCGCAAAAGGTGCCTCTCACTTTAAAAAACATACAGTGCTTTATGCTGGGGTTTCACAGGCAGCTTCAATAACCCTGATGCCCACCGTGTGAAAGAGGTACAAGTCATCAGGTATATGACATCAGGTGTTGGATGTGACAATACTTTTGAAACATAATTTTCAAATGGACCCTGGTTCCCCGAAAAAGGCACCAGGAGGGAATATAGATTTCCTTTGCATCTAAATTACATCAAAACCTTTGAACAAAAGTTGTTACAAGGCTACAATACTTTTTTTTGTTTGCTGTGGTATTGCAGTAGTAATCATTTTTTGGTCTGTTTTTGGAACAGACCAATATTTTGGGAAATCCATTTGCTTGTCTTTGGATGCACAGAGATGAAATTGTTATTGATCTTCTCATCTGTGTTTGGGAAAGACAGCAAACAAGTGTATTTCCCAGTTAGTTGACTGTTCCTTTAAAGTTAGTGATAAAGACAAAATTGTAGCTTTGTCACAATACTTAACTTTATATCAGAAAAACAACCTAGTATGGTCTAATCAAGTTTTCTAGCAATTGAGTGTCGGTGGGTGCGAGACTCACCCTCGAATTAAACTGTCTGAGCAGGTTGGAGATGTGGTTGGACTGCGTGGTGTGCTGGCCGTGTCCACAGTTTCCACCTTTAATTGGCAGTTCCTCTGCACTCCACAGTGAATGGTGGGGAGGATCCTCACCACTGATTGGCTCCAGGTAGTATGTGTCACTAGAATTCAAGGATATCAGGCCCCTGTGTGAAAGACAAAAACACAGAAAAGAGCCAAGTAATGCTGGTTAGCTTGTGGAAGACACCAACACGGGATATTGGGGTTTTCTTGAAAATTCAAGTTGTGCTGCCCACAAAAGGCCAAAAAAAAAATAATCAATGACTGCAGCTGAGGTACAGTATTTACAGCAAACACTGCAATGTCCTTTTCAGGAATAATTGTTTTTTAGGTTGGTAGCATGTTTCTTTTTCAACCAGTGTGTATTATAAATCCTAGCATGGTCTAAAACTTGAGATACATTATTTATTAGTTGAAAAACTATTGTAGCCTACAATTGTATTTTTTGAATCCAAATGATTTATCACTGCACCAATGAAACAACTGTCCTCTAAAGAGTTCTCACTTATCCATGTCACATATTCACCCATTACACTGACATAATGCCATATATTCTGCATTTGTTCGGTTACCTACCTCAGCTTTCTGTCGACCTTCAGGCACTTTCAAATTGGTTAAAATGTTTTTTTTATTCTCAAAGGTTACAACAGAGTGAAGACACATTGCAGGGTGCAGCAGTGAATTTTCACAAACTACCACTGCATTACTCAGGAAAGATTATGGTTTCATTCTTCTGCTGGAGTCCAACTCCTGCAATGAACTGTGTGTGATGGACTGTGGACCATTGTGTGCTGTGTTTCCATAGCGCATAGAAGGTATTCATGACATACTGTAGACATGTGGTAAACACCGCTGAATACATTCCTTTTTGTAGTGTATAATAATAATAATAAATTTTATTTTTATAGCGCTTTACATGGTACTCAAAGACACTTTACAGTAAAACCAGCACATATAGCACATTAAAAACAGATAAGCAATAAAACCAACACATAAAACAAGCATATTAAAAGCAATTAAAGACAATAAAATCAGTAACTCCAGACCATACTCCAGCGATGACAGAGCCCTGGCATGACTACTTTAATACTGAAGAAAACTTTAAAACATATGATTGTCAGGCAAGTGGACTTGCCTGACACATTACATTTTACACTTACACATTTTACACTTACATTTTAAAGTTTCCAACATCTTTTTTTCTGTGATTTTCAAGCAAGTGAATGGGCATTATACAGATATAAGAGATAATATGTTCAGATTTGATCGAGGTATGACTCAGAGAAGATTAGATGTGCTTTATGATTAAAAGGACATCGAGCTCCACCAATCAGAGAACTTGCTGTTATGCTTAGGATTGTGGGTAGTGTAGTACTTCTCCATGACATCGCAAATAAAGCATGTTTTTATTAAAACAAGGTTGATTTCATACAGACTTGTGGCTTTTACAGGGACATACACCATCCATTGTTATGGTTAATAATCATCATGGAGAAAATGAATGTGATTTTCACTTCCAGAACCACACTGTTAAGCTCTATATGGTTGAAGTTGTATGCATCCTTACAGAAAAGCCATGATGATGGGGGGCGCTGCTGAGCTAGTAGGATGAAGACGTGAAACTTGGCAGCTACCAACAGGTGAAATTTCAATCGATCAAAAATAACATTTCATCTTAATTTTATTCTGGAATCAGTTGTGGGACCTTTATTTGTACCTCAAGGTTGTAGCAATATCGCTTTAGAGTACCAGTCATGTCGGGTCCTGCCAAATCCACCAAGCCGAAGCAGCGGACTACACCATCTGCTATCATGCTAACGATGAAGAGGAGGTAACTGTTACTATGCTCCGTGATATGATGCAGTCATTTGTAACACTATTGAATCTGCGGTCAAGGGCCTCCAAGCTGAAGTTGCGGTTATCAAGTCGGAGAACGCACAACAGCGGGAGCCATACAGCAGTCCATCAATCTTCAAGAGGAGAGACTAGCTGCTGTGGAGGACTCGGCCACTAAAGCTAGCGATGCCATAGCTGACATGGAAGTAATGGTGTCAGCTCTAAAAAATTAGATCCTCGCGCTTCAAAATAAATGCGAGGATCTAGAAAACAGGTCGAGGAGGACCAACCTAAGGATAGTCGGCATCGCTGAAGGAGAGGAGGGTAATGCTCTGACTGAGTTTATTTCCAGCCTCCTTGAGGACTTGTTGAATCTCGACAAAAAGCCACTTCTTGACCAAGCTCACCGATTAGCTCTACCCAAGCCCAAGCAGGGGCAAGCACCCAGACCGTTCATACTGAGGGTTCACTTCTTTCATGTTAAAGAACAGATTCTCCGCCTGGCTCAGGAGAAAAGACGACTTCTACAAAAAAACAAACCCGTGCACATATTCACAGACTTCACGGCTGCCGAGGCTAAGAGAAGGGCTGCGTTCAACGAAGCGAGGAGGGTGCTCCAGAACATCTCGGGTAACCGGTTTGGCTTCAGACATCCCGCCACATTCAGAATCACGCTACCGGGTGGAACTGAGCACCGTTTTACGGACCCACAGAAGGCAATGGACTACATCATATCAACCACGTCCTTGGACCTCCCAGACCCAGACTAAACGCTGGACTTTGCCTCCAAAACCTAAAGGTTAACTCTTAATCTCTACTCCTTTTTTTCTCAATTAGCACCCAATTAGCTAAAATATGGTAACCATTCATAAGCCATGTTTTCCTAAGGCTATTATGTTTGCCTATTGCGTACTAACGCCACTAATCTCGAGTGATAAACTCCTTCAGTCTTTGCAATCATTCGTTTCCCGTTTCACCTAAAATTGAAGACTTTTTTTTAACGATTTGAATTATTCGCTGCATGTTGGTTGAGCAGCGATAAAGCTAAAGCTTTCTATGTTGTGGTATAAAGCGAGTTTGCACCCATGTTGGAGGGGTGTATGGGTGGGTGGGCATTATGGGGAAAATGTGGTAACATGCTTTTTTTGTGTATTCTGTTTGTTTTGTTTCTTACCTCCCCTGTGTGTTGTGGCCACGTGAATTTCTCTATGGTTTTGTAGACACTGTCTATGTTATAACTATATATCCTCTCTGCAAATATGGTTGCCTGTATTAATTTTGCAAGTTGGAATGTCAAAGGACTAGGCCGACCCAGTAAGATCAATAAGGTTTTAGCACATTTGGATAGCTTAAACATACAAATTGCCTTCCTTCAAGAAACGCATTTGTCTCTCTCTGACCATGCAAAACTAAGAAAGAAGTGGGTTTCCCAAAGTGTCCACTCACGTTTTAATACTAGAGCCAGGGGGACTGCTATCATCATGCATAGAAATGTTACATTTACTACCTCAGATGTCATTTCTGATAAAAATGGGAGATATGTAATTGTGACTGGAACCCTGTTTAATACTCCTGTGGTGTTAGCCAACCTCTATGCTCCTAACTATGATGATGAAGGTTTTTTTGTTAGATTTCTCTCATCTATTCCAAATCTGGACTCATTATCTGATTATTGGAGGGGACTTTAACATTTGCCTAAACCCAATGCTGGACAGGTCATCCCAGAGACAAATAGCTACATCTAGATCTGCAAAGGTGATTAACAACTTCCTCAGAGATTATGGATGAATGGCATTCCCTCAACCCGACTACAAGGTCTTACTCTTTATTTTCTAATGTTCACTAAACCTTCTCTTGTATAGACTACATTTTGTTGGACAAGAAGCTTCTGCCATTAGTTAGGGATTGCTCATTCAAAGCAATTGTCATCTCTGATCACGCGCCACTTTATCTCACATTGGAATTTAATCATATGCCCCTCACTCGTCCACTTTGGAGGTTTAATACCAATATGCTCTCAGCCGAGGATGTGGTTCAGTTTATTGCCACCAACATTGATGTTTATATCAAGACTAACTCTCTTCTTGATGTGTCCCACAGTACAGTCTGGGAAGCTTTCAAAGCATACATGAGGGGTCAGTTAATTTCTTCGTCATCATTTGCTAAGAAGCAGCGTGCACAAACATTAAATCTGTTTACTAACAAAATCTCTCAGATTGATAGCCAGCTCGCCAATGCTCCATCACCCAACCTTCTGAAAGCCTTCTTCTCCAGACAGAATTTGACTCTTTTACATCTCAAAACATAGAAAAACTATTGCTTAAATCCAAGCACTCTCACTATTAGTTTGGCGAAAAAGCACATAGAATTCTAGCCAATCAGCTTAGACAGTTTTCTGCTTGTAATGTCATTCCTGAAATTACAACACAAAAAGGGGTAACCCGGGACCATTTAGAAATCAATATGGCATTTGGGGACTATTATATATCGTTATATACCTCGGAACAAATATGCACCCTACATGAGATGGAACAGTTCTGATATCTCTCTCCCCCAGGTTGACAGTACACAGTACAGTCTTTAGACAGCCCCATATCTCCTGCCGAGGTAGCGCATGCAATATCTGCCTTACAAAGTAACAAAAGCCCAGGCCCCGGCGGATTCCTGGTTGAATTTTATAAAAAAATTTCTCCTCAGAGCTGGTACTTTTATTTTTAAACATGTACAATGAATCGTTCGAATCAGGCCATTTACCCAAAACTGTATGTGAGGCTTCCATCTCATTGCTATTGAAGAAAGGTAAAGACCTCATGTGGCTCATTTCGTCCTGTGTCTCTTCTCCCAGTTGATTTCAAGATCTTAGTTAAGATTCTGGCCATACGTTTAGAATCTGTACTCCCACACATTGGGCCCTATTTTAACGATCTGAAACGCAAGTATCAAACGCCAAACGCAAGTAGCTTTGTGGGCGGATCTCGGGTGCTGTTGCTATTATACCGGCGGGATAAAT
Organism: Sander vitreus; assembly: GCF_031162955.1. Classification (NCBI taxonomy): domain Eukaryota; kingdom Metazoa; phylum Chordata; class Actinopteri; order Perciformes; family Percidae; genus Sander; species Sander vitreus. The sequence goes on along the minus strand of NC_135873.1, from coordinate 18,442,664 downwards.
GACTACTGAAGTAGCTACATTACTCATAGGTGTGGTTTGGGCGTAACATGCAATAAACCAATCGGAGAGTTATCTCACATTCCCTTTAAAAGCAGGCACGCTTGTTCCATGGCGGATTGCTATTATAATGGCGGATTTGCTAGGCACACACTCTTAATACATCCATGGGCGCACACCAGGAGCGGTTCACAGCAGAGGAGACCGACGTTTGCTATTGATTTTTCTTTTTGACAAAACAAAAACTTTCCGATGTTTTGGGCTCACTCTCACTGACTCACAAGGTTATGAATGCATGGTGATATTTTTGCAATGTAGTCTAACATTAGACCAAGATTACCTTATAGACGATGCAGCTCTTCTGTCTCTCCTCTCCTGTGCTGCTAATGGGGCATTTGGGTTAAGTGGCATCGGCACATACAGTTCAACATCACATCTCCTTAAGTCCTCTAATATTTCCTCATTTATGTCATCAACACATCCATGATTCATGGAAATGTTGTGTAAAACAAGGTCATATTTTTCCTTGTATTTATGTATGGTTTGCAAAAATGGGAACTGCTAGGTCCGTGAGATGAGAGAAGCAAAGTGTATGCGCGGTGTGCACACTACATTATGGCCAAGCATGTGCCCTTAAAATTGCATCTGAATAACGCGCCACTGACTTTAGACTAGGTTTGTCCTGGTCTGTGGCGGAATTGTTTTCTGAAACTGCAAAATAGCATAGGGAACATTTGCACCGGAACACGCCTCCTCTTTTTGCTGAACCGCCCCCCCGGAGCGCAAATTCATTCCCTAATTTACCAACGTACGTCTGTGGAGGGAAAAGTCCGCTGTGCGTCGGGTGCAAAATAGAAATGATACATGCGTCAGTGTACAAACTGAATTGCGCTGGGTGCAAGATAGGGCCCATTGTCTCTCCAGACCAAACTGGATTTATTAAAAATAGATTCTCTTTCTCTAACGTATGTCGACTTTTAAATATAATTTACCACCCCTCACACTCTACAACACCTGAAATTGTAGTAGGCGTTTGATACGGTGGAGTGGAGCTACTTGTTTTATGCACTTAAAAAGTTTGGCTTCGGGGATACATTTATCTCTTGGGTTAAGCTACTATATACAGATCCTGCTTCTTCAGTACGCACAAACATTTCCTCCGAACTCTTTCCAGTCTCCCACTGCACACGTCAGGGCTGTCTTCTATCACCTCTGTTGTTTGTTCCTGTAATTGAGCTGTTAGCATTAGCTCTGCGCCAGACGTCGCAACTGACTGGGATTTTCAGAGGTGGTCAATAACACAGGGTTTCCCTATATGCAGATGATCTCTTGCTTTACATTTCTGACCCCCTCCTTTCTCTGCCATCAGCCCTTCATATATTTGATACATTTGGTAAGATCTCTGGATACAAAATGAATCTGTCTAAGAGTGAAATATTCCCAATAAACAAATCAGCGTGTGCACTTTCATTTAATATCTTCCCCTTTCACATAACTTGTAAATGTATCTACCTGGGAATTACTGTGCCATACAATTTTTTGACACTTTTTAAAGAGTACTTTCCTCCTCTCATGACAAAGGTTGAGCCCAACTTCCATTGTCTGTTGCAGGCCGACTCAACTCAATTAAAATGTCTATACTCCCTTAGTTCACATATCTTTTTCAAAATATCCCTGTCTTCATTCAAAAGTCCTATTTTCGTAGGCTAGATGGAATTATTTCATCATTTATCTGGAATAATAAACCTGCCAGAGCTCAGAAGAGTCTCTTAACACAACCCTAATACTCCAGTGGCTTGGCTCTTCCTGATTTCCTATTTTACTACTGGCCTCTAACACTCGCCCCGTAATACACTGGTTATTTGAAGACCCAGGAGCAGATGCTCTCTCTTGGCAATCTATTGAATCCAATTCTTGTAAATCATCATCACTGGCTGCTCTTGTTCACGCCCCTCTCTCCTCATCCTTTACAGCCCACACAACAAACGTGCTAGTCAGATCCTCCCTGAAAATATGGAATCAGATAAGAAAGCACTTTGGATGTCAATCTTTTTCATTTAATTCTCCCGTTTATCCTAATCATTATTTTAAACCATCCGTAATGGATAAAGCCTTCTTTATTTGGAGCAACGCAGGCATTAAACAATTCTATAATCTCTATCATAATGGAACTTTTGTCTCCTTTCAACATTTATGCGATAACTTTAATATCCCAAAAAGCCACTTTTTTCGCTTTCTTCAAATTCATGACTTAATTAGGAATATCTCCTCAGCGTTTCCAAATCAACCCCCATGCACCCCCTATGATCATATATTTGATCAACCTTCATCATTTAAGGGCATTATATCAGCCATATATAGCAAACTGATGGCACTCTCACATTCTACCCTTTCTGACGTAAAATCTCAGTGGGAGGGGGAGCTGGGGGAACCTATCCCCGAAGCATCTTGAGAGGCTGCCTTATCAAACTATATACATAACTCAATTTGTGCAAGGCATGGACTATTACAATTCAAGATTGTTCATCACATACATTGGACTAAACTCAGATTATCCAAAAGATTCTCAGATATAGATCCACTATGTGATCAATGTAAATGCAACCCAGCATCACATACCCACATGTTCTGGTCTTGCTCAAAGCTGGACCACTACTGGACTTCTATCTTTAACACTATATCAGGCTTCCTGGGACAATCAATCTCACCATGCTCTGTAACTGGATTATTTGGTATTACGCCTGAGTCAAGCCATCTACTAAGGCACAATCTGATAGCATTGCTTTTCTTACTCTCGTTGCTAGACGGCTGATTTTGATGAAATGGAAAGACAGCAAACCCCCAACATTTACACACTGGATCAAAGATGCCCTTTATTTTCTCAAACTTGAAAGAATTAGATACTCTCCGAAAGGATCAGCAAATAAGTACAATAAGATATGGGGACCTTTCTTAGATTATGGTAGGGAACAAATCACATTGCCTGACTCCCAATAGAATGAGTAGAGACATGCTTTATATTTGATTTATTTACTTTTCATTTGTGGATATGTATGGAAGTTCCGTAATGTATGAGGCAGTAGTGTTAACCATACTGCAGTGATGGTTTTGTAGACAGTGGTCACTCCCTTTCCTTCGTGTGTCCCTGTGTCCCATCCCTTTGCTCGTCTTCTTTTTTTAATTTATTTTTTTTGTATTAGTGTTTGTTAGTGGTGTGAATACGTTCAATGTAAGAATGTCTCCTTGAAATGAACAACCTGTCATGTCCATGTTGAATTGCAATAATAATGATAATTAAAGCTGCAAGCAGCGTTGGACGGGCCCTTACGCCTCTGCGTGTGTCGGGGTTACTGGTGGATGCCGCTCCTTGCGACCGTGCATTTGTGCGGCACTCAAACACTGCAAATCGTCAGCAATGACGTTGCTGAGTTCACTGATACCTCACACAAGGGTCTACCTTAAATGGTTAAAATGTTATGAAAGGGGGCGTGGTCTGAGTAAGTGGGCGTGGTTAAAATATAGGGGCCAGCTCAGTATCACATGTAGACAACACATTATAAGTTTCATGTAAATCGGATGATGTTTGTCATATAAGGCTGATTTGCTGTTGCCAGCGGGGGCGCTATGATCAAAAGTCAATATTGGCCTATCTATGTCCCCAGGCCTGGACTCTTGTTAATTGTGGGAAGTTTCAAGCAGATATGACAATGTATGCTGTAGTTACAGCCACTTTCTCGTTCATCGCTAAACACTCAAAATGGCTGCCACGCCACGCCCACACCGTGTGACGAAAAGTTTTTCTTTTAATAACTTTTCATCTTTAAAGGTGTTGAGATGGTACAGACAACATTTGAAATCCATCAGATTAAATCTCTAGGAGGAGTTCGTTAAAGTATAGCACCTTGACTTTTAGGCCTACTTCCTGTTGCCACTAGGGGGCGTTATGACTTTGAGTCAATTTTGTCCGATAAATATCGAGTTAGTCTCATGAAAAGTTTCGAGCCAATTGGACAATGTACACTTGAGATACACCCACTTCCTGTTTCAATGGCGAAACGAACAAAGTGGCCGCCCTGCCACGGCCATGCCCTATGACGAAAAGTTTTTCTTTTAAATAACTTTTCATCTTTAACATGTTAAGATGACACAGACCAAATTTGAAGTTGATCGGATGAAATCTCTAGGAGGAGTTCGTTAAAGTAGGACATGGAAATGGCCAAAATCGCACTAATTTCGAACTTCCAATTCAGAATGGCTCCAATGACATTTTTTGTATGGCTTGACATGCTACATATGTGTACCAAGTTTTGTGAGTCTACGTTAAACGTACTGCAGGGGCTACATTTTTTTTATTTCGTAGGGGGCGCCAGCGAGCCATTTTTGTGCGCCTATTCCCGACCGCCAATTTTGGTGAGGTTTTGAGTATGGTAAGCCCCTCAAAAAGGCGATTAATTTGCCAGATAAAGAATAATAATAATTCCTTCAGTTCCAATAGGTCCTTCGCTGCTGTCGGTGCTCGGGCCCTAATTAGTCACACTCTAATATAGAGTCTAAAATGCTTTAAATTCATACAAGGACATTCAAAGCATTTTAAACATACCTAGCATAACATCACTTTGTAAATGTTTTTGAATTTTTGTGTGAGCAATTACAAGGATTCTTCTATTCAGATATTCATATTCATAAAATAAAGTGTCACTGTGGCACCAGAAATCTTGTAATGCATATGCCTTTCTTGTATTTCCATCTCTGTCCTGACATTGAAAAATAATGGTTCATAAAGGGCTCTGTTTTGGAAGTTTGTATGAAACCCATTTCACTTTGTCTGTGAACATCTTGTCAGAGTTGCTGTTTTTTTCATAGCAGGCACAAAGAGAATCAAATTGTTTTTTTTGTAAATGGAGTTGGCTATTGTGTGCATCCACAAAGCTGACCATATGGGCACAGTTAAGCTTGGAGCCATGCTTTTTGAGAAAAAAATTCAGTAATTATGTGTAAACCATAGAACCATGTCATTTATCCTGCGTCTATACAAAACACCTCGTTATGGAATGAAAGACGCCAGCAGGGAAAATGAGCTGGGAACTGCGGGGCAGGAGTGAAAATGAAAATACACAGAACTGTTCAGAGGACTGCAGATAAGAACAGAGAAGGGTCAATACTGAAACCTTAACAAAAAGTTCTGATGCGAAACTGTTATTTATCCTGGCAGCGGGGGCCTCCAGTAACTGGCAATTTTTGCAATCATGAGATTTTTCTTTTGCATAATCATCAGTTCCCTCCAAGTAATGCAGGGTCGTGAAGTTTGGCCATTCCAAAGAAAAGCCTCAAATCCACTGAGAAAATGAGGAGGCTATTTGATACAGCACTGCAGCTGAAGCACAATAGTTTCATTAAGGTATTGTTTACTCTTTTTATCCTGATGAACACATCCTTAGCATATACCAGGACTAAAATTACAAAACATTGTCATTTTCACAACTCCTCATTAAAATTCAGGACATTGGTGCTGTAATCATGATCTCATAATAAGAAGAGTGATGGGGACAGAGTCACGCTGTTGTTTTGTGAAATATGCTGTTGATTAATTCTTTATAGTAGCGCTGTTGCCTAGCAGAGGACATGTTAAAAAATGTTGGAGCATAAAAAGTGGTTGAACACATCACTCTGCTTCGTTGAGTCACTGAGTCACACCATCTTTCTGCTGATTCTTTTTGTCTCCACATCTTTCTGACATTATCATGTCATTATTCTGCCTCCTAAATTAACATTAAAGTTAACACTTTAAAAAGACTCTACGTTAATCATTTATGAGTCTAAGAAGAACACACATGAAATGAGAGAAGAGACAGAATGGATGGGTTTCTTTTCTTTTCATAGCAATTCAAGTGATAGAAAAACTCAATGTGAGGATAACATGACGTCATTCCTGGTTGCATGCAGTGTTGATAATGTAGGATTTAAAGCTTATTCTACTCTTGAAACCCAAACTGTAATTTGTATTAAGGGCTGCGTAATTTGGGCACCTATTTAAAATAGATCTGTATAGATGTATCTGACCCCTATTTTCTACCGGGCACGTCTGTGCTGCTTCTGGACGCGAGCAATCACAGCCATTTAAGTCAAAGCTTGATATTTCACCACCTGCGTTGTGATGCGTCCCAAAAGCATGTGTGATGGTACATGTCCATTGTCAGTGTCATTTCTACGCTTCTCATTCATTTCTCTTGGAGCAGCTGCACAATGCATTCTGGTAGCGTTGCGGGGACTTTGGAGGAGCTGGGTATTGAGTTGCTGCCCCTCATTTGCATAAAGTTGAATCCAGGCAACTTCATGGAAAAGAGAAGCAGCCGGCTTGGCTTAACGCCTCTCAAAAGCTGATGAAAATCTTTTAAATGTCGATCTGAAATGAAGACAGATTCAGCAACTGTATGGCCTATTTCTTGCTTAAAATGTTTTCAAAAACACATTTAGGTGAACTATTTTCGTAAAATAGGAGATCATATTCCAAACGTGCCGCCATTATGGTCGGTTTTGAAATCCAGTAGCAGTGTGATGCGTTCGTCCAATCGGCTGCAGCCATCGCGGTTGTAGGAGGGTGTAAACTATTTTCTTTGCTTGTCAGTCGTCAGTGAAGAGAAACTGACAACTGCTGGTGGCGATCCCTTCCGTGAAAATAAGGCATGTATGGCCATATACCATGAAGTGGCTCTCTGTTCCACTCCACTAAAGATACGCGCCAGGTTTATTTTTTATGTGAGCCGCAGGGCATTCGAAAGGCAGGACAGGAACTGAAACAGCAAGAGCATCCAGTCAATTTACCAAAAGTCACCTCCCAATATCGTATATGTCTCCTCTACAACACCATGGACAACGGGAGATTCATCTTGGAGATGAAAAAACATGATACTGCACCACAGACTCTTTTTAAAAAGGACAATGCCAAAAAAGAGGCGCCATAGAGTTTAATTGCAGGAGTGCTTGTTGTAGAATGTAGATACTAGCTTAATTAACACGTGATTGTTTTTCCAAGTACTTGTAGAGACAAAATCTGCGAGTCGGGCAGGCAAGAAAATAGGGGTTATGCTTTGTAACGACTCGGAGGGACTCTGGTTGATCTGCAGCATAATTAGCAATGTTTAGATGTTTAAATTCAATTTTTATTTTAACTTTCTCTAAAAACAGAGTTTGAGCATAAAAGTTCATTTTGACCTTGGAAACACCATTTTGACAAAACAACTGTATTCATCAAAGTGTGTTTCTCAGGTGTTGGGGAATGGTACTGTATATGTGAAAAAGTTTTCTAAATCCTTTATTGCCTCCAGAGGAGGCTGTGTGAAGTCTAATGTCCTCAAGTGATGTCACTTAAGTTGGGTCTAAAGTCTTGTTGTGGAGTGAAGTTAGAAAGACAGCTTAGCAGAACTCTGTAGCTCCACATACCTGCTGCAGGCTACATACTAGCTGCTACTAGCATATTCAATCAATCAATCAATTTTATTTGTCACAGGAAAGATTTCCTGTAAGATAAGATAAGATTATGAGGAACAATTCCAGTGAAATGTAATGTAATAAACCCAAAGCTCATTATGAACTAATGGCGGTTGACTTGCATCAGGCTGTTCTCATGAACCATTCGTACATATACAGTAGCTTGATAGTTCTGTACAGTAATTTGTATGTATTCCCAGTATCTATTGACATTGACTGCTGCTGTATAAGACCACTCTGGACCGCATAGGGAGGAGGTCAGGGTGGATGGGCGGGTCATAAAACACAGGGCTTTCAAGCCGGAGTGCGGGGAAAACACAAGACTTTCACCCATGAAAAAACGTGTTTGTGACCCGGGAGTGTTTTAACCCAAACCACAATCTTTATTCTAATATTAACTAGTTTGTTTGGTGCCTAAACTTAACTGTCATCGCCGCATGACGCTCAACTTTTGTCGGCTAAACTCCACTGCCACGGCCCCTGAAAGGACTGACAGCTCACAGTGCTCTGTATCCGGCTCCCAGGAACCTTTTGTTGGCTAAAACTGTCATGTGACCGATCGAATGGAATAAAAGAAGATGACATCTCAGATTCTGCTTGTTTTTTTTCACTGTCCATTGAGAGTCTGAGAACGTTATAGAAGTGTAATGCTAGGGTGGAGTACTCTATTTACTCAGCGTGCACTTTTCCAGAGCTTTCAACCACATCTTACTACTAAGGATCATCATTCACTGATGAAGACAGTGACATAGTTTACCTTAAAGTACCTTTACCTTAAATCAGTCCCTCCAGGATTTCGCAGCCTTTTTTTTAAGATTGTTGTGGCCCAAGGAGCTTTTGTAAAAAATTGCGATAAAAGTTGCGATGTCTTTTGTATTTTTGTTGCAATGAATTTGCAAGAGACAGTGAAAGGTGCAAAAAATAAAAAATAAAAAGGAAACTGGAGAGAATAAAATTACTCTGGGCTGAGTTTTCCTAGTAACCTTACCAAAAAGGCTCAGGATGTTGCAAATGTTGGTATAATATGAAAATGGCTGGTGGATTTAAGACAAAAAAATAATAATTTTATCAAATTTGAACATATGTGTCAGTAGCTTGTTGATCTTTACATTGTTAGTTAATTTCCTATCCTGGACACATTCATAGGTTTGATAAAGTACTTATTGGACTTTAACTTATCATTGCACTTACAATAAGAAGTGTACCTGTCCTCAATTTAGGTAATCGTGTACGTCTCACCTCCGGTTTTTCCTGCATCCAGCGTGTTTTGTGTATGCGGCGGGAACTGAGCAGCAGCCCCGCCTGCTGCAGAGAGCTGACAGGATTGAAACAGCAATCAGCTTTTAGTGTCTTTAGAGTGAAAAAACGTTACAGCGTATATTGATGTTAAAATGTGTACAGGTTGGCAGGACGGTCTGAAATGTTTTGCACGGTCTTTCGCTGTACGTTTTGTTGGTCAATGTGAGATGTTTGAGTCACACATGTCTCGTCTTCATATCAGAAACAAGGAAATGAATGCGGCGAGGTCACATACTGATACAAAGTCTGGCACGTGGGACTGCTGGGATTGGTTGAAGTCGCGGGAAACTCTGGTTATTGGTGAAATTTGCGGAAAAGTTGCGGTGATTGGTCAAAATTGTGAGTCGCACCAAATTCACGGTGATTGCTTGAATTCGCGTGAATTGTTGAGATTGCGACATCACGAAATCCTGGAGGGACTGTTAAATGAATAGGTCAATATACAGACCTTCACTCATCTCACTGTCCTCAACTCAGATCCATAGGGGAGAAGAGCAGTGCTGTCTGCTCCAATGTTTTAATTGATACAACCAATTGGGGGCACCAAAGTCTGAAATGTTCAAATTCTACATAGTGGCTTTAAAGAGTAACTTACTCAGGCTGTAAAGCAGTGTTTTTTTGTCCTCCCTGATTAAAAGTTTCAAATGTACTTATGTACCTTTAGAGCTAACTTTGTGTAGTATGTGATTGCGCAGTCAATTTACCAAAAGTCACCTCCCAATATCGTATACTTCTGGGATTGCTCCGGTCCTGCAGGAAATTCCACTGGATGCATGCATTTTCTGTTTCTTTCCGCTTTCTTTGTGTTGGAATTTAAAATTTGGTTTATTTATGAGAACTATTGTTAACTGCTCCTCAGATCTCTGCGGGGGGAATTGAGACAGCTAGCTAGACTATCTGTCCAATCTGAGTTTTCTCTCGCACGACTATTTTGCAGCAGCTCTGTGCAGAGTTTAGCACTGCCCATGACTATTCTGATTGGTTTAAATAAATGCCATTAAACCAGAGCACGTTTTCCTCCCATCCCCGAATGCTATGTGGACCCTCCTTCAGCGCGCTTTGGAGGTGGGTCTGGCAAAGAGAGACTAGTGTTTGCGTAAGCTCAGCCAGGAAGACTATCTAATTTTACTGACTAATTTTCATTCACCTCCCTCTCCACTCATCAGCTGATTAGGGTTGTTTACTCTTTTGGTTAAACCAACCAGATTTAGCCACAATCTCTCATCAGCCAATCACATCATTGCAGTCAATATTTAAATATTCTCCTCTCCGTTGCTCTCATTTCAGCGTGAATCATTGCGACCCTCCTCCCTACAATTCATAATTTCCAGTGCCCAGGGCTGAGCTCACCAAAGCTTGCTCCCTCTTCTCATTCATCCATATCTCAGCATCCATCTTCATTTATCACCATCACCAACAATGTCTAGACTCCATCGGGGGTATTCTACAATACTCAAAGGCTTCTTGACCCCTTTTAAAATATGATGATTTATCATTTTATTGTGCACACATCAATAAATAATTGTTCACTCATATTGAGGTCTCTTCTGATTGAACTGCTACTAGCTGCTGTTTCTCACTGGAATATGTGCAATGCAATGCAAGCCAGAGCTGACAGATGTCTATCGAAGCTGGCATGTGTGAGTGTGCATGTCCGTTGTCTTTCAAATATCTCAAGAACCGTTAATGAGATCTACTTCAGACTTGGTGGGTGTATTCCTGGCTATGTAATGACGTAGTATCGCAGTTTTGGTGAAGTTTCCACATGTGACATGTTTGATATTAATAAAGTATGACACTTTTTTTTAATGATACAATGTAAAACTGAACTGACCCACATGGGCAAAAGACGTCACACGTAGCACGCTGTTGTATGGCCTCCGTACCACTGTGGGCTAAAAGTAGTGGGCTCATTGACAGCGGTTCACCGGCTCTGTCTGCGCTCCACTGTTTGCTGCTACCAACGTTACATGATTTTCAAAAGTAATGTAATGCTGGATGCTAGTTTAATGAATAATGCATCATATTTTAATTGTGATATTTTGTGAGTAATATCTGAATCTGCAACGTAACCAGTCACATTTATCCATCCATCCATCCATCTTCGTCCGCTTATCCGGTATCAGGTCACGGGGGTAGCAGCTCCAGCAGGGGACCCCAAACTTCCCTTTCCTGAGCCACATTAACCAGCTCCGACTGGGGGATCCCGAGGTGTTCCCAGGCCAGGTTGGAGATATAATCCCTCCACCTAGTCCTGGGTCTCCCCCGAGGCCTCCTCCCAGCTGGACGTGCCTGGAACACCTCCCTAGGGAGGCGCCCAGGGGGCATCCTTACCAGATGCCCGAACCACCTCAACTGGCTCCTTTCGACGCAAAGGAGCAGTGGCTCTACTCCGAGCTCCTCACGGAAAACTGAGCTTCTCACCCTATCTCTAAGGGAGACGCCAGCTACCCTCCTGAGGAAACCCATTTCGGCCGCTTGTACCCTGGATTTTGTTCTTTCGGTCATGACCCAGCCTTCATGACCATAGGTGAGGGTAGGAACAAAAACTGACCGGTAGATTGAGAGCTTTGCCTTCTGGCTCAGCTCTCTTTTCGTCACAACTGTGCGATAAATTGAATGTAATACCGCACCCGCTGTGCCGATTCTCCGACCAATCTCCCGCTCCATTGTCCCCTCACTCGCGAACAAGACCCCAAGGTACTTGAACTCCTTCACTTGGGGTAAGGACTCATTCCCTACCTGGAGAAGGCACTCCATCGGTTTCCTGCTGAGAACCATGGCCTCCGATTTAGAGGTGCTGATCCTCATCCCAGCCGCTTCACACTCGGCTGCGAACTGATCCAGTGAGTGCTGAAGGTCACAGGCCGATGATGCCATCGGGACCACATCATCTGCAAAAAGCAGCGTGAGATCTCCAGCCCACCGAACTGCAACCCCTCTCCACCCCGACTACGCCTCGATATCCTGTCCATAAATACTACAAACAGGATTGGTGACAAAGCGCAGCCCTGGCGGAGGCCAACTCTCACTTGAAACGAGTCCGACTTACTGCCGAGAACCCAGACACAGCTCTCGCTTTGGTCATACAGAGATTGGATGGCCCTGAGAAGGGACCCCCTCACCCCGTACTCCTGCAGCACCTCCCACAGTATCTCCCGGGGCACCCGGTCATACGCCTTCTCCAGATCCACAAAACACATGTAGACCGGTTGGGCATACTCCCAGGCTCCCTCCAGGATCCTTGCAAGAGTAAAGATCTGGTCCGTTGTTCCACGACCAGGACAGAATCCGCATTGTTCCTCTTCAACCTGAGGTTCGACTATCGACCGAACCCTCCTTTCCAGCACCTTGGAGTAGACTTTACTGGGGAGGCTGAGAAGTGTGATACCCCTGTAATTGGCACACACCCTCTGGTCCCCCTTTTTAAAAAGGGGAACCACCACCCCGGTCTGCCACTCCTTAGGCACCGTCCCAGACTTCCACGCAATGTTGAAGAGGCGTGTCAACCAAGACAACCCCTCCACACCCAGAGCTTTAAGCATTTCTGGACGGATCTCATCAATTCCTGGTTTTTGAACCATTCTTTGTCTGGCCCCTCACCTGAGACCACTTTGCCTTGGGAGACCCTACCAGGAGCACAAAGCTCCAGACAACACAGCCCTCAGATTCATAGGGACACACAAACCTATCCACCACGACAAGGTGATGGTTCCCGGAGAGGCAGTCACATTTATATGTCAGGTAAATGTAGTAGTACAATGTTTTCCTCAGAAGTAGACGTACAAAGAAAGTCAGTAGTATATAGCTGTGTTGCTTTGGGGTCCTTCTGTAATTAATTTTGGGGTACCATGGTTCTGGAGAAAGCTGCAAACAGCAATACAGTACCACAGACCAAGCATCGGCTAGTTCCAAACAGGCACGTTTTGAAAGGGCATTGTACTAGTTTTATTAAGAAGAAAAGATATAGAAAATGTGCTTGTACTCAGCGAACTCCAGAACATAATTTTTCCATCTGTTAATGTACTACAACATCAATGAATGAACATCAAAGGCTTAATTTAAACTTTTGTTTTTCAGTCTAAGAACAAACTTGTCTGGCTCAGCTCACACTGGGACTCCATGAATGACTGGACATTTAGAACCCATTTACATTCTGCTGGCTTACAGATCTCTATTCTCCCCCATGTTTCCATCAAAGCTGCTGTCAACAAGCAGCATCTGGCTACCTTCCCAGATCAGGACAGAGGGACTGAAGAGTGCAGACGGACGTGTCAGCACTGTACCAGCCTCTATCAGATAGAAACATATAAAGATTTTCTTACGAAAAAACTTGCTCAAACTCTTCTGTTTAGATTTACGGAACAGGCTTTGAAATTAATTCCTACTAAAGCCCCACTGAGCTGTAACTTGGTGTCTCTTTTATTGGATCAAATTCATGAATATATATATATTTTTGGACACACATCCTGAGGACATGCAGCATCTTTGCCAGGCGAAGGCTTCATTCTGAGCCTTCAATATGAAAGACGTTCCACATTAAAACCTGTCTGAGGCTGTGAAAATTTAAGACTTTTAAAACTGCTGTCTGGATCCCCAAAGAGGATCAAATTATTCCTTTTAATAAAAAAAAAAAAAAGAGTTCTGACAGTGCAAGTTGAACTTTCTGTTATGAGAAGGTGTTTCCAGGCTCAGTGGCATTAAAGGCTCAACATTAAAGCTGCACAATAATACTTTTTTTGACATTCAAATAAACAAATACTTTTTCTGTGTCTACAGGTCTAAGTCTAAGTGAGCCAGGTGTAGTAATTACCAAGTACAGTAACATAGGCAAAATATACAAATACAAAATATACAAAAAAGGATGAGTTTCAATAGTTATTAAAAGTAAGTTTTCAAAAACACATTTTTCATCCAGAGAACAACCATCATACTGTTTAAAATTCTCTTTGAAATTTCCATACCATGCCTTTTACTATCTATGTTTATCTGTCAGTTAATATTGACTTTATACTTAGTTAATCAAACAACCCAAAGTCCAATGCAGTGCTGTATCTTTAGTTTACTGATACAGATAGTCATAGTAGTAATTATATAATGAGGTCCATCGATTATTAAGTAAAAAAAACAAACTAATTGACAGTTTCATACATGTATTTCCCGTTCATTTAAATAACACCAGATGTGTGGCCAGGATAGCTCAGTCGGTAGAGCGTGCGCACATATACAGAGGTTTATGCCTTGACGCAGAAGGTCCAGGGTTCGAGTCTGACCTGGGACTATTTCCTGCATATCCTCCCCCTCTCTCCCCTTTCATTGCTTCATATCATTAAAGGTGGAAATGCCCCCAAAAAATAATGCCAGATGTAAAATGATTTTGCATACTTTGTATTTGTCACAATTCAGTGGATGTGCTGAAAACATTTCAGCTTTGTAGGACGTATGCGTGATTTATTGAAACAATATTAACTTTTAAATGTGAAACATCTAGCAATTTAGATGTGTTGTAATACTTCACTGCTTTACTACTACTTTAATCAACTTTATGCATCAACAGAGACATCACCCTCCATTGTGAAAATTACATTTACATTTTTGCATTTGCGGCACCCCTAGAGGTAAAGTGCAATGTGCTTTAATAGGTAATTTTAGTGAAAACTCCTGAACGTGTCTCGCATTTCAGGTTGATACGTCAAAGCGTTATAAGATATAGGAAAATTACCTTTTGATAAAAATATATTAGTTTGTACAGTATAATCGAAAATGGATAGACGTATCGAAATGGCTGAGTAGAAGAGTGGCCGAACTGTGGTGGCCACTTAGTAACTATTTGTGGCCTAGTTAATGTTGGACTCTGTATTTGATTTTAACAAACAGTCAAATGTTCAGCAGTGGAAATTACTTATTTAGACAACTTTATTTAGAGGCTACTTTGTGTTAGTTTTTGTATACATGGCAGAGAAATCAGCGTTCCCCAGGAGAAATCTAGCTGGTGGGAAATCTGATTTCTTTAATCACTTACCCCGAAACTGGAAAGCAAGTTTTAGGACAATATTTAATATATATTTTTAACGTATCAAATGACAACACAGAAACAATGTGACAATGTTAAAAGTGTCTATAAAAAGACTTATCACCTGAATCTGCAGCTCCCCTCAGCTTTTCTAAGTTTTATAAAAGAGTTTCAGTATAATTGTGGGCCAAACAACTAAACAAGTTTTTGGTTTAAGGGATGCTTCGGAGTAATTTCAACCTAGGGTCCTTTGCCCCATGACCTCGAGCCAAACACCCCCCCCAGAAGCTTTTTTCACTTGGTCTAACATTGGTTGAGTTCGTTAGGCCGAATGGCTTAGTGCAGGCGCTAATGGAACCAAAGGTGTATCTCGTAAATTACCCCACTAATAATGCCCGGAATGGTACCAAACTTCTGCAGTAGTACAAGTAGGTTCTCTACTCATAAAATGAGGCATTGAAA
Source organism: Sander vitreus (assembly GCF_031162955.1). Lineage (NCBI taxonomy): Eukaryota > Metazoa > Chordata > Actinopteri > Perciformes > Percidae > Sander > Sander vitreus. The sequence goes on along the minus strand of NC_135873.1, from coordinate 18,427,405 downwards.
AGTTTGTAAGTATACCAGGAGTTTATTTAAATAACACTTGCCTGATGGCTTCTACTCTCTGCTGCTGCTGCTACCGCTACCGCAGCCGGTGGACTTCGGTAAAGTTAGAAAGATATTCACAGATTCGAACTTCCAGGATCAATTATTAAATCACAAATGACACATCTTTCCTACCATAGTAAGGTTAACAATGAGCTACAAACTCATTTTCATCAAAACGAGCTGTCCTCCAACCTGGAGAAACAACATTGGTCTCTACGAGCACCCGGCGGTGAGACGGCAGTAAGACGAGTGCTAAATACAAACTACAACACCAAAAAGAGATACAACAAAAATATTTATTAATTTAATGATTAAATAAGGTACTGTCTCCAAACTTACCTCAATTATAACTTGTCTCCTGCTAGTACTACAGCACTTACTTTTAAAAAATAAGTTAAATTAAAGCTGCAAGCAGCGATGAACGGGCCCTCGCCCCTTGCCCTGGGGGGTACTGGCGGACGCCGCTCCTTGTGGCCGTGCATTTGCGCGGCACTCAGACACTGCAAATCGTCACCAATGAAAAGGAAAGTCTCTGCTGAGTTCAATGATTTTTCACACAATAGTGTACAAGAAATGGGTCATTAGTTATTAAAGGGGGAGTGGCTTAAGTATTTGGGGCAGGGCAAACAGTCACCAATTAAAAAGGAACTCTTTGCTGAGTTCAATATACCTCTCACAAGAGTCTACCTTAAACGGTTCACAAGTTATGAGAGGGGCATGGTCTGTGTACATGGGTGTGGCTAGAGTATAGGGGGCAGCTCAATATCACATGTAGACCACACATTCTAAGTTTCATGTAAATCGGAATAACTTTTGCCAAGATACAACCGTTCCTGTTTCAGACTGTGACAGCCACCTAAAAGTAGGTTTCATATAGCGATTTTGCTAAGTAATTAAAAAAATGAAAACAGCGCCATCTAAAGGACGATTGCCATACCATATTTGGCACAGAGCCTCATTGGCACATGAGGAACAACTGTGTTAAGTTTTGTGTCCATCGGAATAGCTGTTGGCAAGATACAACCGTTCCTGTTTCGACACCCACCTACAGGAAGTTGGTCCTCCATAACTTGCGCATTGTTTTAGCTATCAAAATTCTTTTGATAACTTTTTGTCATGAGGGTCCTCTGAGTCTATATGCAAGTTTTCGTGCCGATCGGACTCACGCCCCAGGAGCAGTTAGACAAAGTAGGTTTCTCATATATCGATATTTTGCTGATTATTAAAAAAAAATTAAAACAGCGCCATCTAATGTTTGATTGCCGCCAAGTTTGGCACAGATGCTAAACCAGCCACGAGGAACAACTTCCTCAAGTTTCGGGCCGGAATAATTGTTGCCAAGATAGCGCAACTTCCTGTTTAGACAGGAAGTTGCTATAACTTGAGCATTTTTTCAACTATCAAAATTGTTTGGATAACTTTTCGTCATGAGGGTCAAAAGATACTACCTGCAAAGATTCAAGAAGATTGAAATCACAGCCTAGGACAAGTTCGAAAGAATGTAAAACACATGAAAAATGCATAAATTAAAAATGGCCACCTTCCGGTTGTTAAAGCTGTGTAACTAAGACTGTGCAATGAAACACAACTAAGTATAATGTAAACAACCTTACTGTTGTGAAAACGTCCTCGAAAATGTGCAAAGTTCTGCAAACTCGTCCTCCTGTGTAACTGCTGCTGCGTTTGTTTAGCTGTTGCACCTGCATTTGCCGCGGCTTTTTAAATTGGCTCTGCTGCTTCCGCATAAATCAACCTACCGTCAAAGATTCGCTCTGATTGGATTTCTTGAGCGGACTGTTTAGAGACGATGTGACCGGCAGGTAACGTTAAAGGTTCGCTGCTACTGTAGCAGAGCTGCAAGTAAACACTGAACTGAGCTGCGTGTTTTCAGTGTTAAACACTGCTGCAGGTATTCATGCATGACTGTTGTTGGTGATTTACAGAGGTGGAAGACTTACTCAGATCATGTATTGCAGTAAAAGTAGAAAAAACAGTGTTGTAGAGTTACAAATTACTTGTCAATTACAAGTCCTGCATTCAACATCTTCCTTAAGTAATAGTATAAAAGAATTTTCAAAATATACTTAAGTACCAAAAGTAAAAGTTCCTATTATGCAGTGTAATATATCTTATTTTATTGGATTATATTATGATCCAATAAATTGTATTAAATATGACTGATCATTTAAATAAGATGTTTTATTTAATTCAAGTAGCCTACTTGTACATAATTATTTTCTAGGGTTTAAAATGTAAACAGATTTGACATTTTCCCCTCATACTTCTGTCGGAATGGGTACGTAGTTGGCATTGAATTTCATTTGAAATGGTATTAAAAAGGTCTTAAAAAGCCTTGAATTTAAGTTGGAGGATCCTGGGGGTACCCTGTTTTATTGTTTGTGTTTGTTTGCTAAACGTGACTTTTTCATTGTAGCCTAGGCTGTACAAACCATCACGAAAAAGAATTATAGGAATCGTATAGTAGGCCAATTTTGAAACAATATTATAGTAATCTTATAGAAATAGGCTACTATAAGGCCTAGTATTTTGGGACATACTATAAAAGTATTACAGTATTTTGGTGACTATTATAAGACTGTAGGCTACTGTAGGAACATTATGGAGGGTAAGGTTATTATAGAGATCATAAGTAACCTGGGCTATGACTAATGACTACGTCCTAGGACCAGGTGATGTGATTGGTAAGCATGTGAACTAAACGACACACTATACTGATGCCTAACAAGCCAAAATGACATCAAAGACCGCGGTAATGGCACATTTTTTCCACGTGCGTGCCGCCGTGTTCATGAAACAGAACTTTGACAATAAATCAGTAAGTTGCTACTCAAAAAAGTTTTTCAAGGTTGACAGGTCTGTATACATAGGCGCCGAAAATACCGAGCACCCACTGAGCACCCACGTGTGCCAGACTGCCAGTAGGCTACATACATTTTAAAAATAAACATTGCAGTTGGTGCTAAGTGGAGCGTCTGTCATAGTGTGATTGGTTATGTCGCTGTCAGTCCCCTGCTCCATATCCTATCCACCAATCACAGCGTCTCTCGGATAAAAACGCTTCTTTAGTGACCCCGCTCCATCCCCCCACTATACAGTGTGTGTATGAGCGTTCGATAGCATAGTGGCGGTCTGCCACGCTAAAATTTCCAGTGCCACGGTATCAGATATAGGGCAGACGCACAACAGGGTTTCCGCTATGTACACCGCGCACCACCGCTCCTTCAGCTGTTTATGAAAAGTCATAAACTCGTAGCGCCGTCTGCTCTACTGAACTCAAGCGAACTGTCATCCGCTCTCTCTCCCCCTAGGGTGAGCAGAGCAACTGGAACAGTGACAGGACGTCATCACTCACGAAGTTATGGCAACGAAATAAACAACAGGGCGAGTACTACTTCACTCAATAAGTGATAAACAGCGACGAAAGCCGCGACATGAAATCCGCACTCACGCCCGTGAAATATGACAGTTTATTGGAAAACAGCATTGTGGAAACTGAAGTTGATGAATTTACTGTTTATCAGACCCCAGATGAGACAAGAAGCTAATGTTAGCCACGCTGCTGTGATGGCCCCTCTGCCTCTGACTCGCCACTGCAGGAGTCTGTGTGTATTCCTCCGACACGCTGTAGTAACGTTACTGATTTAAAACCATTTTCCAGGTTAGTGGGGGTGCATACCGCTCAAAACCAACATGAAAAATTTAGCTAGTAGTAGTTTACTCAGCGTTTTGTTGTTAAACTGTGTAAAATGAGCGGTGACGTTAAATCACCCAACGGTACCGTCTATTTTCTGGATGGTTTAAAGGTAACGGTCGGTAGCTTACATTAGCAGATAAGCCCATACTCCGTCCAACACCCCCCCCCGCTACCGCCATTCTAGAGGAAACACTGGAAATGCAAACATTTTTGGACTACTTTTTTTTTAACGGCGTGCGCCCGTGAGCACTCACGGAGGAAAACATAAATCAGCGCCTATGTCTGTATATGTCTTTGACCACCCAGAGAACCAGTTTATTAGACTGAATCAAATCCAGCATTTGAATCCGTACTAAATACAATATGTAACCTTCTGCAATTTGTCTGGGTCAAATCAAATCAGTGCAGCCTTACCTAAACTGGTAACAAAACAAAAAGACACTGTAACAGTGTTTCCTGTACCGTACCTGACTCCTGAACATGTGCTGAGAGCTACCCAGGAATCTGGATGTCCTCTCACATGGCCATGGTAGAAGCAGTGGTCCTGAAAAAGAAAATAATTGCAATCAATACTTCATATGTCTCTGGAGGAAAGCTTTAAAAAGCTATGACAATGTTTATGCAGATATGCCTTGGGTGCAGCCAATGATGAATCAATCTGCTGGATTGACTCGGTGGTGTTAATGTCCCTAAAGCAGGCCAAATGCTCCAGCTCCAGCTGCCGGTAAAAACACTACCCACTGGGTCTAAACAATGACCAATTAATACAGCTCAGCTTGACGCATACGAAGGTTGTAACTTTGCCACTCAAACATCCTAATGAGGATTTGAAATTGCTTGCAACAAAATAAGCTGAACTTGAAGAACGTTAATAATAAGAATGCAGGCTGCTCGGGGGTGTGATGGACTGTGGTTGAATTCAAAGCTGTTCAGGTGGCATTGAATGCAGACTTAGAAAGACAATGGCTCAATCCCAAAGTGAGCCCTGAGGACGAAGGACTAAAGACTCACAGACTTAATTGATCTCAGGTGCTAAGTGAGTGAGTGTGTGAGGCCACATGGGCTCAGAAAGGTATAAATGGGATTGGGACAGCACTTCACGAGATCACATGTTACCTTGGCGATGTTTAATAACCGGTTTGGGAATTTTCATTTTAAGTTTGTTGCTTTCCACACGGCCAAGGCACAGGAGACGGCTGCCTGATTACAAATTTTTTTCAAACTCTTGTTTTAAAAGCTGGACAACAGGTTGGTCTGTTCCGTGGTCATGTGTTGTTTACCTTTGTAATTTCCAGATTTCCCTATGGTCTCCGCGGTAAACGTCACAACGCTTTGAACTGTGGGTAATTACCTTTGGTGAAGTCTGCATCGATGCAGACTCACGGAAAGGGCTCGGTAAGTGTGTACTCAAACCCTTGTGCCCTTTGAAATTCGACATTGGGACAACCCTAAGCCCTTATGAATTTTGCGAGAACGCGCACCAAACTCCGTGAGTCTGTGAGTCCGGACTCTGGGATTGGGCCAATGTTTCCACACTGCCCTTATCAGCAACATCAACATGTTAACTGAATTTATACCATGGTCAGGGTAAATACTCGTCCTCTGAAGACCACAGGATGGCGCTAACACACAAGCTGCAAGAAGTAAGTTGCACTGCCCCTCTCAACTGACTTTGTTTCCCAGCGAATAGTGTTATCTCACGTCTCGATCACTAGCCATGTTTCCATCTAATTGTCAAGTCAATTTTAAGCGAACTTTTAAAAGGTCGCAAAAAATTAAAAAAAATAATAATGCAAATTAGAAGCATTTCCATCAACTGGTTTGGAGCAAATAAACCAGACTACGCAAAGCGTAGTTTCGGCAGGCAATAGCGCACCGCAACTCCACTACGGACCTTTTGCCACAAATGTACGGCGCACTGGATGGGACCCATTTCCCGATCCTTCCCCCATCCGATGGATACCGGGACTATAGTCATGTGAGTTACATGTTCGCTACGTCACAACTTATTCGGCAAAGCTGTTTCCATCTCGCATTTTGTGCATTAACTCTTTTTGGAAAAAGGCAAAAACCACCTCGTAAACACTTTTTTTGCGAATTTTGCCGTTTCCATCAACATTTTTAATGCGATATTTCAAAATGCGCATAAAAATACGTTGATCAAAACACAACTACTGTTTAGGTCACTACTTCCAGCCGACAGTACACATGGCGGATAATTTGTTCGTGAAAATCTGAATATTGTTTTGGGGACAATGACATGGTTGGATAGCTAGCTTGTCTTTTTGTTAAACATACTGTCACATTATATTTACTGATTGCTGAGCAGACCATAAATATCTCCCGTTGCTAAGCATGGCAAGTCGTATCCAAGGTCCGTCATATTTACTGGAACAGTGCTATATATATATATATATATATATATATATATTCCACTTGTCTTTGTATTTCATTTATTTTTTTACTGACCATATGTCAACATTTGACAATTTTTACCAGTCCTGATGCATGTACAAACCGCCTGGTTGTTCCACTGCTCTGACCGCCACTCTGACAGTAATCATACAGATTACTGTCAGAGTGGCGGTCAGAGCAGTGGTCAGAGCAGCTCTAAGAACGGACTTCGTCTGTTCTGTAGCCAATCATTGCAAGGTAGGTAGTCTGCAAAACCACGTCTGCGTTGTTACAAAATGTTGGAGGTGCACGGCTGGGCACTCAGACCCTCCGCAGACCCTCCACACACAGTCGCCCAGGCCGCGGTTGTGTAAAATCGCCATCCACAGCTTACCCAACCGCACTGACCGCAAGAAGCACGAAAGACGCTTTACACCCTAATGAATTTTAAATAGTATGGCAGCAGTGAATGTGGAACATTTGGAGTTCTGTTCACTTCCTGGGAAAAATAAAGGCTGAGGAGACAAGAGATGTTTTAATACCAGAAGCTACCACAAGCTGCCAGAATACCTTACTTGCTCTGCTCACTACAGTTTTGTAACTTGTACAAAAGGGAAAGAAAAGGAGAGACAAAAAAACACACAAAAAAGTACACTTTCAACCTTTAAAGTATGAATGTATCACATCTTTCATGATTTCAAACAGCAACTCTGTCTGTGGGCATTACGACCTGCTGTTAATGTTGAAATAGGATTTATCACCATAAGGTTAAAAATATGCCTGCATCTCACTTTTTGACAATTCAAAAGTCTCTGTCAGCTCATCAGAGAATGAAATGACCTCTTTCATTTGAGCAGCAGCAGCCGTGAGTGCTCTGTTAGCAACAACAAAGTTGGAGTGCATCTACATAGAAAATAAAAATGAAAAAGGAACTAATGTGAACCATTCTATGATGAACTTAAATGCTTTACAAACACCAAAGCAAGTAAGCGCTGTGACTACTCTTCTGAAGTGATTTTGGAGAGGGACATTAGGTAGTTTACTGCACAAAGTGAATGATATTAATAATGCATGCATATTGATTCCTCTAAATTTTGTTGTTGTTGTGGACGACTAGTGGGGCTTGCTTTGGTTGTTTGATTAATTGATCAACATTGATTGTGATTGGTGGTTTGCTGTGCATGCAGACCTCCATGTCACGCACTAGCAACAAACTGTATCCAAGAACACTTCAGTTAGTGTAAATTACGTTATATCAGACACAGACTGCTGTTGTAGATTGGTGTTACGTTTCCAGCGACGCGGCTCCGAACCATAACCTTAGTTGGGACTTTTTCTTTAGGCCACCTATATTAGCTTTAGCCTGGCTGGTAGCAGCTTTCTGTGGTGAAAATGGCCGGGAGATGTCGTGATAACGTTGCATTAATCAGGTGATTTAGTTCGTCTTTGCAGCGAACATAAAACACTGTCTACTGTAGCTTCAATACCCATCGGTATGTGACCGTGGTGAAGTTAGTTTGATGTTGGATATTCAACAGATATTTGGATATTCATTTCGGGTTCATCAGCAGTTCCTGCTGTGCTTTCACTCAAGTCTTGGCAGAAAACAATACAACACCCATTTGCTCCCAACTGCTTGTTTTTTTACCTAGGGACCGTCAATAAATTACGTTCTGAACTTTATTTACTTCCAATAGCTTGTAGCCTATCTCAGATGTTCTGAACACCCCAGGCCAATGCAGAGCTGTTCTGCTATGTAGTAGCCTGCTAATCAGACACACCTCAATAAAATATAATATTTTATTTTATTTAATTTTTGAAAGAGTCCCATTCATTTCCTACTGAAAACGGCTTTTTGCTCAATAGCTTCCAAGTTATGGGACCCAAACATCTCAGACCAATGCAGAACTGTCAGAACTCTTTTACATGGTACTAATAAGACACACCTCACTGTAAATTAATATTTTGCACCTCCTATTATATTTTAATTTTTAAAAGAATCCCATTAATTTCCTATGGATAACAGCTTTTTGCTCAATAGCTTCCATGTTATGGAACCCAAACACTCCAGACCAATGCAGATCTGTTCTGTTATGTGGTACTAATAAGACACACCTCACTATAAATTAATATTTTGCATCTACTATTTTATTTAAATTTATTTAAGAATCCCATTAATTTCCTATGAAATCAGCTTTTTGCTCAATAGCTTCCAAGTTATGGGACCCAAACATCTCAGACCAATGCAGAACTGTCAGAACTCTTTTACATGGTACTAATAAGACACACCTCACTGTAAATTAATATTTTGCACCTCCTATTATATTTTAATTTTTAAAAGAATCCCATTAATTTCCTATGGATAACAGCTTTTTGCTCAATAGCTTCCATGTTATGGAACCCAAACACTCCAGACCAATGCAGATCTGTTCTGTTATGTGGTACTAATAAGACACACCTCACTATAAAATTACAATTTGCACCTCCTTTTTATTTAATTTTTTTGGAAGAATCCCATTCATTTCCTATGGAAAATGGCTTTTTGCTCAATAGCTTCCAAGTTATGGGGACCCAAAACACCCCAGACCAAGGCAGATCTGTTCTGTTATGTGGTACTAATAAGACACACCTCACTATAAATTAATATTTTGCATCTACTACAGTGTTTCCCACACATAGACTTATATTGTGGAGGTGCGCCGCACAATCAACACCTGCCGCATTGCATTCATTATTAATTTTATTTAACGCTAGTTAAAACACAGTGTATTTGTTCAGCTGCATTTCCTTTCCCTGCTCTCCTCCGTCTCAGATCTGTCACTCACGTGTCTCTCTCTCTCTCACACACACACACACACACACACACACACACACACACACACACACACACACACACACACACACACAGCACCTCCCCCCATGCACTCAGCGTCTGTCTCCATGAAAACACGGCTGGCGAAATTCACAAGTTCACGAAAGGTTGGTATCTCGTGAACACCTTTACACAATCACACATTAAAAAGTGCTATAAAAATATTTTATTTTCTGACTACAATGTTGTCAGTGTGTTGGAGTCCCGACCCGACTCTTAGAAAACAAGCGATTGCGCCAGCTTCAGAAACTAGTCGCAAGTTTGCGGTTAAAGGAGAATTCCGGTCGATTTCAACCCGTAGCTCGTAATCAGTGCTGCCTACACCGAGTTATCCTCCTGCTAGATTTTGCACCCAACAGGCTTAAACAGGGCAAGTTTTAAACGTGTTTTTAGCCTCTAAACATGTTCGAAATGCCATAAAAGTTGTGTTAATCCATACCTCTGTGGTTGCACTTCAGCTTGATGTGCAAACTCCTTTGCGAACATTACATGAGAGAGATTACTGTGTTTGCAGCGAACATTTTGATGAGGACGACTTCACTGAAAAGAGCGTCAAGTCCCGGTATCTGAAGGCAAATGCCATTCCAAAAGTGAAAAGACCAGCTGCACACAAATTGGAGGTAACGTCTTTATGATTTATTCTTTCCAAGGCTAAAGTAATTCTCACTTTTTTTTCCTGTGAAGAAATGTTTCGCGGTGTTGGTGAATTCTTGAAAAAAAAAAAAAACACTAAATGTTGTAACTCCCGTTACTGAGATAGTATCCCGCATATGATATTACCGACATGTAATTAGCAATGAGTTATATTACTGCGTTACAGCAAAAATGAATATATTACTGTAATTGCCTTACACCCAACACTGATTATGATAGATGCATCCTAAATGTTAATTTTTTGGCCCATTGAGTCTGACTACAATGTCATTTCTCCTTCTTACTTATTTAGGGGACAACATCCAGTGACATAGAAACAGAATTAGCTGCAGTGCCACAGTCAACTCCCAAGAAGGCGTCAAGCAAATATGGTCATCCAGCCAGTTTCAAAATAGTTCTTTCAAGTCCACAGACAAAAACCCCACAACAACGTTCAAAGCCTTCATCATCTGGCATAGCCTATCTTGCACTCCCTCTTTTACAGCAACAAACAGTAAGTTGTTTTAATTATTTAACCATTTTGAATGTTAATTTGCTATTACAATCATTTTCCTATATTGTTATTACGAGGTTATTTATATTACTTTATGTTGTGAATTGAAGGACCAGGCTGCCACTGCATCTAGCCCATCTTTCAATGCCCCCCATACAGCCAGTGGACATCTGTCTCAAGTGAGTTTAATACCTTTTCTTTTTGTTCTTTATATTACAGTTAGCTTTGTCGAGATAATCCTTGTAAATGTCATAATCATGTTGTAACTACAAACGGACATCTTAGACATCGTTGGAGTTTCATCCTTGTTTTTGTGAATTGTAGGACCTAAGTGCTTCTGCATCTAGTCCATCTTTGACTGTCCCCTGCACAGCCAGTGAAGATGTGTCACAAGTGAGTGGAAAGTATTTTCTTTGATATAAGACAATGTTCCGGATGGGAATGTTGATGATTAGAATGTATTTCAGGACTAGAATATGGTAATGTTTGGGACTATGACAAATGAGTTTTATAGGCTAGTAGTTATTTGCAATATGCCATTATTTTTTATGTAAATACACTACATTCATCGCATACTACATAGTCAGTTTTTATATTTCATTGTGATGCTGGACTAAACAGTGGCGTATTTTTGTCAGGACCACCAAAGCACAAAGTTGTTTACTCGCGGCAGTCTCAGCAATGGGTGGCAAAGCCCATGTATGAACATCCAACTCAGGCCTTCCGCGATGACCTGATGGAGCGTGTCTGGAGGAGGAGAGAAGATAGGACCATAGTCTTCTCCGAGTCTTTACCCCATCATGGACAGAGAAAAAGGCGACCGCTTTGTAACATAGCCCCAATTCCACGGCCGGATAAGAGTGAACTGGTTGCTCAAGCCAGGTCACATTATATTATGTTCTAGGCCTAGGATAAGAGTAATGAATTATTTTTCTTTGTACACTTCAGACTATGTTGCAGCATGATTATGTATAAAACCACACACTGCACTGTACATACTTTACATTGATTGTGTCTAGATTGTGATATTGTAATTTCCTTTTTGTTGTTGAAGTAAAGATACAAAAGCACAAATGTAATGTGTACTGTTATATTATAAAACCACTGATAACAGAGCGGCGCAGCAACGTATTATAGAACTGTACAATGTACTTATTCTTACAATTTATTTATTCTTACAATTTACTTTACTTGTACAATATACATTTTCTTACTTTTTCCTAATAGAACTGTGCAATTGCTTTGTTTATTCCTAGTAATGGCAATACCAAGTATTACTAGAAATCATATTATTAGACTCAGAAAATGTCCTCTGCCTTTTTGAATCCTGTGTAACTTCCAGTGTGGGAGGGGTACTCTTGTCTGATCACTGCTATAACACAGGTAGGCAAAGCTCTTCTGGTGCCACGCCAAGGTGCTCTCCTCTCAGAACCCACTCCAGAATCACCCGGTAGGCCACGAGTCTGCATTGGCTGGGGGGGGGGAGGAAGGGCGAGCTTTGGTTATTTCACTAAAGAAGTGACGCATTTATTTATAATAAATAATAATACATTTCATTTATAGAGGGCTTTTCATCGTACTCAAAGACACTTTACAGTAAAAAACCAGCACATATAGCACATTAAAAACAGATAAGCAATAAAACCAACACATACAACAAGCATATTTAGAAGCAATTAAAAACAATAAAAACAGTAAGCAGGTGAGAAATGTAAGATTATTGTATGTGGAAAGCTAATCCGAAGAGGTGTCTTTTGATTAGTGTTTTGAATGTGTATTTACAACAAAAAGCAAATGTACCTAAGCTAGGACAGAGTCACGAAAGCCTGTTGTACTCAGTCATTAGATAGCTGGCCATCAGGTCCGTCCGGTTTAGGCCGCTTCTTCCAATTTACTTTCGGGACAAAAAAAAAAAACGCTTCCAGAACATCCTTATAGATCAGATGGGGAAACCTCTCTGTATGGGCGAAACAATGTCCATTATCTGGGGACCCATCCAGACCAGGCTGTATGATATCCCATTCCTTACAGCACAGGCTTTCTTCTTCTGTGGTCATTGCGATACGGTATCCCCACGAGCATCATGTTCCCGCATCACATGCAACCAGCCAAAACTGTCAAATCTCCCAGTTGCGGAAGGGTAGACGGTGAAAGCTCAAGCTCAAATATCCCTTCATTTGGGGGCCGCAATTTGGAAAGGCACAAACTCGAACCATTTTCTCATATTAGTCCTGATCTAACTCCAAGCTCCGTCTGTTAGCTCTGTGAGCTCCTCCCTGCTTTTGCCGACAGGCTCCGCCCTTGCTAGGTTACCTAGCTGTTGAACTCTTGAACTGCAGCTATGCTCGCTCCACTGTGGTGTCAGGTTACAGCCTGTTGATACATAGTCATTATTATGGAGAGAACCTCGGCAAATCGTTTTTTGTGTGGAAAAAATGCATTTTGGAATATTGGATTGTATGAGATCGGCAAACGACTAGTGTGGACTTCACCGGACAGCATGAAATCAACAGAGGTATGGATTAACACAACTTTTATGCCTTTCTGTCACATCTACTGCAGTCAAATTCGCACTTGTAATGGCATTTCGAACATGTTTAGAGGCTAAAAACACGTTTAACACTTGCCCCGTTTAAGCCCTGTTTAAGCCTGTTGGGTGCAAAATCTAGCAGGAGGATAACACGGTGTAGGCAGCTTTGTTTGTTGTTTTTCTCACTACTGACAGTACTCCTAATTTACAAACAACAGAGCTACGGGTTGAAGTCGACCGGAATTCTCCTTTAAATGCAGTTGGGTTGTTGAGGTCAAAACACTATGTAGCAGCTGTGAATCAAATAAACTTATTATAAATAATGTTATGTCATTTTGTTACTCTTACACTGAATGTTTGCTGCTTCAATCCAGATGAGTATTGAAAAGTATTTTTGGCGACTGAAAAAGGCACGTGCTGAGGATGAGAACCAGCCTGAACTGGAGGTACAGTCCGACCAGTGTAATTAGTTATGTTATTAATTTGTTTACAATATTTTCAGGCTTCAACCAGTGCTGCTCAAGCAGAAAGAGAGAGATTCGTTATGCATTGAAGAAAGAGTAAGACAGCATCCAACAGCGTGTCCTCCTCAGTTTTTGATACAATATTTTCAGGCTTCAACCAGTGAAAGACAGGGTCAGGGAGAGAAAGAGAGAGATTTGTTAGGCATTGAAGTAGGAGAGGACAGCATCCAACAGCGTGATCCTCATCAGTTTTTGATACTTGATTGTTACGAAAATAACAGTATAACAGTATCTTAACTAGTATGGAAGCTATTGAGCTGTGTTGAGGTGTGTCTTATTTGTACCACATTGCAGGACAGTTCTACATTGGTCTGGGGTGTTTGGGTACCATAACTTGAAAGCTATTGAGCAAAAAGCCGTTTTCCATAGGAAATGAATAGGATTCTTAAAAAAATGTAAAATAAAATAGTAGTAGTAGAACCCGAAATGAATATCTGAATATCTGTCGAATATCCAACATCAAACTAACTTCACCACGGTGGAAAAGTGCATCACTGTGTCAGTGGTAGCTGCTGCTTACTGTACTTTCCTACACACGGAGAGCCTCACTTCCCATAACAAACCCCGTCGGACTAACGATCCGTCACATACACACGTTGCCCACATGACCACCTGTCTTAAAGGGGAAGGCTCGGGCGGTAACAATCATGTAAAAGGAGAACAGTGAAATTTACTTTTCTATCAAGCAGCAAAAAAGTTTAAGCCCCTGACACACTAACCTGACTGGACTAATCAGTCGGCTCCCCGAGGTCCAAAAAGTGCTTCAGAACACACCAAAGTGAGGCTGACTTGAGCGTGTAAGAGCTGTTTTACAGTAGCCGCAGCCATTGTGACAAAATGACGTAGATCTTGTCGGCGCGCCCGGATTTATAATGCGCGAGCAGAGGTCGCAGAGACCGCAACTAGAGACCGCAACTAGTGTCGCAACCACCAGCACGGGTATAAATAGTTACGCCGATTCCATGACGGAGCGTTAGTCCGACGGCCAATTATCGGGTTGGCGTGTCATTGCCTTTAATAAGCGTCAACATTGCAACGTCCTGCGATGTGACTATCGCGCATGCGCACATGGCGATGTAGATGATGTAACAAAATATCGTGCAACCCTAGTAATGAATAACGATGTGGCACATAAAAAATCTGGGAGGGCCTACTGTGCAGAAAACCAATGTCACATGCAGAGACTGGATCCCATCTGCAGTTCAAGCTGTGTGACCAAAGTTTAGTTCACTTTGTTTGACAATGTTGTAACTCTCTCTGAAATTGCCTGTGATTTAATGTCATTATTTATTTTTTACTGCACTGCAGTAGTAGTTACAATCGTCAATGTTTCGCATTGAAGACATTGACGATTGTCACTGTTTCAGGTACTCATTCTCAAAGTGGAGAGAGAGATTTTTTACCTACAGGTACTACTTGAACTAGCCACACAGCAAGTGACTGTGGTATACAGTGGGTAACTGCATCAACTTGCATAACCTAAAAAGCTCTAAAACTAAAACTAACCATTCATTTTAATCAACTTTATTTGTTTAAAGAAGAGGATTCATCATTTAACTAAAAGCATAAGCGTACAAAATTGGGCATGCAGCACTGCAGCCGAACATCTACTGAGGACAAATGGATGATTTGGTTCCTATGATGTTGATCAAAGGGCCAATCAGGGTGCTTAACCACCTCCGATCATCAAAAATGCTTGAGATGTGAAACGTCTGCAAATATTTTGATAACTGGAGTCTTTAAAGATTGAAATCAAGTGACTTCAATGGACGTTGCATGAAGAGGACTGGGACTGGGACTTTGCTAAATACAAGATGGAAGACCAAAGAAGATTTTTTTTCCCATATTATGAATCTCTTTTTTTTCCCTGAGAATACTAAGGTCCTTTAAGGCAAGCAGCAAACATTTTACTGTTTTCTATCAAAATGTATGGCCTTTGCCTTCTTTGACTACAGGATGATGGGCACTCTGTATTATCTAGTGTAATAGCCTTAAACAGTAACTTAACACCAGATTTTGACATTGAGTTTCACAATGTAAGCATCATAGTGTCTATTATATGGTCTTGTTCTAGTCATATTATTAGTGTACTTTTTAAAATATCGATTTTCACCAAAAATGAGGACATCTCAGAAAATCTTCCCTAACAGAAAGTGGCGAGAAAATGCATATGAGGTGCTGACTTTTCCTCAATGTGATAACATATTTAGTGTTGAGCAACAGATTACAGATATACAGATATTTTCATCAGATATTTTTCAATTTAAATTTTTTTTATGAACAATGTTTATTAACATTTCACACAATGAAAGACGTATACTTAGTGTACACACTGAAAAAATAAATCTAAGTGGATGTAGACTTTACGTCATTAAATCTGTGATATTAACAATCAAATGTTAAATTTGTATCCTTACATGAATATATCATGTTTTGAATTAATCTGCATTTGTTCAAAACACAAGATTGTACAAGACATCTTTTACAAAATGTATCGAAGTAATCCAAGCACATTTTTTGTGGGTACATACACACAACAACAATAACCTTGTTTAATTTATTCTGAATAAAATAATTGTGAAGTTGGAGGAGCCAACTGGTTGTTGGTCTGGGAACCCTGTACATTCCAAATGAAGAGGAACACGGGGAGCAGACTGAATTTAAGAAAAGAATAAAGTTTGCAGAGAAACGTTAGTTGGTTAGGGAAGCTAACGTTACGTTAGTACAGTTCAAATTGTTGTACAAAAACGAGGCTCTACAGAAAAGGTTGTTGTACGTGGTTAGACGCCGGTGTTACTAACGTTACCTTCGCATCTTGCTGGTTTGGAACCCCTTGTAACGTTATTCCAAACGAAGAGGGACATGCAGAGTGGACTGAACTGGTAAGAATAAAGTTAGCAAAGTTGCTAGTGAGTTAGGTTACTACAATCTTTTCAAGTTCAATCAGTTTCAAAATGTTGTTAAAAACGAGGCTTTACATGTAATTTGAAGATAACGTTGTATACTAGAAACCGTTGTTGAAGCAGAAATGAAACGCATTACTGTAGCTGTCTGTGGGCACCCAGAGCTCTATAGTACCTCATTATTTGAACAGAGACTGGATGAAAAAGGAGCTTTCTTTGGGAAAAGTAAGAACGTAAAATTTACCTGGTAAATTCTGAAATTATATGTATGTTGTGTTGATGGAGCAGCTCCAATGTTAGCATAGCCCTGATCGATCTAAACTATATTCTGAAAACAAGCATTTTTAAAAGTTGTTTGCTCTGTCGTCAGACAGACCTGATAATGCATGAATTGAAACTTTTACAAATCATGATGTTATTTCGGCATACTTTATATTGCAATTAAATCATAGCAAAATCTGTTGATTTGGGGTTTATACCACTATAGTAGAGTCATCTATCATAGTCCTGAACTCCATTCAGAAAAAATGCCTTTTAAAAGTTTGCTTGTCGTGTTGTGGACAGATCCGACAAAATTATGAATTCAGACTTTTTACAAATCGTCATCATGATGTTATTTTCAGCATAGTAATATTTACTTCCTGGAGAAGGCAGTAAAAATTACCATGCTTATTGCTCCACCAGATGATATTAATATACCAGACATGACACTCATTTTCCAACGTATCTGGCACTTCCACAACAGGTACAAAGCAGCAATAGTTGTTATTTTGGCCATACTGATGAAGGAAAGAAACGTTGGTGCCATCAGCTCCACAAAGGTGGGTAACGCGAGTAACGCAATTAAACACAAATGATCCAAATATGATCCCGCCATCATCAATCATTCACGTGAATATTCGCTTCGCCGGCAGTGGGAACACGTCTGAAGTCTGAAGCTGCTAATATTTTCTAATGATTTTGAGACAAAGTTTTTTATATATGCTACTTGTACCCAATCCAACCTATTATATTGATCATTTCCACATACACATGTGCACTGTTAGTGTGTGATGATGTATTGTGTATGTCTGTGGCATAAAACCATTTTTTGCATGCATGTTTTGAGTTTGTGTATGTGTGAACCGAGTCTGTATACATGTACAAATGTGTAAACGTGTTTTTTATAGATACATTACATTTGTCAGTGTCTATTAAAATGTGTGAAATGATAGTGTTTATACTATTGCACATATCTATGAAAACACACACTATGTTTTACATGCATTTACAATACAAACATTTGTGTGCCTGTTGTTTTACATGTCTTCATATTAAAGCTGTTTTACATGTCGTGATATGCAGTAGTATGTTCATGTTTTAGAGTTAAAAGGCACCAGCATGATGCTGTTTTGGGGCTCTAGCAGTAGTCATTTCACTTCTATTTTCTACATAAAACGTGACCCTGCTCCCTAAATTTCCAAACACAGGCTGTCTGACACATGGCCGACAGCGTTAATCAATTTATGCATCGCTTATGGCGACAGCCTTGTGCCACTACAACATCTCCCGTGTGGTCATAAGAAATGTGATTAAAGAAAAAATCCATTGTTTTACAGTGTGGGATTTCAATCTGCAGTGTTCAAAGCAGTTATCTATGTTCTTTTGCTGGACTTTTCTTGCTTTGTGATCTCTCGTTCCCTAAATCTGTTTTATGTAGTTGTACTTTAGTTACAGTTTTTATTTACTCCTCTTGGTTATTTTGTGATAACTCAGTATACGTATATATATATACAAAACTGACCACAACTTAAAGACAACAATGTATGCTTTTTTTCGAAACAGATGAACCGAACTATAGGTGTGAAAATGACTTCAACAAAGTGAAAGATATTCCTACTCCTTTAAATTATAAAGAAACCTCAGCAGCTTAGCTTTTCATTTCTGTAGTGACAACACACACTGATCTATATTAATACTAGGTGTTTTGTATGACAAAATTCCATCCAATACTTAGTCACACAATATATTTTACTAAAGGTCAAAGCGAAGCTGTCCTGGTGTTGTACCTTTCATTGATATATGAAAATACATCCCTACATTACATGCAGGAACACGTGGAATAATGGAGAGGAACACTGGAGCCAAACAGAAGTTGGGATCCTAAAGTAAAGATTTTTAGTTGGATTTTGAAATATGTTTGGTCCTTTGCACTTACATGTCTATGTCTGTTACTAAGCAGTACTACTTTTCCTCATTGTACTCTTTTATTTAATCCCTGTTAAAATGTAATTGTATTGCTGACACTATTTTTTAACCCCACCTCTTTTGCTCCCAATTGGCAGGCCAGCACCTAGCCTGGCAGCTCCGCCGCCATTGGTGTGTTAGTGTGTGTGAATGGGTGAATAAGAAACAAATTGTAAAGCGTTTTGTCCGGTAAGGTAGAAAAGCGCTATATAAATCCAGTTCATTGACCATTTACAATGAAAATGAAATGAATTTTCCTAATTGTTAATTTCATAAAGATTGATAGATTTTTACAAATTTAAATTTTCAATAGAAATGAGTTAAAATTACATACATAACATGACATAACTCAACTCTTAATGAACTCTACAAATATAAAATTAAACTCTACAAACTCAATAAGTACAATATGACATTTTAAGTTTAGGTTGCTAATTTAAATATATAAAGTCCATCCCACATTCATTCACATGAACACTTTTTTCAGTTAGCAAAACCAATTTTGCTTGAACAATTGTACAAGGTTTCCTCTAACCTGGTGCATTGTTTACATTACAAATTGACCCCAAAGCAGTTACATTAAACATTTAACATGAACACACTACAATAGTCACACACAATAAAGTGCAGCTCTACAGATTCTACTGTCAGTGAGTTATGAGTTACATTTCATTCAGATATTTTGAGGTGAGAGGTCAAAGGACCCCTTTTAAAATGGTCATGCCAGTTTTTCCCTCACCAAAATGTAGCCTATTTTTGTGGAAAGTTTTTTAACCCCCTTCCCAAAAAAGCTAGCATGACATAGTTGGTACCAATGGATTTCTTAGGTCTTCTAGTTTCATATGATACAGCATTAATTTCAAAAATATAAAACATTGTTATGCTTTCTAAAAGAGTTGGCAGTTGCGCGCAGTAAACATGAAATAGTCCTTTAAGGGTCTAGTTTAGGATTAGATCTTGAAAACTGGCGTTAAGATTAGAATTAGGATTAGGTTTTGGTTAAAGTATAGTTAAGGGTGTTAAGAATTAGGACACTGGTTTAGGGTTAAGAAATGACTGAAGTCCACAAATGCCCTTATGACAAAGAAAGCGATAATGGGATGATGTGCTAGTAAACAGCATACAGAGGGGGAGAAAAAACATCCTTTTACGGATTTACTTAAACCCATTGCTTCATACTTACAGTGTAATTGTCGTTGGGCACAGTCACTGGCTGTCCATCGTCTGTGTAGTAGGTCTCTGTAAAGTCTGGGCCTAAAAGCTCACTGGGAAAGAAAAAGAGAAGAGGGGAGATGATTAGATAAGATATAACTTTAATGGTCTCTGTGTAATGTAGGTCTTAGCAGTAGCAGGTAGAAATAGGACAGAACATAGAAAAATACAGTCTGAGGCCACGATCACATAGAACACTGCTTTTACAGTCAGGAACCCTGTCTTTATCCATTTGGAGCATCTTGCTTTGGATGTGCAGTCTGAAAGTACTGTTATATCCACCATGGCCAAAAGGAGAAAATAAAGGCCAAGTTGGCAGCAATTGTTTCTGCTAAACCTGTCTAATCATCAGTTAATGTCATGATATAATTAGTCTATATTGACGACGCAGGGCACAACGTTAACTTTTGAAGTTAACGTTGCATCAGCTGTTGGTTGCTGAAATTGACAATACCGTTGCCATGTTTTAAACTGCCTATATTTGGAGCAATTCATTTTTTTATGTTGTTTGTTTATGTGATTTAAGTTTTGTCAAATGTTGTTTTGTTTTGGGAAATGTTTTTTTGTTTTCTGAAATGTTTTTTTGTTTTCTGAAATGCTTTCGTGTTTTGACCTTCAGGGCCACCGTCGGATGTCGTCACCTTCCTCTTTCTTTGTGTTGGCATTCTAACCTCCGGTGGATTTATGAGGACTATGGTTACTGCTCCTCAGATCTCTGCAGGGTAAATCCAGACAGCTAGCTAGACTATCTGTCCCATCCGAGTTTTCTGTTGCACGACTAAAACAACTTTTGAACTTACACATGTTCCACCAAAACAAGTTCCTTCCCGAGGCTATTTTTCAGAGGCACCGTTGCTCTGTCTGGCGCTTAGCCAAGACGGTTGTGATTGGTTTAAAGAAATGCCAATAAAGCAGGGCACATTTTTCTCCAATCCTGGAATGTTGTGTGGACTAGCCAGACCCTCCTCCGCAGCGCTGTGGAGGAATGTCTGGCAATGCAAGACTATGATATGATAAACAGCACCAGGCTGGAAATGTCTTCTTTAGTCAAACAATGATATTAGCTGATGACATTAGCTAATTTCATTATCTAGACTAGCTAGGTGGAAGTGGTCCACCTCATGTTTCAATGCTACATATTGTGTCGTACGAGTTAAACAAATAGGGAAAAAAATTCAAAGAGATATTATCTAAATGGCAGACTGTTTTTGTATTTCTGTTGTATCCCACTCCTGTTGTGAATAAGTTTCCACTCTTTTGGAACCCAGCGTTTGCCTTTTGACTCACTACACTTTGCCTGTTTTTGTATGTGACATTACAAAGACATCCCAATGATTAGGGTTGGGCATCGTTTTAACTTTAACAATTCTGATTCCAATTCCTATTCTTCCTGTCAATTCCAGTTCTTATTGCTACTCGATTTCTATTCTTTGAGGAGTGGAGTTGAAACAGGTCACGTGCTTATTTCACAAATAAGAGGAAAGTTATTTTGATTCAATGGTGATTTACGTATTTATGTAAAATAAAGCCACACTAGAGCGCCGCTTACTGTGCTCCACGGCTGCAACACAACAAGCCCCTGGCCACTACAAAAACAAAAACTTGCCCATGTTAAATTTGGAACCGATGTTTGGATTTGAAAACAAATCTTCCAAATGATTCCAATAAATAATTCCAAGTTGGAACCGGTTCTCAATGCCCATTCCTACCCATGATGAAGTTTTTTATTTTTACACTTTTACACTTCTCACCACTTGTCATTACTAGACATTTTATATTTTACCCATTTATACCCCTATATATTAAAATAAAATTATAAAATAAACACCTAAAAATCAATTTAACATTTAATCATAATTTAATCAGAGCAGAAAACTGCTGCCTTGTATGGCATGATACATTCAAGCATGTTGCCTCTTTAGGGGTTTTGACCTTCAAGAGAGGCCTGGCTGACCCAAAATCAATGATTAGTAGGGTTGGGTAGGCTACCATTCACATTTTAACCGGTATCGATACCTGAAATTTGGTGCTGGTACCCAACGGTTCATTTTCGGTACTTTCCCTCTGTAATAGCTAAAAAATAATTTTAGTTGTAAATATAATTCCAAACCTATTTCCTATTTACTTTTTTACATTTTGTTATTTATTTAGAACATTTTACACACCACACAAAATAAAACTCCTCCCTACCTCCCGTTTCTTATTCTATTTTAGCCTGTAGCTTTCCTTCTCTTTCATGACGGTTTTCAGTTGTTTTTAAGTGTTTTGAATTGCCATGTTGCTGAAATGTGCTGAAGAAGTAAAGTTGCCTTGTCTTGCGCTACAACCTCCAGCCTGTCAGTATGTTACCAGGGCATCGAGAACCCTGTTGTGCCTGTTTGTTTCAGAATAAGTGTAACGTTAAGTGCACTGCGACTGCTTTTGCCTCGCCATTACATTATATTGCAGCACACCCTGTCTGCGTGGAGTTTTGAAAAGTGTAACCACTTGGCATCCGATCACTCAGACCACATTTGGAAGTGGTCTGGGCCACGTGGTCTTTAGGCAGTGTGAATGTGTCCTGTTAAGACTTCACTCCTGTTTTGCGTCACTGGCTCTATGTGCTCACTAAATTTAAATTACATGATTGAGAAATCCGGGAACCATCACCTTATCGTGGTGGAGAGGTTTGTCTGTCACTATGAACCTGAGGGCTGTGTTGTCTGGAGCTTTGTGCTCCTGGTAGGGTCTCCCATGGCAAAGTGGTCTCAGGTGAGGGGCCAGACAAAGAATGGTTCAAAAACCCTATGAATAAACGAGGAAGAGATAGAGTGACCCTGCCCGGAGGAAGCCCGGGACCCCCGTCTGGCTCGATCGATAATTGAGCCAGGCCAATCAATAATCGATTTTATAATCGTTTCATCTGATCTGAGGCCGTATGTTTTGTACACTCGGGTGAAGAGAGGGGCGGAGCTGTCAACCGATCACCATCTGGTGGTGAGTTGGGTCAGGGGGTGGGGAAAGACTCTGGACAGACCTGGTAAGCCCAAACGGGTAGTGCGGGTAAATTGGGAACGGCTGAAAGAGGCCCCTGTCTGACAGACTTTCAACTCACACCTCCGGCGGAGCTTTTCGTGCATCCCTGTGGAGGCTGGGGTCATTGAACCTGAGTGGACAATGTTCAAAGTTTCCATTGCTGAAGCTGCGGCGGGGAGCTGTGGTCTTAGGGTCTTAGGTGCCTTAAGGGGCGGTAACCCTCAAACACCGTGGTGGACACCGGTGGTCAGGGAAGCTGTCCGACTGAAGGAGTCTTTCCGGGATATGTTATCCCAGAGGACTCCGGAGGCAGATGAAAGGTACCGTAGGGCCCAAAGGGCTGCAGCCTCTGCCGTGAAAGAGGCAAAGCAGCGGGTGTAGGAGAAGTTCGGACAAGACATGGAGGACTTTCAGTCGGCACCAAGGTGCTGCTGGAAAACTGTTCGCCACCTCAGGAGGGGGAAGTGGGGAACCATCCAAGCTGTGTACAGTAAGGATGGGACGCTGTTGACCTCAACTGAGGAGGTAATAGGGCGGTGGAAGGAGCACTTTGAGGAACTCCTAAATCCAGCTAATACGCCCTCTATGGTAGAGGCAGAGCTGGAGGATGATTGTCGTCAATTTCCCTGGTGGAAGTCGCTCAGGTAGTTAAACAACTCCACAGTGGTAAAGCCCCAGGAATTGATGAGATCCGTCCAGAAATGCTTAAAGCTCTGGGTGTGGAGGGGTTGTCTTGGTTGACACGCCTCTTCAACATTGCGTGGAAGTCTGGGATGGTGCCTAAGGAGTGGCAGACCGGGGTGGTGGTTCCCCTGTTCAGAAAGGGGGACCAGAAGGTGTGTGCCAATTACAGGGGTATCACACTGTCATCATCAGCCTCCCCGGTAAAGTCTACTCCAAGGTGCTGGAAAGGAGGGTTCGGCCGATAGTCGAACCTCGGGTTGAAGAGGAACAATGCGGATTCCGTCCTGGTCGTGGAAAAACGGATCAGATCTTCACTCTCGCAAGGATCCTGGAGGGAGCCTGGGAGTATGCCCAACCGGTCTACATGTGCTTTGTGGATCTAGAGAAGTTGCATGACCGGGTCCCCCAGGAGATACTGTGGGAGGTGCTGCGGGAGTATGGGGTGAGGGGGTCCCTTCTCAGGGCCATCCAATCTCTGTACGACCAAAGCGAGAGCTGTGTCTGGGTTCTCGGCAGTAAGTCGGACTCGTTTCAGGTGAGGGTTGGCCTCCGCCAGGGCTGCGCTTTGTCACCAATCCTGTTTGTAGTATTTATGGACAGGATATCGAGGCGTAGTCGGGGTGGGGAGGGGTTGCAGTTCGGTGGGCTGGGGATCTCATCGCTGCTTTTTGCAGATGATGTGGTCCTGATGGCATCATTGGCCTATGACCTTCAGCACTCACTGGATCGGTTCGCAGCCGAATGTGAAGCGGCTGGGATGAGGATCAGCACCTCTAAATCTGAGGCCACGGTTCTCAGCAGGAAACCGATGGAGTGCTTCTCCAGGTAGGGAATGAGTTCTTACCCCAAGTGAAGGAGTTCAAGTACCTTGGGGTCTTGTTTGCGAGTGAGGGGACAATGGAGCGGGAGATTGGTCAGAGAATCGGCGCAGCGGGTGCGGTATTACATTCAATTTATCGCACCGTTGTGACGGAAAGAAGGCAGAAGGCAAAGCTCTCAATCTACCGGTCAGTTTTCGTTCCTACCCTCACCTATGGTCATGAAGGCTGGGTCATGACCGAAAGAACAAGATCCGGGTACAAGCGGCCGAAATGAGTTTCCTCAGGAGGGTGGCTGGCGTCTCCCTTAGAGATAGGGTGAGAAGCACAGTCATCCGTGAAGAGCTCGGAGTAGAGCCGCTGCTCCTTCACGTCGAAAGGAGCCAGTTGAGGTGGTTCGGGCATCTGGTAAGGATGCCCTCTGGGCGCCTCCCTAGGGAGATGTTCCAGGCATGTCCAGCTGGGAGGAGGCCTCGGGGAAGACCCAGGACTAGGTGGAGGGATTATATCTCCAACCTGGCCTGGGAACGCCTCGGGATCCCCCAGTCGGAGCTGGTTAATGTGGCTCGGGAAAGGGAAGTTTGGGGTCCCCTGCTGGAGCTGCTACCCCCGCGACCCGATACTGGATAAGCGGACGAAGATGGATGGATGGATGGATGGATGGATGGATGGATGATTGAGAAATCCTTCCAACCACTTGGGATCAGAAACCTTTGCTCCTGATTACAATAAACAGACAACATGCAATCTCTATACATGTCTGACAGACACCCTACCATTACCTCAGAGTAATGACAGTAATTGCCTGATGTGTGAGACCTTATTCTATCTCATACTACACTTGCCCACTGAATTTATGCTTTGAAGAAAGTGCAAAGACAGACAAAGCTTCAATGATATTCATAGCTTCTTTCCTTGCTTGCTGATCCCTGTATGATTTTCTGATATTGCCAAGCTTGATTGCAATATCCAAATTAAATGTTGGATCAGCAGGACCAGAGTGTTTCATGTTGATGGAGTTGGGCATTGATAACAAAAAGAGGCAGAGAAGGAGAAAATATCCCAATGCCTTTACTGAGATTGTATCAAATTTGATTAATCACTTTGTTATTTATAACATGCAAATTCTTATCTGGTGCAACCACACTCTTTTTTTATCTGCACTTTTGTTACTGCTCTGCTGAAAGACGCCTTGCAGACTGCTACAAAAGAAAAAAGAAAAGAGATTATTGTTTGATGTCTCCTAAAAGGTCACCATACAACAAAAATGCATTGGCTCCATTTTAGCTGGCAAGAATAAAAGGTGACATTCGTCATGTCTGGGGACGAAGGAATCCTTTGTCAAATGCCAAGACGTCCCTGGATGGACACATCAGTGTTACAGATGTATAGATCAGTGATACCATCAGGACATCTGGCCTCATTCAGCCTCTGTGTGTGGCTGAATTACTGACCAGACAGGAGTCATACTCTGGCAGCAGGTCCCTGAGCTCAAATGGGCAAATGGAAGACGGGCATGAAAAGATGAGCCCAATCTCCATTTGGTCCTGGGGGGCCTATTGTATTATTCATTGAGCGGGATTGTAATGGTACATAATACAGCTTTTGCACCCCTTTTACTGCAGACAATTTGCTCTGCTATTTGAAAAGACAGTCTTACGTAATAGTCCTCTAATGTTAATTTGATTGAAGCTTGTGCATAGAAGCTTGTGTGCCGTGTGTGAAATTCTACTCCATCTTATTCAGAACAGTATTTACACAGTATTTTCATCAAAGGGAGGCTGATTGCTTTTCATTGCAGGTGACTGTCTTTCAAGCTGCAAGGATGGTGTAGAGACAACGATTACAATATAGCCTATGGCTGAATTAAAAACTGGCAAAGGGTGTGATTAAATGTGGAAAACCTTGAAGCTTAGCAAACACTGGTAAAATATTCCCTTTTACTAACGTTTTATTTCTGTAGCTCTGGCCATTGGTTTTATCAGTTATGACAGCTAACCAAAGTATTTGCTGAGATCTCAGAACGTTGCAACTTCACTAAAAGTCTAATAAAAGCTTGTAAACAAGCCACAGTTTATCAAGATTATCTAAATCCACTTTATTTGGAGGTGACACCAAAAGAGTTCTAAAAGAGTACTATGACAAGTTCCACCTTGTCATAGTAGACTGGCCACTAAGCTGAGAGACCTAGGTCTGCACTCCTCCCTGTGCAGCTGGGTCCTCGACTTTCTGACCAGCAGACCCCAGGTAGTGCGAGTGGGCCACCATGTCTCATACCCCCTCACCCTCAACACCGTAGCCCCCCAACGCTGTGTATTGAGCCCCCTGCTGTACTCATTATACACCTACGACTGCATGGCCACGTCAGACTCCAACATCATTGTTTGCTGACGATACAGCTGTAGTGGAACTGATCACCGATAATGATGAGAAGGCCTACCTGATGGAAATCAACCACCTTGAGAATTGGTGCAAGGAAAACAATCTCATGCTGAACGTCACAAAAACTAAAGAGCTGATTGTGGACTTCGGCAGGAAACCGCAGAGGATCTACCATCCACTCAGGATCAGCGTGGCTCAGGTGGAAAGGGTGGACAGCTTCAAATACCTTGGGGTTCATATCACTCAAGACCTAACATGGTTGCTCCACATCACCTCCCTAGTGAAGAAGGCCCGGCAGCATCTCCACCATCTCAGACGCCTAAGAGACTTTAATCTCCCTGTCAGGGTGCTCAGGAACTTTTACACATGCACCATAGAGAGCATCCTGTCTGGGGACACACCACCTGGATGGGCAGTAGCACCCAAAAAGACCACCTGGCCCTTAGGAGGGTGGTCTGCTCGGCTGAGCGGCTCATTAGAGCTCCTCTCCCCAATATGCAGGAAAACCACAAAAATTCTCAGGGAATCCAATCACCCCAGCAACTAACTGTTCTCTCTGCTGTCATCAGGGAGGCGTTATCGCTGCCTGAGAACAAACTTAGAGAGAATGAAAAGGAAGTTCTTCCCTCAGGCTGTCCGTCTGCTTTATGAGAACTGTGGCTAGCCCCCCACCCACCACCTCATTTTCTATTTTCTTACTCTATTTTGATGTATATTACTATTTTTATGGATTTTATTGTTATTGTTTTTATTGAGCCGGCTGAACAGGTACACAATGAATTTCACTGCACATTGTACTGTATGATTGTGACAAATAAATTTGAATTCGAATCAGTCCAAGCAAATAAATCCCTGGTATTACTTTTTTACATTGTTGTTCTTTCTCCAAAGTATTTTCTGTATTTTCAATTTATACATCCATGATTTTCACCGCAAAATAACGTCAGACAATTTGCTTCCTGTTAACACCAGCATGTAGTCTGGCTATCACCAGACCAAGCTCAATCTTTTAAGATTGAACATTAGTCTGGGGATTAGTCTGTATTTTCTACTGCACAAGACGTGTGATCAACGGGCATAGTTCAAATGACTCTGTACGCAATTGGATAGTCCTTCAACCAATCAGACCAACGATGCGGGTGACGACAGCAGCGACAGTGGCATCAACAGGTTGCTGCGCTTTGGTGGCCTTCTTGTTGAATGTAAACAAAAAGCTTCTTGCCGTCGCTTCTCTATCATCATCGTGTTAAACCCGCCAATAGCGCGCCAGGTGGATAAGCCAGTTTGTGATTGGTCCCCACAGATTTGTAATGGAAGCAGGACAGAAAAAATTACAGGTTTCCAGCCTGAGCTGCAGGGCGAAATCAAATAGCCGGCAGATCGGGCTGGGTTTACCTAGTCTAACCGGCATGGTCATGCAATCTGCCTTGTCAGACGTGTTAATATAGCCGGGTATTAGTTCTGCTACTGGAGCTAAAACTCTTGTGTGGACAGAGCTTGTTTTTGTTTCATAACATCGCTTAAAAATGAAAACATAGTGGTGTTTTGTGCATGTGACTGCAAGTGTGTGTGTGGGATGCAGATGGACGTAGGTTGTAGTAGCTGTTGCAGCATAAGGAATATAAGCCACATATTTGTTGTGCTTTCTGAGTGCTTTTATATACTCTGATCTAGGGCTAAAAGAAATGTGAAAATAATCTTATTACAATTTTTTCATACCAATTACAGTTCGTATGAAGTTGAGTTACTTGCAATATTTTTGTGGATGATTCTTCTTCCTTTTCTCTTTTGAGATACAACCCCTACCTCTATGAGGAACGTAGTGTGCAGATCTCACTCTGCCACATACTGCGTTTAGAACTATCGTCTACCATGAATGCTCATTAAAAAAGTGCCAGTGGATGTGGAATAACTCATCAGCAGCCCTGATACTGAATAATTATACAAACACACCCAGCCTTTTTCTCTCCCTCAGATCATCAGCTGCAAAGCCACACAGTGTAGCTGGGGTCAAACCGCTGTGCTACTTCCAAGAAGAAAAGTAATGGGCTCTTTTCGAGGCAGAGGGAAAGCAGACAGGCAGCTTGGCTTAGGTGTGCTGATAACATTTTCTCTAATGAGCAGTCCGAGAGGATAAACAGCTGGACACAGCCGCCCATGTGTGGTTGTACTGTGTTTTTATACCCATTATCTTTTCTCCTTTTGGCTTGTGATTGGTTAGCAAAGCTAATTTATGGTTGGTAAAACAAGCTACAGTAGAAACCACAAGGGGAGGGGAAAAAGACAAAATACAAGCGATTGGTATGATGACCCTTACACACATCAGACTGGTCGGTTATAACTCGATATTCTGCTTTTGTATGGACACGTCCAGTAACCACAGCTTATCATAGCCTCTTTTCCAACTTTCTCTTTAGCCAAAGTAGCGTTTTAGCCTTGAAACACATTGTAGTGAAAACGCTGTTGTGTAACATTAATTACTAAAGTATGTGAACATGTACATGTACAAGCTGAGATACATAAGAATGTTTTGCTTAAATAGCGTCAGTCCGATCCCAAATCAATTTAGTTTTTAATTCTAAATGGTTAACTGCTGGAAATTCATTGGTCTTTGGGTGAAGATTTGGGGTGATTTGTGTTCATATCATTACTCTGAACCATCCAGACTTTTTCTGTGGTAAATGTTTCCGTTTGCTGAGCCATCATTATCTTGTATAACTGATTGGCACATCTGTTTCATAGCTATAAGACCATAGATGTGACGGAGAGTATTTAATAATCACCACACCAGCAGATCTACAGTATGTTTACCTTCACTCAGCCCTTTTGCATGTTACAATGCTGCACATACATGAACCAAACTAGAAGGTGCACATGGAGACTCCCACTACAGTCCGTGGCCTAACCAACCTGTGCTGGGCATTTATTATTAAAACTAATACTAAGAGTGCAAAATTGTATGTATTGTATGTACGTATTGCACAAAAGTAGAATGAAGAAATCCAGGATAACTGAAAAAGCACAGATTGACTTAGTGTGATCCGCTCGTGGCTTAATCGGTTGTACGTTTGCCGACCCAGGATGAGAAGGTGAAGCTATGTCAAGCCAGGTGTAGATAGCTGGGATAAGTGCAAGTTCACGGCTTTCTTAAATAGACCATGGTATTGATCACAGATTTACTGATGCAGAAATGGAGAAGACAAGTGCGGCATATGTTTCCGCTGAGCAGCAGCTTCTAATGGAAAGTTATGAGGAGGTGAAGCATATAATATGCAAAACGGGAAATATGGCTACTGTTATTAAACAGAGAGAAAAAGCCTGGCAGACAATAGCGGACCGACTGAATGCGTAAGGATTTAAAAATATCTACTTACTAGCCACTCCACATTTTTACAAAGTTGTACACTCTGTTTTAATTGCTTTTAATATGCTTGTTTTAGGTTTTTGTTTTTTTGCTGTATCTGTTTTTATGTGCTAAATGTGCTGGTTTTACTGTAAAGTGGCTAGAGTACCATGTAAAGCGCTATATAAATAAAATGTATTATTATTTAGCCTACTTTGCCTTAAAAGTGAGCAGAGGGAATTAATGTTCCTCGGGAAATTTACCGTACACTAGGCCTAATTTCAAACCCTTATTCACAATGCGAAAATGTGTTTTACAACCATATGCACAAATTTCTATAAGCTAATTCTAAATATCTTTCTACAATTAATGTTCATACAGAACAAACATGACTGGACAAAAACGAACCTGGCAACAAGTCAAGATAAAATATAAACACATTTTGCAGGCTGGTAAGTGCCTTAATTCCTAACAGTGTGCAAATGGTATGTGGAAATTACTTACAAGATGCCTGCTCACATAATTTATCTAAACTGCAGTTAAAAAGAAGGCTCATTTGTCTGGCACTGCACCCCAGCTGAGGAAATGGCCCTTGTCTTAAACCAAGGAAGGCCTGTGATGGAAGGGATTCAGGGTGGGACAGCTACTGACTCTGTTCCACCTGCAGAAACTGCCCTCTTCATACAAGGTACATTTTCCAGTACTGCACATCAAACACAGTCAACCATTTATATAGGCATATGTGGACTGTCTGACCTTGTTTTGCCTTGCAGTGTCCGGCGACACAGTCACTCTCTTGCCACCAGACGATGATACAGTGAGTATTATTTATTAAAGCATATGGCTTGGCACATCCTGTCAATACAAATACTTTTCAATATGGCAGGGGGAAGGGACTTCTGCAGTACTGGCTAAAGGAAATCTAAATTATGCACAATTCCTGCTGTGCTAATCAATGGGTGGTTTACAGAATTCACAAACTGTCAGATATCTGTACGACATCTGAAGAAACAAATAGAGCTGGCAGATGTTCAGATTGCTGTCAGCAAAAGAAGTATCCAGGATCTGGACATTGGTATGGAAATAAATAAATAAAAACACTGAGGAAACTGGATCTGGAGATACAGAAACTAGAAAAATAAGTAAGTAACTTAAATACACACTGTAAGCATATCAGTAAAACAATGTATTAATCATGTTTTTTTTTCTCTTTCCCCAGCTCCAAGCTGACAAGTGACAGCACCAAAGATTAAGAAGCATTGTGGCATTCCCTGTGTGATGAATGTACACTACACTACACAGGCCAAGTTATTGGTCCAGTGATGTGAGACTAAAATTGAGGTTATGAAACCAAAGTAAGCTACTAATACCCAATAAAAAAAAAAGATTAGGCCTATATATTAAGGAGTAACACAAACTATCCTTTATTAGAGAAGGACAAGCAACAATAAAATTAAATCAGTCATCTGAAATAATTAATGTATTGGTCTCCAATGACCAGTCTGCAATTAATGTCATCTGGGAATATAGCTGCATTGTCCCACTCGATCTCTGGTGCCAGTGCAACGATTTCTAATCTAAACAACTGCAATAGTAAGATTTAAATCAAACTTGTGACAGCAATAGTGACAAGTAATGCATGTTGATAAAAATAAAGCAGAACACATTCACAAGACAACGGAATAACTGTTAAACACGTTTATTTCGGATCAGAGCGACAACTGATTTAACACATAAGACTCCGGGATTAATCTTAGCCTGGCTGGAGCAGGCTAACTGCAAAGAATACATCTCCATGGTTACTTGGCTGGGTTTAATTCAACCTGCTTTTGTGCAACCAAGTCAAAGCTAAATTCATCCAGGATAACTTGAATATCCCGGCTTAATCCCTTATCCTGGTTTTGTGCAATAGCCCCCAGACTTCATAAGCCAAACATATAAATGAAACCAAGAAGTAGAGCTGTCTAAACAAACGCATCACATGAAAATGACTAATAGTTAATGACTTAAATGTTCTGCTGTCTGAGTAGGTCTCATTCAGTCATGCCTAAGGGCTGCTGGGACTATTAAGAAAACAGGGAATACCAAAGTCAGTGAATGGCTCCATTAAAGTAAGGCATTATTGTACAGAGTTAGTGAATGTAACTATCACATGTTGAATATTAAATACAGTAAGTGCTTGAGGCATAGTTGCTTTCAGATGAAGCTTTCTGGAAGGTTACCAACAGCACAGTCATGCTTTCATTAATGTGTAAAGAAATTGCTACTGTAACTTGGCTTTAGCCTGAAAGGTTTCTTTGTCCAGCAGAGAATGTGTGCTGACTTTTGCCTCCTACAGCCAGAAACCAGAGAGACAGAACTTCTTCGTTCCTTATGTGAGGTGGCACACTCTTTCACCATAACACAGGAAGCTGTTAACTGCTGTAACATGCCCTTACATAGTCCACATGCTTGATTAGAGTGACCAGTGTCAGATGGTTAAGAAATCCACGCATCAACCAGCGTCTGGCCAGCGCTAATAGGGGCAAGCGCTCGTTCTTCACTTTGATAAAGGTGACACAATACAGAAATGGATTTCTGATTTCTTATGTATCTTTAAGAACAGATTCATAAGGACAAAGAATCAGAACAGTAGTCTGATACAGGAACTGATGTTGCTAGTAAACCATGAAAGCATACTGCTAATGCATAAAGGAAGCAAGGACTGAGAGCTAAAGGGTATCGTTCCTTCTTTTAGTCACAAACTGACTTGCTTGTTCTTGAGTTACTGTTGTCTTTATGCTGCGAGTTGTAAAAAGTGACAACATGCTCTCCAGCATGTGTTTGACCAACATCTTTAATATCTCTGCCTTGTTTCTTTAGAACAATGCCTCGCTTCTCAGAAACACAGCAGCTGTGTCAGAATGGTTAGGGTGTGTCACTGCCTCAGCATAGATGAAGTGTTAACCACAAACCCTGACACAGGTTATGAAACTAGTCTAACAATGGGCCTCATTCACCAACCGTTCTTACGAAGAAATGTGTTCTTAAACCCCACTTACGCACTTTTTACGAAGATTCTGACATTCACTAATGTTTTCTTATCTTGGATTTGTTCTTAGCTAAGAACAAAATCTATAAACACTCAAGAGCACTCTTACGCACATTTGAGTGATGACAATTTGCTCCAAATAATTGGTTACTGCATTTTATTTAATTCTACAGTTGTTTACAATAGTATTGTACTGTAATGTATTTCTGATCATTTGTTGAAAAAAAATCATAGTATGCAAAGAAACACTAACACTGCAATTTACATAAGCAATTAAACTGATTAAATCCTGCGTTACTTGGTGATTGATCACGCTATTTATAGGGCCAAAATGGAGTTGTTTTTACTTCGTTACATTTTGCAGCAATTATCTATACTTTCTATTCCACTACATTTCTACAACGTTCCATTACATTTTCTGATCAGTTTTGCCTCCTACCAAAACGTCTTCCTGACCGTCACACGTTTGTCTCACCAGTAAAGTTTGGTTGCCATAGATATATAGGGCACCGATCCTTCATCGGCTTCCAAGCCGGCTCCGGTGCTCCAGAGCCTGGGCGTAGCGCCGCTGACCCTCGGTAATACAGCCTCCTTTAAAAGTGAAAATGAAAATGTTTGTTTTTTATTATTCCCGTTTTTAAATCATAGTTGCCTCTCCACAGCGTCGTTTACGCCTCCGCCAGGCAGCGTAAGACGCGTTCATATCTTATTTATTTGGCTGGACCTCTTCACATCTCCTCCCCATTGTTGCTGCTTCACACACACTTTATTTGCTTACTTGCATGGTTAAAGAAAATAAAACCGTCTTAAAATACATCCATGAATGAAAACAACCGCATTCCAATTCTAACAACATATTTCCGTTTTATGTTGGTTAGGATAGGAACTTCTTTTAAAAGCCAGCTGGCCTTGTTTGTGGTAGTGGACATCTTCTACTTTTACTAAAGTAAATATGTCTCTGGTTATTTGTACTTTTACTTAAGTACTGAGATTCAGTACTTCCTCCACCACTGCAATGTACAAGTCATCTGCGACTCCGACAATTATCTCTTGAACGCAGTCTCCCGCTTCCCAGGAGGTGCACAGGAATTTGAGGGGTGTTTTCTTATGCTAATTAGGAACAACTGGCACGCGCTTTCAATTATGAAGACGTGGGATTCATCAATCCTAAAACCACAGGTGCGAACAATTCAGCTGTTTAAGAACACGTCATGAATCCGACGTAGACTTTTCTTAGGGACTTTCTTAAGAACATATTTAAGAGAAAACTTAAGATATTGGTGAATGAGGCCCATTGTTCTGAAGTTGTGATAGGCTGAGCACATGCAAAGCTGTTTTGACCTCAGATAATCTAATTGTTTAAGTGCAAATGCAAAATCACCACTTACACCCTTATGTAGTATAGCATAAGGCAGCCAGTTTGTTTATGCAATGTAAGAAATACATTTAATTATTTCATTTATTCTTTAAACCAATCACAAACCACTTGGAAGGCAATAAGCTCTGGACAAAGTGATAGTGGCTCTGCAAGATAGTCTCAGGAAGGAACTTGTTTTGGTGGAACATTTGCACTCCGCAAAAGAAAACGCCACATACAATATTAATGGTTCACACAATCCAGTAACATGAGCCATTTAAATTACCTGGATATAAGGTTAAAAGTAATTTGCTATTAACAGTGTATCGCCGTGTGTAATTAATTCATAGCAAATCCCACCAACAGACATTGCAATAAAATTATAGTATACATGACGGACAGACTGACATTGCCATCAGTGGAACCACTCTGGTAGCATGGCTAAAAACTGGAAACCTCAGATACCAACTTGATCAAGGCAAGAAGCAGAACATTTTGGGGTTATAAAGCACGGTATGTTGGCAAAGTGTTCAACTTCAAAGATTCAAACATACTAGGTACTACTGATGATAGTTAAGCATACCTTAGCGCAGCTCATGCTGCAAATAAGATGTGACAGTAACAGTCTTGATGGCTGTTCAATCACTTTCAATCACACAGGTAACGGTATTAAATCTTTTAATGGGGCTTCAACACATCACAAAATGCAGTGTGCGCCAAGGTTATTATAGTTTTGCATATGTTTTTATTTTGTTTCGACTTTTTGTTTTCAAATTCAGTTTAGTTTTAATTAGTTTTTAAAACGGGTTTACTAGTTTAGTTTTTATTTTTTGAAAATGCTTAGTTTTAGTTTAGTTTTTATTAGTTTGTCTTTTTTTGTAATATGAGTTATTTGTCGGGGGATTCAAAAAGATCAGAAAAAGAGACAACAAAAACATCATACAATTTTAGAAATATGTATTCACAATGTATTCAACAATAACACCAGTACATAAAATGTAGCCTACATATGGTCATAAATATGTAAACAGTGTACACAAGACGCAGTATGTGCAAAATGTGTAAGTGACGGGTTCCAGGAAAAAAACCTAACAGACCAAAGATGACAAGAACAGGTGTTTTCAACTTTGGTTTGAGTAAAGTGGCGAACTTTTTGAAGTCAATCGAGTCACACAGTTGTGTAGACATCCCAGTATCAATCCACATATTAACCCACGCTTCCTCCCGCTTTTGGTGTTCTCTGCATATTTACTAACCAGCAGCTGTCAGGTCGCCAGTGAAAGCCCTCGTGTAGAGTTCTCTGTCCTGCTGTTGTCTCCGTCATGCTGCCTGGCCCTGTATCCATACATCCATGCCCGTAACGTTACCGGGGTTAGCTTCTGTTTCGGGGAAAGGGGGCTTTGCGTTCTCCTTTACCTTTTTAAGGTAAGCTAGGTTAGCCTCCTAGCTTGTGTGCGCTTCTCAAATGTACTTTAAAATTTGAGGGATTTCTCCCTGTAATAAATTTTACCACCTTCCACTGCAAGGCGCTTTTATCTGACACAGTCATAATCAAATAGGACTGCCACTTTCTTCCGACTTTCGGTAACGCTATGATGCCAGGTGAGAGGGACGGAGACATGGACATGTGTTAAATTTGACGTGGAATGTCGGAATTTCTGGATTCCCAGTCTACGGGAAATGTCATGGTAGGAGAGATATAACGTTATTTGCTCTATGAAAGATCGACAAAGACGAAAACTAAGGACATTTACTCGATAATTTTATTTTAGTTAGTTTTGCAAACAGACATTACAGTTATTTCATTCATTTTCGTTAACGATTATAACCTTGGTGTGCACATGGAAATTGTTTTGAAATCCCCCATAGTGAACTGATAATTGACAGTAATTGCTCCAAAGAGTTTTGCTGTCCTCAAGGCCATTGATAATCATACAAAAAGAAAGCACAAAAAACGTAAAAGAGTGGGAGAAGCATGTGACCTATGACCTACGCTATGCTTGCAAGAAACTGAGCTCCTACACTCACCTCCGTATTTCATTAAATTACCAGGTCTATTACTTTTTCCTCGACGCCAAATCGTTTTGTCTGTTGTCACGGTGATTCGGTGAAACGCCTGCAGGCACGAAAGAGCGGGTCTCGTTGTCGCCTGGGCTGTCTACTTGTTTGGAGAAATTTGCTAGCATGTCTGCATGCTAATGGAGTGGTGGCTAATGTGAACACGTTCTCTAATATGGAGGAATTAATCGACCGGGTCTTGGAGAAGCAGCTAAATTTGCTTAAATCAGTGATCTACAGCGCAGTGAAGGAAGTGCTGGCCGAAATGAATGCCTCACAGCAACACATCAGGGCAGAACCTGAGAAGTAGGAAAGCATGGTATGTGAGCCGGACCAATCTGACTGCGTCACACTCAAGATCCAGTGGCTTCGGCTGCCTGAAGGGATACGACACAAGCTAGCACAGCACGCTGAACGCAACTCGGACTCGTTCATCTGCCGCGCTGCCCTGGGAACGACTCGCGGGGGGAGAGAGTTCACCTTCGCTGCAGCAGTGAAGCCCGGTGTTTTCTGGCTTGAATTAGAAGAAGAGGAGGACGCGCAGACCGTGGAACTTTGATTCAATGCCAGATGCCGCGACTGGAGGATTCAGCACCTGTGGACTAACGGTATTTGGGCCACTGTACCGAGTTTGACTGGAGGACGCTGTGTGTAAGTTTTAAAACCAACCATTGGAGGGACACCTAACCAGACTGTAAGGAATGATGAATGCTGGCTACTCAGCCTACAATCTATATTTTTGAGGACACTTAATCGGGCTGGAAAAAAAGGGAACATGATAAATCCTGAGGATGCGCTATGTAAGTTTCGTAACTAAGCTTTAAAAGGGACACTTAACCAGACTGAAAATGCATGATAAATGCTGGCTGGTCAGTTTACAGTTTAAGTTTGTTAACAATTAAGCTAGACTGAAAGAACATGAGGGATTGTTTATAATATTGTTCATGTTTAACATAATGTACTAGACCCGTTTCAATTAACCTGTGACTTAAGACAGGAGGTGTAGTTTTGAGCTGGAATTTTGCGCAAACTGCGTTTGATGTGGTCACGCATCTTACAAATAGGGGAGGGGGTCTCAGAGGGTTAGGGGATTTTTTTTACTTTTTATATGTTTTTGTCACGCCTTGCTCAGAGCTAACAGTTCAACCTTTGATACAGATTTGTCAGCAAAATCCGGTAGGGTACTCGAGACACGTATGCGTTTCAATTTTGAAGATGGCTGAGCTTTCAATCCTTTCAGTTAACATCAGGGGGCTAAACGGGCCGATCAAATGAGCTAAATTCCTGGATCATTTAAGAAGGAAAAACATAGATGTGCCACTTATACAAGAGTCACACCTTCTTTTCCACACACGATAGCAGTAGAACCAGCAATTCTGTCTGATCACAATGCGCTGATAACCACATTCCGTTGTGATATGTTAGGAGAAAGATCTAGGAGATTGTCACGGTTTGTCAGGAAAAGCAAGGCTTGGACCCAAATGCAGTTTAGAGGTGATTTATTAAACAAGAAAACAGTCTTACAAGATACGTGTCCTCAGGAAGGTAGCCAGGCAAGAACAAACGAAAAACTAATCCACAACAGGAAAGAACAGCACAGCACGACAAAACAGAATCCACGACAGCACAGAGACAGCATCCAACAGAAAACAATGATCCGACATAGGACAAGGTTTACACAGAAACTAAATACACCAGATAACTAGCAAACAAGAGACAGGTGACACAAGGGCTGGAAAACAGGTGAAACACATTAGGGCTGGGCAGAACCATCAAAAATGGCGGGAAAACACAAGGCAGGAAGCAAAACTAGACAAGACAAGGGAGAAAAGACTACAAAATAAAACAGGAAACGGAACACAACAGAAACTCACAATCATGACAGAGATGGCAATTTAACAATTCCCTTCTCCAAAACACAGCTTTTTATACAGAGTTTAGAGCCAAGCTGGCGGAGTTTATATCAATCAATACTGACTCAGTTTCGGACCCGGCGTACATTTGGCAAGCCACTAAAGGATTTATTAGAGATTTCACATCTTCCTTTGCTGTCAATTTGAAGAAAAAGAGAGTTGGAAGAACGTTGTAAATCGTTAGAACAGTCTCTAAAGACGTGCTTTTCTAAATCTACACATATTCTTTTAGTCACAAATCGAGCAGAGCTAAATGATTTGCTAAGAAGAAGAGCTGAAGTCATAATGCACAGAGTGAGGCAAAATTACTATTGTAATGGTTGCAAACCAAGCAAATTGCTTGCTCTGAAATTAAAACAAAGCGAATCCAGAGCTGCTATCAACAGCATCCGCACAGACCGAGGTATCTCAACAAATCCTAAAGATATCACCGCCTCTTTCCAATCCTTTTATTCAAAGTTGTATGAATCCTCCTGCAATCCGGATCTCACACAGTGCCAAAAGTTCCTGAAAGAGCTAAACCTGCCTCTTCTTGACCCAGAGGAGGCAGAACAACTGGGTCAACCTATAACGTTAGAGGAACTTAAATCAGCATTAAAAACCACTAAGAAAGGGAAAACACCGGGGTTGGACAGAATTCCATCAGAACTTTTACTGCAGTACTTTGACATACTAGGACCTACCATCTTGCAAATTTTAACCTCGGCCATAGAGAGGGGCACCTTTCATCAACAAACCAACACTGCATTAATTTCGGTCATACACAAAAAGGGCAAAGATCCTACGGAGTGCTCAAACTACAGGCCCATCAGCCTCATTTGGACGGATATTAAGCTCTATTCCAAAGTCTTGGCACTACGCCTAGAACACTTTATTGAGAAGCTAGTCCACCCCGACCAATCAGGGTTTATACCAAAGTGTCATGCTGCAGACAATATACGCAGATTATTCCATGTAATGGAAGAAGCCAAAAACCTTCCAACAACGGCAGCAGTTTTATCACTGGACGCGGAAAAGGTTTTTGACTGCCTAGAGTGGAACTACTTGTGGCAAGTAATGGAGAGGCTTGGTTTGGGAGCCAAATTCATTGACATGGTACGTACTTTATATGCGAATCCCACGGCCATAATGGCCTGCATTCACAGCCATTCCCCGTCGCACAGGGCTCACGACAGGGATGCCCGCTATCTCCCATACTATTTGCGATCTCTCTTGAACCGTTAGCCCAAGCCATAAGGCAAAATAAAATATGTAATGTCCAGATTAAATCCAATAACAACTCAATATAGTTATTTTTATTCTTAAAATCTTTAACAAATTTGGCTCAATCTCCGGCTATAAAATCAACAGGAATAAATCTAATCTTCTTCTGTTGAACAACGGACAGGCGAAATCAGCTATTAGTGATACAATACCAACCCAAAGCAAAATTACATATTTGGGCATCACCATTCACGCATCACTACAGCGAGTTGTCCAGGACAATTATGAAACTATACTAAGTAGTGTTCAAAGAGATCTGGCCAATTGGTCTGCGCTGCCGGCATCTCTACGGTCCAGGATTGCTGTCGTTAAAATGAACATAGTTCCTCGTGTGAATTTCTTAAGTACCACCAATAAATAGTTATGCTTAAGCTCTCTACAGCAAGGATTAACAAAGCCAAATCATCGACTATAGACCTATGGAAAACCGCAGCAGCACAAGTATCAGTCCTAATGACCTCAGTATCACAAGAATTAGAGGAAAGCGACTAGGCAAGGTATGATTCCTGATTCCTGTTTTTGTTTTTTGTTTGTTTGTTTTTTTTCCTCGAGACTGCAGAAGATGGGAGAGGGTTGTTGTTCTTGTTCAATTGTGTTTGTCTGTTCTGTATGTTTAAAAATATAAAAAAACAATAATTAGTTAATTAATGTTATTAATTAATTAATTAATTGATCTTAAAAATAAAAAGCGTGTAAATGGAGCTGTGTACAGGCCTTTCTAACAACGACACAATGACGAAAATGTACTAAAATCTGGTCAAGACAGTTGTCAGTTAATTTTGTAATAATTTGTTTGTTTTTTAGAAACAAAAACAATTATTTTTTAACAGGCTAAAGAATGTTTTACTGGAGGGTCAAGAGTTTCAAGAAGAATGTAGTCACACCTTCTCTAGCTCCTCCTGTTTGTGACTACCCTTTAGTTTCCCCTTTTATAAGTGATCACTTTTCAGTGAAGCTGAGGTTTCAGAACACTTTAAGTAATGGTGACGGCTGACACGATTTTATGATGCGCTTTGGAGCTGCGGATTACAGTTGTGGGGAGAGGACAGTTTGTCTTTTCCTGCTGTGTCCTTTGTTTGGGCCTTAGGGATTGTGGTGAAGGAACAAGTAAAGCAATGGTTTTAAAAATGGGTTAAGTAGCAATATTTTCTAAATATATTTTTCTTTATAACTCAAAACTAACTTTGAAGCCCATTAGGTCATCCCTTCAGACTATGTATTATTATTCACCCTGCAGTGCCTTGATAAGACCATTTAGATACCTATATGTTTTTACATAGCTATTTTTGTCAGAATAAGCTTAATTTCTATGGTTCTGTGGCACTACACAGTATTTAGATTATGCCATTATATCGTGGCTGTATGACAACAGACATGGTAGCAACAAGCATTAACAAAATTATCGAAATTAATAAAACCTGTTAAGATTATATGATATTTTTAAAAGGTCTTAAACAAGAACACCTGTGAGTTTAAAAAAGTTAAGCAAAACCTACTTTGCAAGTAAACAAAAAACTACAGCTCAGTGCCAATGTATGTAGGATTGAGTGTTTCTTTAACAGTAAAATGAAAGCTCTTCTTGTCTGCATTTATTGATAGTGCAAGATCCTTGGCATTTTCCCCAACAAGGACAGCCTTTGTAGCAGTCCTTGTGCTGCAGGGGACGCTATCACAAGGTTGTCTGAATATAAAATAAATTTTATTCTCAGTCCCTTACAGTGAGCTCAGGTAAAGCAGATAACTGCATTAATGAGTTGCTGCTACCAACTCATTAATATTATGTTGAATGGGCTTAGATGTCATCCTTGACATATCTCTGTTCTGGATAAAGCCTTTGTGTTTTTATTATCTGTTTGAAAGGAGCATTTGTTTTGTTCCTATGATTTCCTATTGCTTTAATGATGACTTTGCTCTAATGCTTTTGTTTATCTCTGAGAAGCTAGTTGGACTGTCCAGAGGCCTGTAGTACGAAGCGAGATCAACATGTCCTGGATTTCTTTCAGTTATCTGGCTTCACCTAACCTAACAACCATGGTCCTACATAAACTGTATCACGACGGTGGTTAACAATAGTTCAATCAACCCAGGGTTTCCCAATCCAGCGGCGCGCGCGTTCACATAAAAGAGGCGGTGTTTGCACAGCACGACCAATCGCAAACATCTACCAGAGACGCACATTTTACATATTGCAAAACGCAATACAGTCACTGCTTCCTAAAAAAGGAAGGAAAGCTGGCAAAAAAATAGCCGACGCTGTAGATGCGTAAATCACAACGCTTATTAATATAACTTACCCATCAGTCAGGACCAAGATCTGACCATAATTACACTTGTGCACTTTCCATAAACTGTCGTTGCTTTAGCCTAGTATTTCAGTTGCAACCCTGGCAGTGGGAAGCCATCGTGAGAGCAAATAAAATATATAAAAACAAAATTCAAACTGATGTGCGCATTGGCAACACACGGCTCAAGAAGCCGAGCCGAT
Source organism: Sander vitreus (assembly GCF_031162955.1). Lineage (NCBI taxonomy): Eukaryota > Metazoa > Chordata > Actinopteri > Perciformes > Percidae > Sander > Sander vitreus. The sequence continues at coordinate 18,385,491 of NC_135873.1, read as the reverse complement.
ATGTAATTCCCTCCCATTACAATCTATATATTTCATAAATATACACATCAGGGAATGCTAACGGGGTTGTCGGTCTCTAAATGTTTTAACTTTTATGTGCGCACCCCTTTCTCCCTCTCTCCCTCTCTGCGCACCGAGCTCCGCCTGATCTTCTAAGAACGGTGACGCCGTTATCAATCAAGTATTGATTGGTCAGTAGGCGGTGCTTTTACACCGGTTGATCTCTGATCTCCAACTTAACCTGCTCCCGACCAGGTTAGGCGTTCAGCATAAGTTACCACGGCGATTGAACCCAATCACAAGTGATCCACCTTCGTAGTACAGAAAACCCTGGGTTGAACCTGAAGTTAGCTCGTTAACACCAAATCTCGCTTCGTAGTACAGGCCTCTGGTCACTCTAACAATAACCATCCTTGTTCTTTGTCAGCTTGTTCAACATGTCCCAGAATGATTTATGACTTTGTTAGTTTTTTTTCTAGCTCTTTTGTCATATAGGTGGTATTTCATTTGTACAGCATAGTTTTGCTTTGACAGCAGTCTCAGTAGTTGTCTCTTTGTAAGCACTATTACTTTGGCTTCGGCTATATTTTTTCACCTTGATGGTTTAAGAGATGGGCCTCTCGAGCTGATTCTTTAAATACGTCATTTATTTTTACACAATTTCTGTTCCCCTTTGTAGAACAGGAAGCTGTGAGAGGGATCATGTGAGGTGGTGCATTGCTCTCTATGGCTCAATAATCTTCTACTTCAATCACAGTAGTATAGTGAGCACTGACCAAGCCTGGTGTAAACATTCGAATGAAAGTCAGAAACAAATCTGCAGATTGCAGAAATAAAATCAAATATGTGGCTTTACCGCACTTAGTAGTATTTAGATTATTATTTACTGTAATAAACATATGTAAACATGTGGATTGCACTTTTTAAATACTGTCTTTGAACTTTACTAGACAGTTAAAAAACTATTATTACTGATCTCCAGTCAGTAACAAAACAATAATGCAGAAAATAAAAGGAGCGAAATATCTGCCTGTACCTCTTTGAAAATATTTAGGTTACTCAAAGTTAAATGTAATCACTGTCTGAACATTAATATCTAAATATTAATTGTAATTATCTCTACAACAACACACAACCCAGACTAAAGTGCAATGAGAATGGCACTACCAGCCATAGTGATCCTGATCACACAGGATGCAATTTCTCACCATTAGCAACTCCCGCTCCGATCCAGCTCCGGTCAGTGTATTTCATACTCACATCAAATCTATCACCAAATCCGCCTTTTTTCATCTTAAAAACATCTCCAGACTCCGGCCATCACTCTCTGACTCCGTGGCAGAAACCCTCATATTGTTTCATGAAAGGGGCATCATGTCTTTGGCGATAAACTCTGTTACTGTTTGAGTAATTTCCTCGTTCCGTTTTAAAGTACATTCCTATGGAGTTAATGTTACACTTTTAAACATTTCGGTGAGTGATGACCAAAATAGTCCCACACAAGTGACATACTGTTCGTATTTGGGACTAAAGTTTCTGTTGAGCCTGAGGCCATTGTACAACAGGTCAAGGTACGGCGTAGCGTTAGCGTGCCAAGTTGATGCTTTCTTCTTCTTCTTCTCTTCTTTAATGGCAGATTGCAAACAACTTTTAGGTGCATACCGCCAGCTACTGTACAGGAGTGTGTAACATCATGTAGTTGATGCTTTCTCTGCGGAGTGCAGACTGCTTTGCTCTCGCGAGTCACTTGACCAAATTGCAGCCTTTGCGATTAGGAAATCACATTTTAAAGCAAAACACTATGTAACTTTTAGCTGCAGCTGTAGTTCCAATGAGACAACCTGTAGGGGGACCGAAGTGACGGGTAGCGCGAGCTGTAGTTCCAATGAGACAACCTGTAGGGGGACCGAAGCGGGAAAAGTTACATAGTGTTGCTTTAACATATCGCAATATTATTGCAAATGCGATTAATCGTTCAGCCCTAAAACATACTCAATGTCTTCCAGCTCTGTCAGTCTTGTTGTACATTATATCATAAAAACTGTTGATAACTAACTGCAGATAATTTCTAAAATGTTAATAAAGGTGATCACAAGCAGCAGATATCAATCTACACAATGCAACACATTTCCACTTCCGGAGGAGTCAGGATCCTTTTTGTTGAATGCATAAAGTCAATAACAATGAGCTCTAGGCAATCAATTTTAATGGGCTCATTTGCAAAAATAAACATTGTTCAATGCTTTACCCTGATTGCACTCCATGTCTTGAAACAACACAACAAGCCCAAGAGCCCAGCCAGCTGTTGGTTATGTCTACAGTGAACTACTGCCAAGAGCTGGCAGAGAGATATGTGCAGATAACATGGAGGGGGGGAGGGATGGACAAAGTGACCCATTGCCCTACTGACAGGAAAAGACATGAGGAAACACACAAAAAATGTGCATACACACACTCTCCTCTTGCTCACACATCTGTTGTTGATTTCTCTTTGTTTATTAGGGCCCGAGCACGAAAGTGCGAAGGAACCTATTGTTTTTGGTCAGATTATTATTATTTTTCCTAATTCTTCGTCACATTTTTAGCATGCACGAAAACTCACAAAAAATTGCACATGTCACAACTGGTGAAAATTGTAAAGTTCTGTAGTGATTGGGCAGCACCCCCCCTAACGTGCGCCTTAAATTGGACAAAAGTAATAAGTTAATATACCAACTTTTGAAGGAACATAGGTCTCATCTGCAAGTCTTTGGTGCTATTTTTAGAAAAAATTACAAAATTCAGAAATTTCCGAAATATTGGTTTTCGTGTAAAAATCTTCATTTTACGAACACTTGTTTGAGGACTTTAGGATGCACGAAAACTCTCAAAATTTTGCAGTCATGTGCACAATAGTAAACTCTTTTATCTGAATTCACATTTAGGCTTGGGAGTGGTATGGTTGTTCTATAGCGCCCCCTAATTGGTTTTAGCACTCATTTTTGTGCCCAAGTGCTAGATATATACGAAAACTCACAAAAATTGGCGCCCACATAAACACCTGGGAGCTTTGCGAGACTGTACAGCGATTTGGCCCATATCTGTAAGTGGGCTCTATAGCGCCCCCTAATGCGTGGAAGGCCTTAACTTGGTCATAGTTGCGCCGATCTTCACCAGATTTAATACCCATATTGCTCTAATCATTGCGGACATATTTCCCATTTACCTTCATTAGCTCCGCCCAACCAGAAGGCGGCCATTTTTAATTATGCATTTTTCAGGTGTTTTACATTCTTTCGAACTCGTCCTAGGCTGTGATTTCAATCTTCTTAAATCTTTACAGGTAGTATCTGTTGACCCTCATGACGAAAAGTTATCCAAAGAATTTTGATAGTTGAAAAAATGTGCAAGTTACAGCAACTTCCTGTCTAAACAGGAAGTTGCATTATCTTGGCAACAATTATTCCGATTGCCACGAAAGGTTGTTCGTCATGGCTCACGGTTTAGCATAGGTGCCAAACTTGGCATCAATCGGCCATTAGATGGCGCTGTTTTAAAAATGTTTTAATTAATTTGCAAAATATTGAAATATGGGAAGCCTACTCTGTCTAACTACTCCTTGGGCATGAGTCCAAGCGGCACGAAAACTGGCATATAGACTCGGAGGACCCTCGTGACAAAAAGTTATCAAAAGAATTTTAATAGCTAAAACAATGCGCAAGTTACAGAGGACCAACTTCCTGTAGGTGGGTGTAGGAATGGTTGTATCTTGCACACGGCTATTCCAATGGACACAAAACTTAAGACAGTTGTTCCTCATGTGCCAATGAGGCTGTGTGCCTAATATGGCGTCAATCGGCCTTTAGATGGCGCTGTTTTCATTTTTTTAATTAATTAGCAAATTCGCTTTGAGCAAAACCTACTTTTTTTTAACTCCTCCTAGAGCGTGAGTCCCATCTGCACAAAAATGTACACGTAGACTCGGTGGACCCTCATGACAAAAAGTTATCAAAAGAATTTTGATAGCTAACACAATGCGCAAGTTACGGAGGAACAACTTCCTGTAGGGGGCTGTCGAAACAGGAAGTTGCGTATCTTACCAAGATTTATCCCGATTGACACCAAACATGACACAGTTGTTCCGCATAGGGGCTTGAGCATCCATGCCAAATTTAGAGTGAATCAGCTATTAGATGGCGCTGTTAGCCACATCGCGATATATGGGAAACATACTTTGTCTAACTCCTCCTGGGCCGTGAGTCCAATCTGCACGAAAACTTGGATATAGACTTGGTGGACCCTCATGACTAAATGGTCTACATGTGATGTTGCGTCTGCCAGTACCCCGACTGCAAGAAGGCGAGGGCCCGTTCATCGCTGCTTGCAGCTTTAATTTTCTCCTGCTGCCCTCTTTTTATTTTCCCATTATTACTCACACATACCTAACTACTTTACAAATAACTCCTCTTGCTGACAGTGTACACAGAACTCCTTAAGTCCACTTAACTGGCTCCCCTCTCCCTGCCCCAAGGAACGTTCACAACACCAGAAGTTGAGATGGGCTGATAAACATCTGACACAATAGGGAGGGAGGTGAACAGTGGCCCTCTCTTTGCTCCTCTCCTGTTTACAGCAACCGCTAACAAAAACCCATACCATCCCAATAACTCTTCTTCTTCCTCTTTTGCTTAATTGCATAAAAAAGTATGCCAACACATGCCATACCTACCATGAACTAAATTAAATTAAGGCCAACCATAAATTGTGTACTGCTAAAGGGGGCTGAAAGAAATGGTATGCATGTATTTTTTAAAGATTATTTTTTTGGGCTTTTCCCTTTATTATAGTGACAGGGGATAGACATGAAAGGGGGAGAGAGAGATGGGGGATGACTTGCAGCAAAGGGCCGCAAGTCGGATTTGAACCCGGGCCGCTGCAGGACTCAGCCAACTTGGGATGAATGCTCTTACTGGGTGAGCTAGAGGCCGCCCCTGGTATGCAAACATTCTTATCAAAAGAAAAAATGGCTCAATGCCTAAAGAGGCCAAAAAAGAAAAGCAAAAAAGGGTAACTGAACAATTGAGAATTTCTGAATTAAGCATATTGTGCTGAGCCTCAAAGACACAAACACAGGAGGACTGAGAGAAGACATTCTGTAGGAAGAGTTGCTGGGAGTGGGAACAGTGGTGATAAGACAACAAAGAAATTACAGAAGCTAGGTTTCTAGTGCTATTTCCTGTAGCTACATCAAAACACTGCTAGCCCTTCTATTGTGCACTCTATGACCAATATAAATACTTAAAGCATAATTACAGTGTTCCTGGGCCTGAGACAGAGTCAAGCTAAGTTAATGCCCGCTGGAAAAAAAGAAGAAAAAAAAAATCAATGGCAGCGCTGCAGTTAATGTAATTATGCACCCTGCCCTGGTCCTCTAAGAGACATCTGGAAAACAGAGCTAGCATCTGGGGCCCAATGAGGGGCCGTGATTACACACTGTAGCAGACAACCTAACTCAATCACTGAAACACATGATTGCTACTAGACAAGAAGCAAGTGGCAGAGAGAAACACTAAATGATTACTCCTACAGTGCTTTGATATGTATGAAACCAATAGTATTTATTTAAGCTGCACTAATCAATATTTTTATATCAACAAAGGCAAATTCCTCGTGAGTGCCACTTACTTGGCAATAAAACCTTTTCTGATATTAACAATAGATCAAATGACTGTGTTTAATGTAAAAGGTGGTGCTCTTAGTGACAAATAGACAGAAAATGATCACCAACTCTGCAGTTTTTCTCAGCTCTACTGAGCTTTTTAGCCTCTTTCAGCTTATTATATCGGTTTCAGGCTAGCAAAATCAGCTAGGGCTGCATGATTTAGGGTTTCAGCATCAACATTGCAATGTGCGCAAGAGCCACATCGCAGGATGTGCAACGTCAATTCAGGGAAAACAACAGGCATACAAAAGCATGATTTATACAGTGTTTCCCATTATAACTTACAGTCTAGGTAGGCCTGCCACAGTTTTATAATTAGCCAAAAGTATTTTTACACTTCTCAACGGGTGGGGTCCACGCAGTCTGCCCAGGGGATTCAACTCGGTGTGTGTGTGTGTCCGTGCGACGCAACCAGCTCTAGGTCTGCTTGGAAAGGCTTTACGATGAGGGTGGTTTGCAGCTGACAGCACCCCGGGCCTTGACCTCAGCGCTTCCCAGGGCCATGCACAGACTGTCAACTGGGATGAGCTGTCATTAGAGCGTCAGAGGTTTGCAGCAATGTCAGGACGCCATCATGTGCTTTGACTTTTTTGTCATATTATCACCATTCATATAAGAATTTAATGATCCCAAAGTTGGGAAATTCACTTGGTACAGCAGCTCTAAAGTTTAAAAAGCAAAGGAAAAAAGTGACTGAAACAAACAAAAATGAAACAGGATAAGAACACGACAAAAATACAAATAAAATAGCTATACACATTATATACACCTTTCACTTGTGCAGATACTGTAGATCTGCACAAGTATCTGTAGATCTAATGATAGATAATTTTCCTTGCAGAAGATACAAATATCTATCTATACAATCTATAAATAAGTTTATGATTAAATTGTTTACTAGAACACAACATCTTCATAGAGGTAGTCTCTTAATTTTGCCCTCAAAGTGCACCAGATTGATACATTAAAATTACATTTAAAATGTACAACATTTTCGTCCGGGAGAGCATGCCCCTGTACAACCCTAGAGGGTGAAAAATTCCTGTAGGCTATTTTTTCATATCATAATATACACCAGAAAATAATATTATAGTCAGTTTTTTTCAATATTGTGTGCAGCCCTAAACTCCGCTCTCATCGGCCAGCCTTCAGTGACAGAGCTCTGATAAAGCCACTGTAAACTACCTGCACAGCAGACAGACACAGTTAAAGACTAGCTGGTAAAGAAAGTTTAACATCTGTGCTGCTGTGGCCCACTGTCACTATATATTACAAAGTGTAAACAGAGTCACCAAATCTACACTGCAGATATGACACCTTTAACCCCTTTGTCAAGCATATATTTGGTTTTAGGGCGAATTCAGACCAAAAAAAGCGATCCGGCGATTTGCAGCAGGGTTGTGCACCGGTGATAGTGTCACTGAAATGGCCTATTTGTGTTAGAGCTGTCAATCTTCCTCTATAACACCATTCAAATTTCATTTGTTATTTTTTTTAAATATTCGAATAATATTTGAATACTTAATGCTCAAATGCAGCCCGTTATTAATACTTACTACACTACTCAGGCTTATGTATTGTCAATGGTACTTTAACCATGTCTGTCCACTAGAGGGGACTTCCAACATCAGCCTGGCCTTGAAGGGGACCTCGTCATGGCGCATTGCATTTCTTGCATGCTTTGTTTACATTCATTTTCCACCACAAGCACACAGTATGTAATAATACATGTATACTAAGTAACAATAGTGTTAACCACGATGCTAATGGCATTGATAACTAAGCCAAACGCTGCTGTCACTACAGTGATTTATAAGCAACTTGTTTCTTGCAGATTGTCACGTTACTGAGAATACAGCTATAAGAAGGTAATATATGAAGTTGAAGCTAACTCTGACAACTGTAGGGCAGCTAACATTAACTTTAGCTATCTCCATGAAGCTCCCACCTAAGCTCCTATAACTTGCTACGCAGTTAGAAAACGAACAAGCTAAATAACATGAACATTTTTGGCTCGGTGGATGTCGATTTTAAAGTAATGTTACCTCCGTGATCTCAATACCTTGTGTTTCTCACTCCCGCTAACTTATTGTTCATCAAAAGTGACATGACAAAAGCATTTTGTGAGATTAGCTAACGTTAGCCAACATATTTATAAAAAAATCCCATTTGAATAGTATTTCAGCATTCGAATAGTATTGATTTTGTTACTATTCAAATTATATTCGACTTGCGGAATTTGTTCCAACAGCCCTAATTTGTGTGATGTCATTTTGGGTTATTTAAACCCCCCAATGTAGGACAAGTAAACTTTATATTTCACAGTTATTGTTTTCCGTTTATAGATCGCAACATTTCCGATCGCACTTGAAGGCCATTTCATTTCACGAAGAATGAGAGAAAAGAGACAGAGCTTTGTGCTTGAGCTTGTTGCAGGAAACAGTTCTTGCTTGTTTTGTTTTTTACCCTCATAGTGTTTAAAACTTTCTTGTGGCAGCGATAGAGACAGGGATGTTTACTGTTTTCCTGTATGGGACTCTCACACCGCCTCAAAACAGACTGACAAGTGTGATCGTCGGTTACGTGACTGGCCACTACAGCGTGACGTCGGGTTGTGTTTTCACCGGCCCGCCTCAGGACTGCCTGAGTGTTAAGGAATGCATCCTTACTCTTAAACAAGGACAGGCAGCAGGGGTGACCTGACAAGCGCACTTCACAGATACCCGCAACCTGACAACATGGTCCCAGCTGTGGTCATATTCTTAGACTAGGACAACCAGGAACCTCCATGTTTGTCACATTGGCTCTAATTGGCCCCAACGCCTGTTCATGGCCCGTCACCCATCTGTGAAGTGTGCTGTCAGCTCCCTGAGGCCCTGTCACAGGATCAAAGTCGATCTGTTGAAAATACAGAGTGATGATTGTTTAGGGCAAATATATGTTGCTCTTCTTTAGTGTTGCAAAGATTTGTTAAGTTGTCAACTATTAAATGAATCGCCAACTACTGTATATTGATAATTTCTTAATCAGTTTGAGTCATTTTTATAAATAAAAAAAGAACAAAACGATTCCAGCCTGTTAAATATTTTCTAGTTTCTTCACTCCTCTGTGACAGTAAACTGAATGTCTTTGTGACAAAACACGACATTTGAGGACATCATCTTGGGCTTTGGGAAACACATTTTGCACCATTTTCTGGACCATTCCATTTTATAGAAAAAACAACTAATCGATTCATCGAGAAAAAAATCGACTGATTAATCAACAATGAAAATTATCGTTAGTTCTGGCCCTAGACTTCTTGGCTTGCCAGTGGTATCATATGTAGTTTAATTCAAGGTGCTGTAATGATCTAAAGAACTGGCAACTTTCATAGTACTCATATTTATCTCATACTTAGCTTTTAACAGACTGCATGTTTATCTGGAATTGACAACTATAAGCAAAGCTCTGAGCATTTCTTGAGTTGCCTTGTGTGGCGGGGAGCTGACTGCAACAAACAATGGTCACATCACTAAGCATGGTGTCGTTTGACAAACAGAATTAAATACTGTAGCACACACTGAATGAGCCATGTAGAAAAAAATCAGTCAAGGTTAGGTAGCTGGGTTGTGCCAAGCAGTGAATAAAACTGCTGGAGCATCAGCATGCCAATAGGGCACCGGTTCCGACGTAAATGGTAGTATCGAGACCGAATAAGAATGAAAAATAAATTCAGAAGCATCGCTGCATGGGACGCTAAGTTACCATTAGCTAGTAGCTGGATTAAACACAATGGTTAAAATGATGACAGCTTACGTTAAGTGGTGTAAAGTGTGACTGTATTTCCCTGTAGAAGATTCCAACACTGCGACGTAACAGTCCGCAGCTGCCACAGATGGTGCGTTTACTTGAAACTCACCAGCCTTGTGGTGCATTCAAAGTTATTGTAAAATACTCTTTTCCCATCTGGTGCTTGTTTTTGTCGTTTACCTACGGTGGCCCTGAAGTGCAAATCACAACAGCAAATAGAAAAACGCAACAGCAAATCATAAAACACAACGGCAATAGGAAAACACGACAGCAAATAGGAAAACACGACAGCAAATATAAAAACACTTCAACAAATCATAAAACACAACAGCAAATCATAAAACACAACGGCAATAGGAAAACACGACAGCAAATAGGAAAACACGACAGCAAATATGAAAACACTTCAACAAATCATAAAACACAACGGCAAATAGGAAAACACAACGGCAAATAGGAAAACACGACAGCAAATATGAAAACACGACAGCAAACATGAAAACACAACAGCAAATAGGAAAGCACGACAGCAAATATGAAAACACTTCAACAAATCATAAAACACAACGACAAATAGGAAAACACGACAGCAAATAGGAAAACACAACGGTAAATAGGAAAACACGACAGAAAATAGGAAAACACGACAGAAAATAGGAAAACATGACAGCAAATAGGAAAACACGACAGCATTAACTTCTACCGGAAAAGGTAGGGCCTAGTTAATGCCGTTTTGTTTTCCTATTTGCTGTCGTGTTTTCCTATTTGCTGTTGTGTTTTCATGATTTACCGTCGTGTTTTATGATTTATTGAAGTGTTTTCCTATTTGCTGTCGTGTTTTCCTATTTGCTGTTGTGTTTTTCTATTTGCTGTTGTGATTTTCACTTAAGGGCCACCGTATTTACCAGCAATTTACTGGTGAAATAAGTCATTGTAAGTTATTGTTATTACATTATTAATCAATCATTTAATTTTGACCATACAGCCTTAGCAATAAACAAGCCGTTCTTTAATGTCGCCAACTGTCGTTTTGTGCTGCTTTTTTTTATATTTTATATTATATACATTATAAATATATATATTTTGGTTCAGGCACCGGCACCGTTTTAAAAGTATGGTTTTAGCACCGGTATCGGAAAAAACCCAAACGATACCCAACCCTAGTTAACACTGGGACACAAGCCAGCGGTTTATCTCGCAATGCACTTGTCACAACATATCGTCACACGGATATTAGACAAATCTATAGCAAAATATATCAGTTCATTGTGGGACGTCTTGACCGCACCATATGATGTTATGTTAACGCAGAAATTAACACCTTTCTGGCACTAAAATAAGCTCAGCTCAAAGGTCCAGCTTTTTTGTAGCAATCATCATTGTCTTATGGTCTTCATCAGGAGGTGGAGCTGACGCAGATGTCATCATGTGACCTTTAGTGTGGAAAGTCTGATTTGAGATTATTTTGTCACACATAGCCTACTGTTGCCACGGTCTTCCATGTTTATCAATAAGGTTGTTGCAGGGCTATTGAAGGGCTATTTTTGTGTTATTTTTTCTCAGATTAATTAATCGAAATTAATGCTTTATTTTGACAGCCCTAATATAAACAAAACAAAGTGGTGTAATGGCTCCAACACCTCCTACATCCCAGTTTGGGAACCAACGTTCTTAGCTAACAAAAAGACAACAATTCTTAGTGTCAGGTGATAATACTTAAATAAAAACATAGTTTTGAATATTATATTCCATTTCCCCCTAAATCCTTCACACTGGTCCTTTAACAAGTGCCACTCCATTTGGAGAGTTCAAAAGAAGGCCAGGAGACTGCGAGCTAAATTCTTCGCATGTTTTTCAAATCGAACATGACAGGCTTGTAGAGAACCTGGATCTGGGAAATGCTATGCCAGGATATTATGACAGCTGGAATTTCAAATAAAAGAGACATCGATTGACAGGGTCAGTGTTACTAGTCTCAGTTCAAATACATTTCAAGGTCACTTCCATGACAACAATGAGCCTTAAAATGCTGGGTGTGTACTAGCAGGTTAAATATCCACAAGTGAATGCAACAAATACAGGAAATCTTACACTGAAAGCTATTTTTATTCCTTATAAAATTAAAAGCAGCTGCATGCCTTTAAAGCTTTATAATAAAGATAACACATTGTAATGGTTCCAACAACCTTCTGACTGTGTAAAGTTGTATTGTGCAGAGTTTTCTCTAGCATTTCACGGCTTAGGTGTAGCACCTAATCCGTTTTGGGCACCACCTAAGCAGAGTAAATTGAAAATCAATGTGAGCGTCAAAACTAACTAAATGACTTTTCTCAGATCTAATGGTTGTAGTTGGTCTCCAGTGGACTTCTTAATCAAGTTTTTTGAGTGGTAATTTGTATTATCTGCTCTAGCTTTTCCAACATAATAGACGATATGGATCGATATGGTAATAATAATGGCCCAAAATCGTGTGAAATTGCATTTTTCTTTTTACTGAAAAACCATTAAACCCCCCATCAAATACGTGCTCCTAATTCTTTTGCAAACCTAGAGAAAAAACTGTTGTGGTGCATGATTTTGCTGTCTGAGGATGTGGAAAAGGTGTGTGAAGTGTGATTTGTGCTGGCCATCAGTCATCCTGGACTTTAGGCGTGTAGTGAAATGAGAGACTTGCAGGCTTGAGTCTTGGTTGTGGTCTGTCTCAGACGTTCAGTTTCAGAAGGTCACACTTTGACAGATGAGGCAACGCTGTCTTTCGGGATACAATGGTGAACGGGACCGTATTGGACAAGCATCAGATGTCACAGAATGTGTGTTTCTGCAGATACGCAACCACGCAGACATGTTGAGTAAATATTTAATGTTTCAAGGCTGCACAGCTGCTCTAACAGGACTTCCTAAGCACATGCCAAATATGAAACACTACCGAGTCTGCAGGGTATACAGGTCTGGCAGGCCCAGGCTCACATTAGCCAAACACCACCACCTGCTCTTTGTCTCACTCTGACTTTACATCTACTTCTCCTCCGTACCCTTCTTGACCACCAGGACTAACTTTCACTGAGGGTTTATTCTGGTTCCTGTGAGCTTGTCTAACCCTCTGCAGTATCTCTGTCTTTCCCACACTCCATATAGCCTTTGCAGGACAATTCATTTCCTGGTACTGACTCATACGTCCCCCCCTACTCCTCCTCCTTCTCTCTCCCCTCGCCCCTTCATCCTGCCAGCTGAAGCAGCTCTGAATCGGAGTGGTTTTCTTGGGAATTTCCTTCGCAAAAAAAGGAGGCGGACGCTGTGGCTTGGAGCTGCCAGTCATTGTCTGAGCTGATATCCCGAACAGGATTAGAGCAGATTAACGGAACAAAGCTTATTATTGATTTTAATCATTATTAAATTGGAGATACTGTGGGGCTGCAACCAAGTTCAAACAAACTAGATCCTGGGGAAAAATCAATGAAGGAACTGAGATAATAAAAGCTGTTGCCAGGAGAGTGCTTAAAAGTGCTGTTTCCTCTAAACTTGTCTCTGTGAAGTCAGACTCTCAGAGGACTCCAGCCCTAATTAACACCTTGTCAGATCTGCCGTCTGGAGCACAGCAATACATTTAGCTAAACTAGACACAACTGAAAGGGTCTGCCTCATCATTACGTACAATGGATGGCATCTATTGCCCATTTTATTACACATCATCCCAGGGTGGCAGTGTAATCAAGGCTTTCATTAACTTAGAGAGAACTTACACTTCATCTAGTAACCCTCAACAGAAAATTTGCAATTAAAATTAAATGTGCTATTTAAGGTCATCATCCTTAGCTGTGTGTGAGAGGTATACTGAGGCGAGGAGATAAAGCTGCTGAGCACCACCAGCTAATGCAAGCTAATTAAATGATATGGCCAATTGTTTTGACGCTATTAATATTTAATATATGGTGATTACCCTGCCGGCACTTGTTTAATAATGTACATGTCTGCTTAATTCTTTTGCCTTGCTTGTTCACACACAAAGATATGCCACAGTGTAAACAAAGTTACCGGTAACATTAGCCAAAGTGATGTTCTTACTTTCTGAGGTGAAGAAGCTCTTCTTGAGTTCATAAGTTGAAACTGTGCCAGTTCAATTTCTAAACAGATTATTTATTCATTATCGTTTTTTCCCCCTAGAAGGCAGTTTCATTTGGATTTTCATCTGGATGAGGAAACTATAGCACTGCTTTCCATTAAAAATTATTATTGATGGGAGAATATATTTCAGGATTTGATGCAGAGTGTGACATTACAACAGTGACCTCTTTAAAACCTAAAATGTCCAATCTACAGCTGTAGTTACCTGGTAAATGTGCATCACAGGCCTTCGTCTGTAATCTCAGCGAAAGATAGTTCATAACATAAAAAAGCCACTCTGTATCGTGTTTGTAACTAACAGGTTGCAAGTGGGTTCACTTTTTTTGCTGCTGAAAAGACAGAGTGGTAGGTCCATCAGTTTGCCAAACTATAACATTAGCTAACTCTGCTTCCTTCATTTTATTGTTATTTCTGACTCTATTTAAAAGATTCTCACTAATATACAAATGTACAGCTAATTGGTCTGTTTAATAGATACTGATGAACTGAAATGTTTTAACCATTTGATTTTATTTGATTTCCCCACAGTGAGTGCACAGTATTATTGTTCATTTTGGATGGAGCACTGACTACAAAAGTACCAACTTGACCCCCTCCCACACAGACCCGGCTCATACACATAAACAAAAACATTGCTTACAAGGAATAGATCTTTACTGCTCTGAAGTTCTACTGAAGAACTGTGAAAATAGCTACAGTACAGAGCTTTTCACATGATTGAGATTTTAAGAATTAAGTTCAGTCATGAATCCATTTTAATTTGACAGATTGCACATAAAACTGTACTAAATATACAAATTTTCATGTATACCGTTTTGGCATACAAGAAATCGATGTATGATCGATGCAGCAATTAAACTTCATTAAGATGTTTAACAAAATAATTTAGGTACACTTAACCAAAGATTCTCTATAACTAAAGATAGTGTATTACACGCTGCCTCAATGGCCAGAAACGGTACACACTTCCTGTCTCCAAAATGGCCTTGTTTGAAAGAGTAGTGAATGTTGTGTGGATGAATGAAAAGTTATATTTGCAGAATGTATTTATATTTTCTGTTGCTAACATTAGATATTCACACAGCTAAAAGCCATATTGAGCATTACGAAAATAATATGACATTGACATTAGCTTATCTGTGTGGCCAGATCTCGCGAGTTTGTTGCTGAGAAAGACACAGGTCTCAAACAGAGTTCATTTTCTACCAGTGTGTCCGTCAGAAAAATTCCATTTTTGTGTCAGAATATTCAAAAAATTTTAAAATTAGTTGTCAACTTCTAAATGTATCAGTAACTATTTTGATAATTGATTAATCAGCTTGAGTCATTTGTTATTTTGTGGACAAAATAAGACATTTGAGGACTTCATGTTGGGCTTTGGAGAACATTGATCAGCATTTTTCACCCTTCACTGACACTTCATAGTCCAAATAATCGACATGTACGAAAATAATGTGGTGTGGCAGGATGGCCAAACATGTGATTCACACACAAACCACACAACTATATCCTTTGTGTGTTCTGGGCACCTCAGCCAGCACAGGCATGTCAAGCCTTACGACAGCTGGGATTCCATGACACACACACACACACACACACACACACACACACACACACACACACACACACACACACACAGCTCAATCTATTCTCAGGATCTGTGTGTAGGTCAGCTGCCCCCCAGCACATTCCCGGCTCATTTTCTTTCCATCCATCTCTCCTCCTCCTCCCTTATGTCTGTTTAGCTGACTTAATATGGAGTCCAACATTGTCAGACCAGTCTATCAGTTTGATTAAACACTTTTCAGAAATGATTTACCTGTTTCAAAAAATGCGGATAGTTAAAGGTTAGAAAGAACAAAAGATGACAGCATATAATGCAGCATCTTGAATTTCACTTGGGTAACTGACTCTAGTGTGCACTAATTATAAACCAGTTAGTTTAACCAGACTAAATGATGACTTAAATTACTTTTGACAAGATATTTATGACAACGTGGTACTTTTGACTGATTTCATAACAACCTATTTTCTATCCTTATAGTGACATAATTAAAACGTCTTAGTCCTATTTTTATAACAAGATATGGGGATATATTTGTTTGTTTGATACATTTCTTCCTCCTTTTATAATTGTAAAAGTAATGATCTTGGCCTTCAAACACCCTGGCCATGTCCCAGTCCTGTCCCAGTGGAAGAGGCCCAGTAGATAAAATAAACTCAGTTTCCAGTAACATTCCCAGTAACTCCATACACAGAGCGACTGCTTCCCTCTTTCTCTGACCTACATTCGCAGGTCCAGACCAAACTTGTGCGCTTTGCTGGGACTGGCGGTTTAAAATAAGCACAGACTCTGCCAGCTGGCTGTCCTGTATCACACAGTGTGGCTCCCTGGGCCAGACTCAGTTTCTGTCTCCTCTCCATTTCATTCATCACTGCCTGTCTGTTTCCTGTATGCCACCATTGTTTTAGGGTTTTTTGTTTTTCTGTCAGCCTGCCTTACTGTCCTCCATTTGTCTCCTCTTACTCGAAGTCATCAATTTGTTTCCAAGCAACTGAAATCCTATGCATCCAGTATGTGTACACTGCCTTTGACTGACTAATTGAGGCCCCTCGCTCTTGCTCTTAAATCACACACTTGCAGTGCAATGCTTCCCACGTTCCTTCACAACATACCAACAATCACTGTGACACAACTACAACAGCTAACAGCTGAGTGGGGGTACTTAAAGTAGCTGTCTGAAAATATGATCCTATGTGGAAAATAACATGTTAATAGTGTGTATCCTGGATCTCCAACTGGCAAACTGCCAGATTTAGGATCTCACCTGCAGATCATTTTTAGGGCTTGAGCGCCGAAGGCCCTATTGAAACTGAAGGCATTATTAGGGCCCGAGCGCCGACAACGGCGAAGGCCCTATTGAAACTGAAGGAGTTATTATTAGGGTCCGAGCGCTGACAGCGGCGAAGGCCCTATTGAAACTGAAGGCATTATTAGGGCCCGAGCGCCGACAGTGGCGAAGGCCCTATTGAAACTGAAGGAATTCTTCCTTTCCTTTCCTTTCTTCCGGCAAATAAATCGCCTTTTTGAGGGGCTTAACATACTCAAAAACTCACCAAAATTGGCGGTCGCATCAAGTCTGATGAAAATTTACGTTTTTAAGGGTTTCGGGAATAGGCGCACAAAAATGTCTCGCTAGCGCACCCTACAAAATTAAAATAATTGAGCCCCTGCAGTACGTTTAACGTAGACTCACGAAACTTGGTACGCATATGAAGCATGTCAAGACGTAAAAAAAAACGTAACTGGAGCCATACCCTAAACCCAACAGAAAGTCCGCCATTTTGAATTGAAAGTTCAACATTTGTGCGATTTTTGTCCGATCAACTTCAAATTTGGTCTGTGACATCTTAAGACTTTAAAGATGAAAAGTTATTAAAAGAAAAACTTTTCGTCATAGGGCATGGCCGTGGTGGGGCAGCCATTTTGTGCGTTTCGCCATCGAAACAGGAAGTGGGTGTAACTTGAGTGTACATTGTCCCATTGGCTCGAAACTTTTCAGGAGTCCAACCCTGATGACATCTACAGGCCGATATTGGCTTAAAGTCATAGTGCCCCCTATTGGCAACAGGAAGTAGACCTAAACGTCAAGGTGCTATACTTTAACAAACTCCTCCTAGAGATTTCATCCGATGGACTTCAAATTTGGTCTGTACCATCTCAACACCTTAAAGTTGAAGTTATTAAAAGCAATGGTGTGGGCGTGGCGGCCATTTTGAGCATTTATCGATGAACGAAGAAGGAAATCAGCCTTATATGACAAACGTCATCCGATTTACATGAAACTTATAAAGTGTGGTCTACATGTGATATTGTGAGACTATACTTTAACCATACCCACTTACTCAGGCCACGCCCACTTTCATAACATTTGAACCGTTTAAAGTGCCCATATTATGAAAAAAATCACTTTTTCTGGGATTTGGGGTGTTATTTTGTGTCTCTGGTACTTCCACACGCATACAAACTACAAACTCAGTCTCCGGGCAAGCTGTTCAAAATCTGCAAGGCTTTCTACGTCACTAGCCGAGACGAGGGGCCTAGGGGGCTAACCCTTAGCTAGCATGCTAGCGCTAGCATGCTAGCTCGTTCTCAATGGCAAAACACTGCTACAACACACAAAAATTCACCCTAATCTACAAAATAAATTGTATAGAACTACTTACATGTCCCTGTTCTGCAGGTATTCCACGCAAAGTTGGAAGTGCGCTAGAAGAAGTCTCCAATGTAAACCTATTCTGGTACAACCTCAAAATACAACTAGAACTGCAAGCAGTTATGACGGGGCCCAAGCCACCCACGCCAGTCGCCCCCCGACTCCCCGGGGAGCGTGTGAAAGCGGAACCTGAAGCCTGGCGGTGGGGAGGCAAACGTCGGTAAATATTGAGAAGTGTGAGCTGCAAGGTCTGTGCTACATTTCCATTGAAAATATGCCATTAACATAGATTGAGTAAAAGGGCCAAAACTTTTCTACGTTGATTATAGCGCCCCCTAATGGCCAATCTACCAATCTTGGAAAGCCTCAGAGCGGCATGCCAAACGAGCACCACAAGTTTTGTGTTGATTGCATTTACTGTGGCAGAGATATTGCAATTGCAAATTTCCCATTTTAATGCATTGAGTTATTGACCAAAACAAATAAACGTTGCTTATAGCGCCCCCCTAAAGGCCGATCTTCGCCAAATTCGGTACAGAGCATCGTAGTGGGATGTTGAACAAGGATCTCAAGTCCTTGGCTGATAACATTTAATTTGGCCGAGATATGATATGATATGTGTGTGGTAGCTAGCCAGGAAAATTTGTGTGGTCGTCAAATGCGCATACTTTAACGTAGCAAAATTCTTTGAGTAACTTCTGGTCAGGTCCATCTGGAAATGCTACGTACCAGGTTTCGTCCTGATCTGTCGCACAGCCTAGGACGAGTTCGAAAAAGTTGGTTTTGCGCATTACACAATATTGCGTGTAAAGATTTAAGCGGAAATGGGCGTGGCCTCTATCATGTGATTCAGCTTGATTCAAGGAACATGTGGATGTATGGCTTTCTAATGTGGGCGATGTGTAATGTGGGAGTTAAAGGTAAAAAAACATTATAGAGCCACCTAGTGGTCCACATGTGTAATTTTTGGTAGGTGTGGTCCAAGACCCATTGTCCATCTACCCTGTAAATTTAAAGTTGTTCACATTAGTGTAAGTGGTGAATCTAGACTTGGGTCCCATAGGCCATGCCCACTTTGACCCCTCAGTACCCCACTCGAGGCTTAGCCTCAGGAGTGGCCCTTGATGGTACCCATCAAATTTTGTAAAAATCGGATGAGCCGTTCATGAAATATAAACATTTTGTACTTGTAGTGCCCCCTAGTGACCAATTTTCGTAAAAACGCGTCGGGGACCTCCAGCGGCTCATGGCAAACAAGAGTCTAAAGTTTGTCATTGATAGCATTTATTTTGGCCGAGATATGGCAAAGTTGGTGTTTTCATAGTTAGCTACACAAATTAGTTTGTGAGTAATATGCGCAATTTTTAATCCTATCAAAATTATTTTTATTAACTTTTTGTCAGGTCGGTCTGGAGATGCTACGCTCCAAGTTTCATGCAGATTGGTCGCACAGTCTAGGAGGAGATCGAAAAAGTAGGTTTTTGATAAATCGCGATTTTTCACGCGTAAAAGTCTAGGCGGAAATGGGCGTGGCCTATATCACGTGATTCAGTTCAATCCAGCGAACGAGTGGATGTATGGCTTTTGAATGTCTGGTGTACGGTGTGGGAGTTATAGGGCCAAACACATTTTTTCTGGTATAGCGCCACCTAGTGGTGGAAGTGGGTGAATTGTTGCGCCTGAGGTCCTTGCGGAGTTTCGGACCAGTCCTGAAAATGGCAACCCCCCACCATGTACGGTTTAGGCTGTAGTCGGAGTTTTAGGCGGAGAAGAATAATGATGATGATTAATCCTTAGAAAAACAATAGGGTTCCACAGCCCTGCTGTGCGAATGGCGTAGCTCTTGCTACCGCCGGTTCTTGCAGACTCAGGTTTGGACCCCTAATTATGAACCTGAAAATGAGCATAATATGGCCACTTTAAGGTAGAGTCTTGTGTGAGGTGTCATTGAACTCAGCAGAGAGTTCCTTCTTCATTGGTGATGGTTTGGCCTGCCCACTATGCTTAAATCATGCCCCCTTTCATAACTGGTGACCCGTTTGATGTACACCCTCGTGTGAGGTATCATTGAACTCAGCAGAGAGTTCCTTATTCATTGGTGATGGTTGGCCACGCCCCCTTTCATAACTGGTGACCCGTTTAAGGTAGAGTCTTATGTGAGGTATCAATGAACTCAGCAGAGACTTACTTTTTTATTGGTAAAGGTTTGCCCCGACCCCTATGCTTTGGCCACGCCCCCTTTCACAGCTAATTAACTGTATGACGTAGAGTATTGTGTGAGGTATCATTGAACTCAGCAGGGAGTTCCCTTTTCATTGGTGACAATTTGTAGTGTCTGAGTGCCGCGCTAATGCATGGTCGCAAGGAGCAGCGTCTGCCAGTAACCCCGACGCGTGCAGAGGAGCGACTGCCCGTCCAACACTGCTTGCATCTTTAATTGTATATTGTATTTTAATCTATTTTATAATTATAATATCAATAATACAAATATCCATCCTTGTGCAGTATATTTTGTCTATTGTGAGTGTTTTAAGAAAGGGGGGGGGGGAATATATTTCAGTGCTGTGTGATCATTTAAACCCTTTTCAATACAAGTCAACTTTGAATTTGTCTGTATTTTAGAGCGGTGATATGTAGAGTATTATTCTGTGTGGTTTCAATATACTAACACCTATTTTGCAGAAAACTCTTAAAACAAATTGATTTGTATTGGCTACAGGAGACTTTTAACATTAAATGAAAGACAGATAAACTAACTTCATAAAATGGAGATTTTTGCAAGGTATGATAATCTAAGACAAACATCTAAAAGGAACCTAATTATACAAACATTACATGTAGGTTTAAGGCTGTTGGAAAGCAGAGTTTATAGTCTTTACGTCACAAATTTGTAGTCCTAAACCATAATCCCACAGTGGATTTCAAACAGCGGATCCTGGAGACGGCATAAATCACAAAACCAGAACATACTTTACAACAGTAGACTTCCCTGTCACACCAGTTTTGTATACAGAGATCCGGAGCATCTCAGTCTAGAGTTTATTGTATAATCCAGTATTCACCCTTGGCAGGGAATTTCAATCCATCCTTTTAAAACACTGGCACATAATTTAATCTGACCTTGCATTCAACAAATGTTTAACCACACAACCTCGGGTTGTCTACAAGAGAAATCTGAGAAACGTGCCGACCTTCCAACACTGGCCCAGCATCATTTTCTACAGACTATTCCTCACGGCAATTAAAGATGTGGCAACTGCCCACAATGCATTTTCACACACAAAGACACTACTTTCAATCACCCACAAACAGGAAAAGCTTTCAACACCAAAAACATGATCTATATGCTCAATGGCCATGCGGCCTACATCTGAAAAACTACCAGACCACACAAGAATCTCTGAGCACAGATCCAGAATTCCAAACCATGATATCAGAAGCCCAGTGCCTGGCAGCGCATTTTACACAAGTATCCCAAGTTTCTTCTCTCTGATACTTGGGCATTGAACTGGTCAAACTTCCCCATCGAGAAGGTGACACAAACTCCTTCTTAGGGTTGTGTACCGTTTGGATTTTTACAATTCCGATGCCAAACCGCTACTTTTAAAACAATTCTGATTCCTAAACAGATTCTTGAAAAACTGAAAAATGACATCAAAGAAAGGCTCTTTTATGGAGTTTTTTTAAATTGAAAATTATTTAAATTGAACAATATATTAACGTTTTAAACTACTTAAATATATAACAAGTAAACCTAGGTCACCTAATAATAATAATAATAATAATTTATACTTTATTAATCCTGCAAGCGGAAATTACAATACCTAACACATAACTACAATAATTTAACAAATAACAGTTGATAAATGTTAAGTTGGTATGCCAACCAGCTTCAAACTTTAGCAGTTCTTTTGCAGAAAAATGACCATATTTGCCTTCTCTGGCAAGAAACACACCTCTCCTGACTTATGGCATGTCCTGCACAGGAGAAAACTCTTTCAGATGGTGTCCAAGAGGCCTGTACACACAGGTATGAGTTTGAAAGGGCAGACAATTTGGGGATTCTGTCCTGCCTCCCCCACCACCAGGTTACAGGGTCTTGTCCTGAACGATAGACTAGCAGAGCAAGTATAATATGTTTACTAGCGAGCACGTGCAGTGAATGGTTAATATGCTTTTACGTCCGTTTTGGTGAGCCCAGAGGGAAAATATGGCATTTTAAAAGTAGCCTACATTTAAGATTGTTAAGCTTGCTAACGGTAGACTACAGAGAAAGTGTGATACTTTTACGTCCGTTTCGGAGCGTGTACAACAAGCTGTCTATCAGCTGTGATTGTAGAGTGCATGTCGGGGGAATAGCACGGACACGCGCTTCACACCGTGAGTGGGCACGTGCACCACTCGGCGTAAAAAGGGAAAAAGAAAAAAAGAGTCTGCCACTGTCCGGAGCAACAGAGGGAAAATATTTCAGTCGGAACCGAAATGAGGAACCGGAATTTGCATTCTAATCCGGTCTGAATACTACCGTTTGCGTAGGAACCGGTTCCATAGTGGAATCGGGTTTCGGTACCCAACCCTACTCCTTCTTACTCAAAAGAAAAGGCATTTTGGATCTACGCTCTGGACATGTTATGGGTTGGCTGTGTTCTCCCCGTCCTGTGTGTTTTTGTTTTTTTCCCCTTTCCCCTGTTGTCTCTGTCTGTGTTGTGTTTGTCTTCACCTGAAGTTGAGAGGCGTGGCTATGGAGGATCTGGGTCAAGGGGCGTGGCCATTCACTCCTGCACAGTTTACACACAGCTGCAGCTCATTCTATTTCTCACCTCAGCAGTATATCTACCCGGGCTGTTCACCTCTTCGCCGCCAGATCGTTAAACTACTCTCGTGGTAACTTGGCTCTGTGTATCCTGCTTGTAATTCCTAGTACTCTGTTTAATCCTGTTGTCCTTTGTTCAGATCCTGCTCTAAAACGGCTGCTTACCTGCAACTTACCTGTGCGACCTGCTTGCTGCCTCCCCGCTGAGACCTGTAGAGCCATTGCTCTTCCGCTTCTGCTGTGCTGCCGACTTCCACCCTGCACTGCTCGCTCACATATTCCTCTGGATTTCTCTCGATGAGTCAAGACTGGATTCTCTCAGACTGTCTGCTCTGAGTCTTACTACTGCCCGGGATTCCTCACTGCCTGCCTGCCTGGAGCTTCGTTACCATCCAGAAGCTACACTGCTCAAACTTCCCCTCTTTGCTCATTTAAGACGTTCAAATAAACACATCTAACTGCTATCTGCCTCCGTGTGTTGTCTCCGTGTTTTGGGTCAAACGGCAAACTTAACAGGACTCAACATAAGCAGAGCCGCCTATTAACAAGTTTGGTTACATTTCCCTTGTCTTCTAGGTATTCATGACAACATGATGGTTCATACCTGATGCCCTGTAACTGATATTCAAGTTGTTCTGATAAAGTTCGAGACACTGACCAGGGCTTTTGACCTGATAGGTCGGTGTATTTCTTTGAAGCGTACTATGGAGCTTTGTACATATCTTTTGTGTACATCTGGTGTATAGACTTCATTCTGCATTATACAGTCCCTCCAGGATTTCGCAGCCTTTTTGAGATCGTTGCAGCCCAAAATGCCTGATTTCGCGGGCGCTTTTGTAAAAAATTGCGATTAAAAGTTGATGTATTTTGTATGTTTGTTGCAATTAAGTTTTTTTTGTTTTTTTTAAATAGTTAAAAGGTTAAAAAGGTAACTTGTTTTGGTGAGAATAAATCTACTGTGCTGAGATTTCCTAGTAACCTTACCAAAAAGGCTTGGGATGCTGCAAATGTTATATGAAAATGGCTGGTGGATTTAAGACCAATTAATTTATTGAATGAATCAAATTTTAATATGTCAGTGGCTTGTTGATCTTTACATTGTTAGTTCATTTCCTAACCTGGCCTGGGACATACGTACGGTTTGATAAAGTACTTATTGGACTTTAACTTATCATTGCACTTACAATAACGAGCGCAGCTGTCCTCAATTTACGTCCATTGTGTCGTCTCATCTCTGGTTTTTCCTGCATCCACCGTGTGTGTGTGCGTGCGAGCCCCACCCGCTGCAGAGAGCTGACAGCCAGGATTGAAACGGCAGCAACTTCAGCGACTTTTAAATCGTTACAGTCTACATTGATGTTAAAATGTATAGAGGTTGGCAGGACGGTCTGAAATATTTTGCACGGTCTTTCGCTGTACGTCTTGTTGGTAAATGTGAGATGTTCGAGTCACACACGTCTCGTCTTCATATCACAAACATGGAAATGATCAACCCGTTCTCACTCCTGCTTGGTCATTGGCTTTCAGAGTGCACATGGGATTGCTGGGATTGGTTGAAGTTGCGGGAAACTTCAGGTTATTGGTCAAATTTGCGGAAAAGTTGCGGTGATTGGTCAAAATTGCGAGTTGCACCTAATTCGCGTTGATTGGTTGAATTCGTGTGAATTGGCGCGATCGCGACATCGCAAAGTCCTGGAGGGACTGATTATATGCTATTGTATGTTTATATACGCAGTCACACTTACTATGATTGTCTCAAATACTGTAGGTATGTATTTATTTATCCAAATATTGTATGTATTTGACTTGTCAAGTGTTCTGTCAGGTGACCTGGCCTAGAAGGTATTTGAGGTTCTGTCTCTGTATTACAGTAATGTACTGAAGAAGAGCTGGATGTCCATTTTCATTATAGGCTTCGCTCCTTACAATTCCACACTTAGTTATTATAACTAGGATTCCTAAATGAAATCGACATATGCACAGTCTAATGAGGGTCTATTTGGTCAGGAATCTCTGCTCTGATGAACAGAGCGGAGGTGTTTAGACATGTTCTCTCCACCTCGGGCCTTTATGAGCATCTTAAGTGGTCCACCTTGGGAGTCTCAGCACGTCTACGGCTAATGTGCACACACCAACCTTAGCTCCCCGTGATGTTATCACAGGAACATCATAACCTCTGCTGGCCTTGAACCCTGTTCCACGTGCCCTCTGGGGAACTCAGCGCTCATTCGGATTAGCACTGCTTCTCTTTGTGCCCTGAGGTGACTCACTCACATATCTCCTGCTCCCATTACAAAGAAGCAAATAGATAAAGCTATGATTCAAGAACATGTCATATTTATCTCTCTTGAGGCAAATATTTAAAGCTTCCAATGCCATTGGTTAAATCCACAACTTAACTTCCACGTCATTGGCAAGTAACTGTCCATGACCCCCTAAATAATGTGCCTGATGGAACATTAGCTTTCTGTTTCAGCAGCAGTGCTTCGTAGAGCTGTCTGTGTTGACCAATTGACCCGCAAAATTCTAAGTGTCCTCAACATATTCTTTTTATAATAAGAGCTCAAACCTTGTTGCTTCAGGGTTATTGAGCTACCACCTGTATTTCACTAAGCACATCAATTAGAGCTATCAACCATTCTCTATAATACCATTCGAATTTCATTCGTTATTTTTGAAATATTAGAATTAAATTACAATATTTAATGTTAAAATGTAGCCTATTATTAATATTTTCTACACTACTCAGGCTAATGCATGTTGGTTGGTTGGTTGTTATACCTTCTATCCACTAGAGCGACTTCCAACATTAGCCTCGAAGACTACATCATAGCGCATTGTATTTCTGGTATCGCACTTTGTTTACGTTCATTTTCAACCACAAACACACAGCAACAAACACAAATCAACAGAGAAGCCTGTAATAAAACATTATGTAGCAAGTGTAGTGAAGCGGCTCTTTTGTAAAGGCCAACAGTGCTCGGTTAGCACAATGATAGCATGCTAGAAATCACAGCCGAACCATATGTCATAAATGGATAGTGTTAGCCACCATGCTAATGGCATTGATAACTATGCTAAACGATGCTGTCACTACTTTTTCAGCGGTGTATAAGCACCTGCAGATTTTCACGTTAATGAGAACACAGCTATTCAAAGTTGACATTTGAAGTCGAAGCGGACTCTGACAGCTGAAGGGCAGCTAACGTTAGCATTAGCCGTCTCCATGATCGCTCCCAGCTGAGCTCCTATAACTCGCGACGCAGTTAGGAACAGGAACAAGCTAATTAATGATAACATAAGCATTTTGACACGGTGGATGGCAATTTTAAATTCATGGTAAAACAGTATTGCCCATTTGTCTTTTGATTCCTAGCAGCAGCCTGTCACTCCCTCTCTACTCACACTACTCAGCCTCTCTACCGTAGCCCAAGCGTTGCTGACTCCCGCTAACTTTATTGTTCATCAGACGTGATGTGACAAAAGCACTTCGTTTTCACATGCGGGAGGCGAGAAGGGCGAGATCCAACATTAGCCAACACATGTATAAAAAACACACATTCGAATAGTAATTTCAGGATTCAATAAGTATTGATTTTTTTTTTTTTACTATTCGCATTATATTTGACTTCCAGAATTCGTTCCAACAGCCATTACATCCCTATCCTAAAGCCACTCATTCAATCTTTTATGTTTTCAAGACGTGGAAACATTTAGTAATCTTCTGGTAATGTACAGACTCACCAAAAAGTCAAGACAGAGCTGAGAGAGAGAGGCAGAGCGTTGTGGTATCTCACTCTATTATTACTTCACTCTACATTGTCTACCTCCCAATTAGTTTTGCATATCAGGTGGAAGACAGAGGTTATTAAAGGTGCTGAGGCAGTAAAGATGGTACGATTGAAGGAATACTCACTAATTACGTTCCACTTGCAGCACCAGTTGGAGGTCATTGGATGAGAGCGCTATTTCCCCTCTGACTGGGTATTCTTCCTGTCGGGTTGAGAAGAGAGATCAGATCAGGTCATTGCAGGAGAAGAACTCACCAGGAACATTTGGCTTAAAGTGCATTCAAAAGCTTCAAAGTGCATTTACAGCACTTTGAAGTGTTCAGCCTGCAGGTAACACAGTCAACAAGTTGCCCGAAGGCAGTCAATTTCAAGGTGAGTCGCCATGGAACCTGAGCAGAAAATAAATGCATTTGACACATCTATTCCCTAAAATGAGAAAAAAATTATTTTTTGGTATATTGCAGAGACATGAGAATACATGTTCACACTTCTGATTAGGGCTGTAAATAAACTTTTTTTTTCTTTATTGACTAATCGGCCAAATTTGTCTCAATGTAAAGAGATGGTAAAACAATACCCAATTTCTCAGAGCCCGAGGTGATGTACATATATACAGTTGCTTGGTTTGTACAAGCACGATTTTCAAGAATATACAATTTGATTATAAAAAAGTAGCAAATCTTTATTTTTGCTTGAAAAAAAAAATCATTATAAAAATAGTTACCAATTAATTTTTCGAGGCACATCGTGGCCAAAAAAATATATATTTTAACTGCATGTATTTCGCATATAGAAAACTTGTGTGTTCAACAAGGCAAGGCAGTTTTATTTGTATAGCACATTTCAGCAACAATGCAATTTGAAGTGCTTTACATAAAAGATTAAAGACCAGTTAAAAACATTTAAAACATCAGTTAAAGAGAATATAAAAACAGCTCAAACAGTGTGAAATACAGAAATAAACAAAGTTACAGTGCAGTGTAAGAAATGTAAAATTGCTTTCAAAAAGGCAGCATCAAAAAGAAAAGTCTTCAGCCTTGATTTAAAAGAACAGAGTTGTGGCAGACCAGCAGTTTTCCCCAGTTATAATGGTAAAATGGATAAGAAGAAACACAAAAACCTTATGCAGCATATTATTAAGTCCCAATAGTGGCATTCACTGGCTGTGGTGTTCATTATATCCCAAATTATAGAGAAGATTTTTACTATTGTGACCCCAAGGGCACACATTTGCAGCTGTAATAAGCCGCAAACCACAAGTACAAGTGTTTAACCACCAGTGGGTTTCACTTGAATTAAAAAAACTTTAACCTGTTTTGTTTCAGGATCCCTGAAATTAGTTTGTAATACATTGCGATCAAGATATGTACAGAGTGAATACATTTTAAAGTAGAAAAACCCACCAGAGTTCGCTCTCAATGGAATGGCAACACTGCTTCTAAATCACCTCAAACACATCTTTGGCATTTTTGTACAGACATCTTTTGACTTATACAGCGATACAATAAATATCCGCTATAAGATATTTGTAGAGCCTCTACAATACACAATGGTGAAAATAACCAGAAATAGCCAGATATATAAACGATGCGTACACCTTTTCCCGCACATAAACTGGTATTTATGAAGGAAGAATGTACGGTGAGAATGTGACTTATTAACGTAGTTTTAGCAGGTATAGCTGCGGGTGATGTGATAAGGAGGTGACTGAATATAGCTTGTTAGACAGGCAACTTAAAAACTATTTTAGTTTGCCAATTTCATTGATGTCTTCTTTTTTCAGGCTACACAGCATTCTGTACATGTCAATCAAAGGCACATTTATAAAATGACATTAACCCTTGTGTTGTCTTCCCTTTGACCATGAACTTGTTGTCCTTCCGTGTCAAAATAAACTTATTTTGTTGTTTTTTCCGTTGCTTTTGACTCTTTTTTTTTTTTACATTTTGGTCACTTTTTTCAACTCTTTTTTTAAAAGATATGGTAAATAAACCTAATTTATAAAAAAATTAATAAAAAGCAGATATTTTGAATTATTTTGACTAAAAGTTGAAATCAGAGGATGTTCAGTGGATCACAGATTTCAGGATACTGTTTTAAAACAATTTAAACATTTGTTTTCAAATGCTATAAAATTTAATAAAACACCCAAAGTTCAAATTTTACCTGCGAAGATCCTTGTATGAGTTCCATACAACGTACATGCATGCATCCATGTTATTTTTGGGCAATTTAGTTAAAAGAAACCCATATTTCTAATATAAAAAAACTTTGAGGACAACACAAGAGTTAAATTATTTATGAGTTATACATCACATATCATTCTTTTTATTCACATTTGAGCCATAATCTCCTTGTTATGGATAATTTAATGTAATCCTGATTTTGTGAAGCACTTTTTAAAGTCAAGTTTCAACATGAACGCTATGAATGAATCATTGACCATTTTTCTGACATTTAATATAAAAAATGATGATTGGCATTTTACCACAATAATGGTTTGCAGAAACATGTGATGAAATTGTGGTAGGACGCTACAAATAGCAGCCGTGTGTAATGACAGCTGCTCTGGCACCGTTGGAGAGCCTCTCCATTGCGTCACTGAAACTGCACTTCTTCGCCGTATTTCTCATTGACAGGTGTAATGAGTGGAGTGGAGTGTAGTACCAGTATCAATATGCAAACAGCGTTTAATGGTGTTTCTACATCCATTCATAGCTCACTGTGGTAGTGGAAATAAGGCTCCCAATGACTTAGATTTAAAAACAGAATGAGTATGTGTGGCTTCATAAAATCTGATGAAAAGAATGTTTCTGGATATTTCTGTCTTTGTGCGTACACAGTTTTGTGTACGCACAAAGACAGAAAGAGAAACAAAAGTTGTTCTAGTCATGTAACAGAAAACTCAGATTGGACAGATAGTCTAGCTAACTGTCTGAGGAGCAGTTAACCATAGTCCTCATAAATCCACCGGGGTTTAAAATTCCAAAACAAAAAAAGCGGAAAGTAGCGGGACATCCCAAAACGAGTGACATCCGGCGGAATTTCCGGCAGAACGAGAGCAATCCCTGAGGTGGAATGTCGTGGATATAGACTAACCAAAACAAGACATGTGATGACATTAGCTCTGCCTTTGGAAACTGTAATGGACATCTTGCACTATTATCTGACATTTTGAAAACCAAACAACTGATCAACTTATTGGGAAAGTAATTGACAAATCAATCTATAATAAAAAATAGTTAGTTGCAGCCCTATATGCAAGCAGTGCTCAATCACTGAGAAGCTAACTGCAGCAGAAAAGAACAGCTTTAGGCACGTAAACAATCTTGGTATCATCACTTTTTGCATTCTGATGTTTTTGCTGATTGAGTAACAGCAGTTCTGCAAAATAATACTGATCCTAAGAAAGTTATGAAATCCCACTAGCAA
Source organism: Sander vitreus (assembly GCF_031162955.1). Classification (NCBI taxonomy): domain Eukaryota; kingdom Metazoa; phylum Chordata; class Actinopteri; order Perciformes; family Percidae; genus Sander; species Sander vitreus. The sequence continues at coordinate 18,355,623 of NC_135873.1, read as the reverse complement.
GAAAACAAGATGAAGAGATTAAAGCACAGCTCAAGGCCAACCTCTTTCTCCTGGCTTTTGAAGTTACTTAAATTGCCACGACTTGGCCTTATATAATGATATTTTATTAGTTTCACTGACCTTATCCGTGCCTGGGTATATGTGATTTATATGTATATACGATACATGATTTTGTTGTATGCTGTTGACCTGTTATTCTGCCTATGGTTGTAAAGCACTTTGGTCAGCTCACATTGTTTTAAATAATAAGAAATGAATTTGACTTAGCATGACTTGACTTTGTTTCCACTTTCCCCAGAACCCGTTTATGTCTACACAAAGAACAATTGGCAATGACATTATGCATTACCTGAACTAGTAAAACAAAATGTAGTGTTAGACTGCTTTTCCACAAACAGGGTTTGCATTTAGAGTGCGACTCTCTGTCGGAATGATTTGAAGTGGCACTGCATGTCTGCTAACCGTATGGTGTTATAACATGCCGAGCCCAGAGACGGGGTGGTGTGTTTAATGCCAGTACAAGCATGTGGCCATTCAGTAAACCTTATGTGCTAAATTGTGTGTTCTGTCAGTCACCAGCAGCTGCTGTCTTGTCACATTTAAATCCTGTAGTGTAATCATGGGTAAACCAATTCCCATATTGGAGACATTTAAACTCCAATGGGCTACTATTGTCAATCATGTCGGCAAAATTAATAGATTGACACATATGGCACCTGAAGACATACTTGAGCCTATACAGTACCCAATGTTACTGCGGTACAAATTACATATTAAATAGTCCAAGATTTTTAAATGAGTTTCAATTTGCCTTCTGTGCTCTGAAAGGTATTTTTGTTTGTGATCAAGAAAATAATTAGTTTGGAACAGATTTTTTATTCTTTTAAATTTGCGTTTACATCTCTTTTTCATCTCTTTTTTTTCTAGTACTGCATCACTGAGCACGTGCAGCTCCATAAGACACTATTATATTATCTATGAATTACAGTGAAGTGTTTCTGTTTCTCTTGAGTCAAAACTGATTTAGTGGAACCTCATTTAGCAGTATATCAACCTCACTGTTTGTAATGTTTGTCTACCAGGCTTTTTAAGGGGAGACACTACAGGCAAAACCATCATTTTTCAATTTTGAGGTTTTGGGCTATTTTGCTTTCGCAGCATGTCTTCTTTCAGATTATTGGAAAAATAGACATTTAGATGTTTATTCTACTCCATTTTGTCTATTTGCCTGTAAACTTATTCAATTCAATTTTATTTATAGTATCAAATCATAACAAGAGTTATCTCAAGACACTTTACAGATATAGTAGGTCTAGACCACACTCTATAATATACAAAGACCCAACAATTCCAGTAATTCCCCCAAGAGCAACCATTTAGTGCGACAGTGGCGAGGAAAAACTCCCTTTTAGGAAGAAACCTCGGTGGTGAGAAAAACGTCCTTTAAGGGAGAAACCTTGGACAGACCCAGGTTCTTGGTAGGCGGTGTCTGGCGGTGCCGGTTGGGGGTGTGATGAACAGTTGCAATAATAGTCACAATAAAGATAAAGGAACAGTGACTAGAGTAGTTGTAGTAGTTCATGGCATAGCAGGGCACTGCAGGGCGTTACAGGACGTAGCAGGGCACAGCAGAGCATAGCAGGGCGTAGCAGGAAGTAGCAGGGCACTGTAGAGCATAGCAGGGTGTAACAGGGGATAGCAGGGCACGCAGCAGGACCACGGCGACAGCTGCAACCATGATTTAGGTGCCACCCTAATCCAAGGAAACATGCTGGGTGAAAAGGACTCCAGGGAATAAGCTCCCCAGAGCTAGAGTTAGTAACAAGCATTTCTGGGACATGGATGCACACAGATGGAAAGAGAGAGAGAGAAGCTCAGTGTGTCAAAGGAAGTCCCCCGGCATTCTAAAACTATAACAGCATAATTAAGAGAGACAGGTTAAGGAGAGGAGCCTGGTCAGGCTAGAACTCTCCCCGCCGGGTCGGGCTGTACTGGCCGGCCTCCCTCTACTTTGATTATATCATTGATTATATGGTAGATGAATCTGACAACTATGAAGAGAAGCAGAGAAGAGAAGGGGTGCTGCGTCTATAGACACACACCCTCCCTCGCTGGTCTGGCTGAACGCTGCAACTCCTCACTTCTCCTCACCTAACAACTTAAAGATGCAGTAGGTAAGACTTATAACAAACTAACTTTCTGTCATATTTGCTGAAACTGACCCTATGTTCCAGTAGAACTACATAAAGCAGTTAATTTAAAAAAAATCCGGCTCCTCTGGCACCACCTCCAGCCTGTAGTGCGATTTGCAAAGATCCACAGCTCCCTGTTCATTTACACCAACCAGGGCCAGGGGGGTGTCTAACTGCGTGTCAATCACTGCTCATGCACACATTAATTTTCCCTTGTGGGGGGAGGGGCTTAGGAGACCGTTTGGCCTCTAGCAGAAAGGGGGGGAGGGACTGAGAAGTTGTTAATGTTCAAATTCTCTGGGTAAGTCCTGAATCTGTTATGGTTTCGGTATTTTGCTTTGTATTTTGTTCTATTTCGGTCTGGTATTTTGGTCCTATGTTTTGTCTTATTGTGATTGTGTATTCTGTGGATTTTGTATTATGTTCTGTTTCCTGTTTTATTGTGATAGTCTGGTTTTCTGTGCTCCTGCCCAGCTGACCCACCGCCTGACTCCAGCCCAGCTGACCCGCCACCTGGCTCCAGCCCGGCTGACCTGTCGCCTGGTTCCAGCCCAGCTGCCCCTTCGCCTCCAGAGGGGCTCCGCCTTGGCCGACCTGCTCAGCCGCCAAAGGGGTTTCATCTTCGCTGTTGGCCGCCTGAGAGTCCTGTTCGTCCGCCAGAGGGTCTCCATCCTCGTTGCTGTTCCCAGTTCCCGAGTGCCCTCTGTCCCTAGTCCCTGAGTGCCCATGGTCCCCAGTTCCTGAGTGCCCACTATTCCCTATCTCCAGTGCCCTCTCTCCCCAGTTCCCCAGTGACCACTGTCCTCACTTCCTCGTTCCCTGAGTCCATGGCCCTCAGTTTTCGCCCTGTTGACTCTCTGCCTCCCCTGGACCCTCTCTGCCCTCTTTGGGTCGTTTTGCTTTTTGTGGACTGGTTCAGATTTTGACTTTTTGTTCCTCCCTCTCCGCCCTCCCTGGGTTGTTTTTTGTTCTATTTTTTCTGGACGTCTGGGATCCGTCCCTTGAAGAGGGGGTACTGTTATGGTTTCGGTATTTTGCTTTGTATTTTGTTCTATTTCGGTCTGGTATTTTGGTTCTATGTTTTGTCTTATTGTGATTGTGTATTCTGTGGATTTTGTATTATGTTCTGTTTCCTGATTTATTGTGATAATCTGGTTTTCTGTGCTGTCTTGTCTAGTTTTACTTCCTGTGTTTTCCCGCCCTTGTGATTGCCTGATGTTTCTCACCTGTCTCCCAGCCCTTGTGTCACCTGCCTCTTGTTACCTTGTTACCCTGTTTATTTAGTCTTCGTCTTCCCCCCTGTCCTGTGTCAGATCATTTTGTGTTTGTTCCTGCCAGTTTGTTCGTTCCCGTCAGTATTCCCTGTCGTCTCTGTGTTGGGGTTTTGGATATCCTGTTCTCTGGTCTCTCCACTTTTGGAGTGAGTTTTTTTTTGCCTGCTTTTGACTCTTTTGTATGAACTTTGTTTTTTGTTAAATAAACCAAAACGTCAGCCTGCTCTCTGCATTTGTGTCCACTAATTCCCTGCACTACAACAGAATCTTCACAATCCTACCTACAGCACATTTAATGTCTTATTTACATACTCTTGTCACAGCATAGGACAGCACAGTGTTCCCGCCAGATGACGGCTCATAACGTTATCTGTAACCAGTGTCGGGTGGAATTAGCAAGCTAACTACTAACAATAACGTTAGACAGGGGCCCCAGCGGGGGCTGCTCGTTCCCTCCACTTTTTTGCAGAGACACGGCGTTGACAGACCTCAGATTGGACAGCCGGTTTAGCCATCTCCCGATGCCCGCTTCTGCCTCTGCAAGGAGTAAAACAGATGGACCACAGGCTCTTTGCTGCCGATGGCCCGCTGATTCGGGTAACGCCGTTTTGTTGTATGGTGTCTTGGCAACGACACAGCGCACTGATGGAGTATGTCCGGTTCAAGTGGGGAGGGCAGTTGAAACATAAGCTTAACCAATCATAGCCCGGTAAGGTGTATACATTAAGGGATAACCCAGTTACTGAAGGAGTTCTCTACCTCTGTTAACCGGGTTATTAGAACTCCGATTTTAACCGGGGTAAGGTGTTTACATGGTGTTTGAGAAATCGGGGTATTGCCTTAACCCGAATATAATCGTTTTTTTTAAATGCATGTAAACACACTGACTCTTTGACATTGGTCCAGTATTAGGCAAGATTGCTGCAGTCGGCAGCGGCGAAACAAGCTACAATGTAATAGGGCAATTTTCCAGCTTGTATTTACCTTCACAAAAGTGCTCGTTTTGCCACTGACAGGCTCAGATTAATATTCTAAGTGTCTGACATGTTGTTAGACACTTAGAATATTAATGGAAAGGATCCCTACAGAGATAGACCTTTAAAACATCTTTGAGACGTTTCTGTTTAACCAGAAACAGCTCTGATGTCGCTAGCGCTAAACCCACCAGACTCCATTTAAAAGAGCAATACTTTTAGCTTGTATAGAGCCAACATATTTTCACATGTAAATCAGTAAACTATGTGTTTATTTCAACCAAAATTAGAGTTGTGATGGTTGGAAAAGTAGAAAGACGACCCAACACGGCTTTTCATAGTTTTATTTTGTTTCTGTCGACTTTGAATGAAGTGTATTTTACGATGCTAAAATAACTGTTTATTTACATGCAGTCTGGTGGGTTTAGTGAACGCAATTTCGTGGATGTTTTTATGTTTAAAAAAAGGATCTTACTCTTTAACAGAAAGGTCAAGCTACTTAGAAATCCTTTCCATAATGTTGTCAGACACTTAGAATATTAATCTGAGCCTGTCAGTGGCGAAACGAGCACTTTTGTGAAGGTTGCACTATTAACTTACATTGTAGCTTGTTTCGCCGCTACCAACTACAGCGATCTTGCTTATAGTGTGTTCCATTTACCTCGGAACTCGGAAGCCGGAGCTGGGAATGACGTCACACACAAGTTGAATGCGTTCCATTTACAAGTCGGATTTTCATTGTTTTCTTTAGCTCTAGCCCGGTTAGCCACTGTTAGCAATACCAGTGTTGCATTACGGCGTTTTTTTGTGCATACAAACAGCGTAACAACATGTCCACGTTTAAAGACTGTCAACGGTTTTCCAGCATCGTTTTTTTTTGGCCAAAGGGTTACACAGACTGATCAATCAATGATCATTGTGCACTCCTGTGCCTATGCACATTTAATACCAACTACTATATCTTGTTCATATGGGGAGTTCTTTCACCCCAATTTAGAACTTCTTTTACACACATTTTGATAAATGAGTGTTGTAAAAGGAAAAACAGCCCCAAGGACTTAAGGTCAAACCCTACAAAGTAATGTAGTTTTTAAAAAGTAACCTCTCTGAGTGTAGAGAAATCATTTACTGCATCACAATATACCCATCAAGTGGGATTAACTGAGAGATGTCAGGTCTTATCTGTATTCACTCTTCTATCTCCCATCTCTGAGCAAGGCTCCAAACATTGTGAATTCAAGACCATTCTTTCCGACATCATTAAACTTGTCATTCCAACACCAAGTGACACATACTCAGCAGATGCACTTCCACTTCTTTTGCGTCATTTTCAGCAGTTAAGTTGTGAAACTTCCCCAGCTCCAGCTGAAAGACCTCGATAGGTCAAGGCAGAGTCACAGTGGGTGGTGAGTGGGAAGTGAGAAAAGTGAGACAAAGTGAAAAGGGAGAGCACTGGTGACAGCCAGTAGTAAGAGTGTGAGGATTTACATAGAGGAAGGAGGAAGGTAGGGAAGAGTGAACTGTCAAGAAGGCAATAAAATAAACAAAAAGAGGTCTTAAATGCCTCAGTATGCTTCAAACAAAGTGCTTGTTGGATCATCTTACAGTGTCTGAGACTCCTTTGCGATGGGGGCTGTGTCTGACAATTTTTCCGACACAGTCAATCTGACAATCATTCATAATGCATTTTTTTACATAACTACCTCATTCACTTTTTGTGTGTATAACAGAGTGCAAAACCACTTGTGAGTCAGAACACCTTGGACAAGGAGAGGTCTTAAGGGCCTTAGTATGCTTCAACCTTTTGTCATTTTGCATGCACGAACTGTGTGCAAGACCACAAATGCTTTTAAGATAACACTGTCTAAAATTGAGTAATTCCAGATATAAATTGCTCCCCCCAATCTCTGTCTGGGGACACAGATTTGTGTCGTTTGACCACACCTGAAGGCAAAGGTGTTAATACTGATTCCTAATGGCCAACCTGAAAAAAACCTGCTGTCATAGCCTCCTCTTGGCTACATCCCACTGCCTCCCCAATCTCAATCAAATTCCGTGGCTTTTCACTACACTTCAAGGTTGGCCAGAAATAGGTTTTAAACACTTTTCTTTCAGCTATGGTCTGACAACTGTCATACAACCTAGTTGGTTTGAAGCATACTGGCATTAAGGCAGAAGAAATGTTCTCGCTCAAACTATCCAATGACCAGTTACTTTGTTTTGTGGACAAGCATCTCCATTTCCTTTTCCATGTCACTGCCTTTCTTCTTCTTCAAAATGATTGGTTCAGAGGCTCGGCTTACTGAGTTTGTTGTGGTGTATCTGCACATTTACTGATCAAACAGCTTCCAAATCCTCACATTCCCTCAGCCACATTTGTCGATCTTTCACAGCAGCTATTGGTGTTTGTGCTCTGTGTGATTTGGGCTGCATCTCCTGATTTCTCGAGGTTATGGTTATACAGCTTTAATCTTCATCCTGCACCCCCACTGGCTTAAAGAGCAAATAAATGTGCAATGTAAAGCTGCATCAAGCATACGCAAATTTAAACTGTGTGTAGTGACACGTTTGATCATGTTTCAGTGTCAGTCAATTTGGATTAAGTTAGTATACCACATCCTAGAGGATATGGGGGAAGATGAAAAATGGGCGAGTAAGAGGGATGGAGAGTTTAAGAAGTCACTGGATAACAAGCTAGAAAAGTCGTGTTCAAGAGGTTCACTTGATGAAAAGAGACAGTTGGAGAGACACTAACATACACTGAAGGAGAAACAAAAGGTGAGACAACAAAGACACAGTAAAAGACAAATTGATGGTGAGAAACAACAGGAAAGTAGAAAAGAGGAGGACAGTTGTTGAATTTGACTGTGCCACTGATGCGTATCTGCTTGGAACTGTGGATAGACATGGAGAGGGATAAAGACAGCAGCATCCATGTATCAGATGGAGCTCCAAGCCTGGACTTTTTCTGTGCTCCAGTGAAGCAGAGCTAACACACACTTTGCCAGAGGAGGGCTTATTAGATGATTCAAAGCTTGTCTAATCTACATGCTAAGAATATCATGAGAAGGCCCTGACAATCCTCTCATTTCTCCTGAGAGGCAGTGATGATCATAAAGGGCTATGAACAGTAAACATACAAAGATGTGATGATGCATGTGCTTTTTAGTTCTTTGATGTGACTGTGCGTTGCCACGGTTACAATAACTATGCTCTATTAGGGCTCATCTCATACATTACAAGATGCCAGGCAACAGTTGTTTAGAAGCAGTTAATGTGTATTCATTTAATGACACAAGAACACACTTAAAAGCTGCAATTTTACACAATGGCTGCACTAAATGGCACCACGAGACCTTAGATCATTTTGATTTAATACAACTTGGGTCTTGTTTTCATAGGTTTGGCCAACATTTCTACTGATTATGAGTGCAGTTACCAAATAAATACTTGAGACCTGAGAACATTGTGACATTAAACTTGGTGAAGTCAGAAGTAGAAGGTCAGACAGGTTGGAAACATGTTGACAGTTTATCTAAACCACTTTATTGAGAGCACCTGAAATGTCGCTAATAGTTTGTCACTGCACAGGAAAACTGTGTGCACACAACTATGGCAAGTGGGTCAAACTGGAAGCAATAAATGGGTCTTTAAACTGGGGTTTTACTGCAGACAGTTTGTGTAATAGATTTACCCCATGCCTTTCACTGCATGAAAAGTGGGATTTTCGTCAGTAAGCGGCACTGTAGATTGTCGTGGAAGTTCAGGTTTACGACTGCACACGGCAATTTACAGGCAACACAGAAAACTGCCGTGAATTGTTAGAAATTGACGTGGGCCTTGCTTGGCAGTTGTCCCCCCATGACCCCCCTCCCCCTAATTATAGGGGAGGCTTTAAGATGTAAATGAAAATGCTGTGAGCTATACAAATGCAAATCAGGGTAGCAGCAGGGGGAGTTTACCCCAGGTGACATTTTTCTAAAAAGTATTAACTTAATTTTAAGAAAATGTCTGGTATAAATAGATCAGGCTCAGTATAGCCTAATTATAGACTCTTAAATGTTTTAACTTGAATTGATTTATTTAATGAAATTATGCTGTGTCTGTTCCCTGCAAGCTCCAAACTTCTATTGGCTTTCCATAAAAATGTCTGTCCGGATGGGGATGAAGCCAGGAAACTTGCGCAATAACATGTTTGAATGCAATACCTTTTGAAACAACATTAACAACTATAAACTGCTTTTTAATGGCTGATCGCAGCACTTCATTAATTCTAATTTCCAATTCATATTTAATTTAATTTTAATCATCTAATGATTTGTTGGGTATTTGTGAATTGTATCTTATTGAATTCAATTTATTTATCATATTGCTATTGTTTCCTGTGGAGATGTTGCTGCACTGCGCCTCTATTGTCCCTCCTAAGTTGCCGTAGCTTCCGTCTCCTTCTCACAACACCGTCTTGTATTGCTAAGGTAGGTTACATGTAAAATGCTGCTGCGCTATTTTATTGTTTTCTTAGAAAATTGTGTTGTGACCTTTCAATATTTATTGTCTCAAAGTTAATACGATATTAACTAGCTGTTTTGTGCCGTTTTTTACGGTTAAATATAAGTTTTAACGGTGCTTTGTTTAACTCTTTTTCTTTTCGCGCTGTTTCTGTGTGATGTAAATAACAGAGGTTCTGCAGTACATTTTGATATTGTCTTCTGTAGAGCAAATAAATTCTGGAAAACCCTCAGCTGAAGTCCAGATTTAGGCTACACGATGCTGATAATGACGCCATTGTGTGTACGTAACTTTTACTGTTTTCTCCTTGTTTAACTTTACTATGAGTTACGTTTTTTTATTCATACCACTCTCATTTAATTGTTTTCCAGCTGCCTGTAAGACATTACGAAACAGTAGGCCTACGCAGTCGATCGAGAAGAAAGAGGGTAAAATTTATTAGATGTTGTGTCCATACACAGTGAGGAAGACGACATCGTTGGCGGGGTGTCTGGATGGATTGTGCGACCTCCTTTTGCAGCCAGGAGCTCACGAGCTCTGTCCGACGCTGTAGTCGAGATTAGAGGCGATTGCGAAGTAGAATTCAGACAGAATGCCGCCAGTTACCTACAGCTCCGAGGTGGCCGCGGCAGACAGGCGCTTCACGGTGCTCTAGGATTTGGGGCTTCTCGTGAGCTTGGCCATTTGTTGTGTGGGCAGATCTCCTACGCTTTATTGTACATAGTTGTGTGTTTGTGCTAATAAAGCTCTTTCTTTGAATAAACAGCACGGTCCTGGCAAATAATTTTCCTTAGGATAACAATGACATGAATATACAACATAGCATATCATATGAATATAAATAAATACACACATATATATATATATATTGACCCAGGGTGACCAATAGTGACAGACCTACCAACCAATCACGAGTGATGTTTCTTGTTTAAAAGGAGTGGTTTCATCCAATACTGAGTGAGGAAATTCAAGCCAGGCCAGACATTCTCTGGCCAGGCGGGGTGTCGCTGCTATTCATATACTAATTAGAGCCATTTGCACCTCCGCAGGAGCTCTCCACATACGCCGTGGTTCGTATGTGTCAACATGTGGCACAGACGAACGCGACATTCACAGGCTGTAAATTGTCGTTAACTGCCGAAAATTAGGGAGATTTGTGGGCGTTTACGGACGAAAATCCCACTTTTCATTTGTTTACTCTTCAAAATACATTTGGCTAATCTAGGGGTGTTTGTTGTGTGACTCATGTCAGCATTTAACCTTAATGAGTACAATGTTACCACTACAGTTTTATAAAACCAGAATTTACCTTGAATGATGTTGGTAAAACAAAATTCTGGATCTCACTCTTAAAGAAATCCCTCTGTAGCATGTATACTATTTGTTTAGCAGTTTAAATAGGTGGGGTGTGCTTATTAACAGCTGTAAAGAAAATCAATCAGAGCTTTGTAGGTGGATTTAAGAATGAGGATGCCATCTTTCTTTATAGTGAGCTAGCTACCTAGCTATATCTAGATCCTTCAGCTACCAAGCTCCTCTTGTGTGGAAGCAGACAAACTGTCTCCACATTTAGAGTAAGCTTAAAACTCTCCTCCTTGATACAGCTTATAGTGTAGGCTCAGATTTGCCTTGGACCAGCCCTTATTTATGCTGCTATAGGTTTAGTCAGCCAAGGGACTTCATGAGCTCCTCCTCTCTTTTTCATGTCCCAATTAATGCATATTACTAACTTAGCTTCTTCCACAGAGTCCTTTTACTTTCTTGCCTCTCAGATTTTCTTGGATTGTGGTGGCACCTGGATTTTGGCTACACCTGCTGCTGTAGTCCTGTATACGCCCACAGCTAATACTAATTATTTTTAGCCATAGTTATATTATTTTTACTGTTACTATAATTTCCACTGTTCATCATGTCATTCCAATATACCCACTGCTATAAGTATTATGAATCATATTTAATTATTACTATATACATATATAGTAGGTATTATGTAGGTAATGTCTCTCTCTCTCTCTCTCTCTCGATATCTTATGTTATGATTTGACACTATGAATACAATTTAATTGAATTTAAACAACTTTCCACTCTGGCCTTTGGGATGACAAGGGATGTGCTTTTTTGGCTTCTTTGAATACCAGTAACATTTGATTGGTTTAACACCCACAATAAAAGCAGTGGACTGTTTCTTTAAGTTTCATTATTTTGCAAAGGAGATTGTTTTTTACTGACTACACCTGAAACCTGAACTGATTTTGGTTGATTCTATATCATATTTGTATCAAATCAAAAGAAGTTCAGATAAACTATTCAGTTGTAATCATATCCTGAATACACTAAAGTAAGTTACATTGTAATACAGTACATGTGGAAAAGGTTTTGTCCAGCCTGGTCTCACAGAATTCCGTGAAATGAACACAAACTGTTAACAGCGCATTACGTGGTGGTGGCACGAAATGTGTGAAAATTCCGTGTGGCACCACGGAAAACAATGCCAAAGTAAAGTCAATGAGAAGATGACGTAGCATTAAGAGCGACTATGCTAGCGAGTAGTATGAAAGCCCGAAAATCCGCATAAGGAGGTTGATTGGGGTGTTGGATGTGTCAAATACAGGACTTTCACCCAGGAGACCGGGGATCGTGTCCCGTGTGTTACATTTCCTAAACCGAACTGTCGCTTTCTTGTTTTACTAACTAAACTCAACCGTCCTGTTCTTCTTTTCCTAAACTCAACCGTCTCGTTGTTGTACCGTGTCTCGTTATTGTTTTCCTAAACTCAACCGTCCGTTGTTATTTTCCTAAACCCAACCGAGAAAGCACATATTCAATCATATATCTGCTAACACCCACATAGAAAAGTAAATAAAAGAAGAAAATAAGTTCCAGGATGGAGCTTTCCAGTCAGTGATGACTGACTGTGACCCATTCAGTACTTCCTTCCTTTTTTGACTGTTTTTCTTATCGAAGTGAAACTAGGCCATGAAATTGTTAAAGGAGCTACAGTCGACTTCGGTGCAATTTCTCCCTATCAGTCAAGCAGCGTGGAGAAGGGCCAGGAAAGGTGTGATGGATAGAGCTTTACAGGAGGAGGCAATCACGTCTGAGACCTGAGAGGGCTTGGAGAGCGAGGGCGGAGGAGGACGGAGTAATGCTGAGGACGGTGGAAGAGGTATGAGAGCTGAGGCAGGGACGGCGGCTGCGGTCTGCTGGGGATGAGGTTGATTTGTTACAGAAGAAATCGTGCCCTGAATAACCGTTTCCTCTGGTACTGAGTGAGTGTGTATGTTCGTATGCAACTCGCTAAATGACATTAAGAGTCTCTATAATTAATCTATGTCAAATGTGCATCAAAGCTGCTAAAATTAAACAAGTCTTGTCCTGAGAGGAGAGGAGCATGGAGAGGTGGCAGTGGGGGGTGGATGGATACGGGCACATACGAGGTACTTATTACTGTTCCCTTCAATCCCCCACAGAGCCAAAATGGGGTGTCAAAACAACAGAATACCCATGACAATAATTTTGGTATTTTTGAAAATTCATGTAAAGAGGCACTGCAATTCCTGAGAAAAACTTTGATTAAAAATACATGACAGTGTCCATCTTTCCTTAGAAACACAAAAGTTAGGCTGTCAAAAAACGAGCAACTGTGCTCCTGTGAGTGTGTGCGACCACTCTCTCTGCTTTGGCTTCGGTACCCAAGCCTTCCACTTTTTAAAAAGAATTCCCATACTGAATGAAAGACTCAGATTCTACCATGTAAAACGCTGCAATATACATTTGTTTTTTTAGCAAAAGTCAACTTACGCCAAGTAATGGCAGTATTTGCAGCCAACACTAGTTCTGAAGCACAAACGTACATGGCTCCAAGCTGCTGAAGCCATAAGCTGTTTCATTTATAAAGGACATGTACCTGCTGTTAAAAAAACACATGACCACATACTATATGTGACTGTGGCTTATCCATGATTTCCACCAATGCGCATGTCCCAACTATTCAGCTGTAATCTCTGTTGCTATTGTTACAGCCAAGTCTACGTCTAATGTCGAGATAATGACGTTTAACCCTTTGTAGGTTAAACGTCATTATCTCGACATTAGTCTTGGATTTGTTCAGTACTGCCAAAAACAACAATACTAAGGAAACAGTGTTTTGTTGGAGTGGCAGTACAAATTATTTTCTGGGGCATTTTAGATTCAGTACTTGAATTGAGGAAATAATTATATGGATTGTATTTTACATGTATTTAGTGAGATTGAATATACTTTTATTTATGAGCCAGTAAAAACATCAAATCCCATCTGAGCTAAATTGAATTATATCTAATGGGCTTTGAACCACAGTGTGTGTTGTTAGAAATGAAGCGGTGTCATACACACCCAAACTATATACACACACCTTCTATCCTGGCTACCTTCTATCTCTCTTTTTACAATATGTACAGCAGTAGATCACAATTGATTTGCTAGTAATATAGGCTAATAAAAGGCCTCACTTTGTCCCCTCAGACAAAAGGAAAAGTTAAACTTGAACCGAGCAAAAACAATAGCACATCTTCGCTTCATTATCCAACAAACAGCCATCAGATATCTATTTCTATTATGATGGTGGATATGAGGTTGCTTTGATTCAAGTCTGTTTGGGAGTGTGTTTGTCAGGATCTCCTCGCTCTGATGCCACCTCACGCTGTGATAGACATGGTATCCAGGCTAATCACATGCATCGCAGCACCCAGATCCAGTCTATGAATTCGCATCTTAGAATTTCCCACGCAACAAACAACAAAAACTAACTAACTTAATTGCTACCAAATCCATCTAAGAAGGAATTCAGAAATGCGTGTTATTGTGATGGCACAGCTGGATATTTGTGTCAACCAAAAAGGACCATACAGCGCAGCTTTCTTATTAAAGCATGGGCGAGGTTGTATTTTTGGATGGCTTTCTGTTTGATTCCGATGCCAACAAGTACTATGCTTTTCGTTTCCCAATGAAAAAATTCATTACAGTAACATTTGTAATGAACATTAATTTGGCCTCAACTGTAAAAACAAGTGACAACCCAGGCAGTTCCAGTCTGTGTAACTTTCGGTCACATAGATGACATCCATGCAGGGGACAGAAAAGAAAAAGAAGCCCTAATCAGTGATTGAGAAAAGACAGTTCAGGGACATGTCCCTGCAAGCTGCTCTGAGAGGGAATGTATCACTGATTAAATTCTCACAAAGCTACGATGGAATGTAGATTAGAATACATTCGAAGAAGAGAAGTTTACACATAGTTTCTCTTCTTTGAATAAGTCCATACTCTGCCTCTGCTCTGACCGTGACCGCACATAACTGCAGTCCAGTCCACATAACAAAACTACAGCAGGACATGACAGCCAGTAAGATTATAGCTGAACTGCTGGAGAGACTGACTTATCCAAAGTACCTTACCTGTTGGACAGAATAATTTAAAATCAAAGATAATTCTTTGAGTAAGATGTGAAATAACATTTGTTACAGGTTTCCATTGTTGACTATATTATTTAAATACTGTCCAGATGGACCGATCATTACTAGGGATGTCCCGATCACCTATTTTGGCCTGCAATCCCGATCTGATTTGATGGAATCACGGAAGAAGTGTGGAGAATTAGAGTAACCCGCTTCTGTAAAATGGATGACTAAGAAAGACTTTTTTACTTATTGCCAAGGGCTGGCAAGCTACGAGACACTCGCTGAAAGGACACTGGAGAGTGGCCGCACGCCATCTTGGTTTGAAAGTGCCGGAATCCAGTCTGGCGGTGCGTCTGTGGCGCAGGGCATGTGTGATTAAAAGCGACCATAACTAAAAGCTGATGTAAATGATCAGAGTAAGGTAATTGGGGTAAATGCCAATCCCTGATTAGTTAAAAAAAATGCACATATCGGCTCCGATCCGATTCTTATGATAAGGATCTGTACATTCCTAATCATCACCAAGATGGATTAGTTTCAGGCAACTTGGAGATGCAATCAATGCAGATCAATCCTCTGAATCAGACTGACCAGCTTCAACTTCATTCACAATGTCCTAAGAATATTATAGAAATGCATATGATATCTGTATGTTAAACCTCCATTGATCCATTATAGGGAATAGTTGCCAATTTATGTCTATATTTATGTCTATGTATTTTCACTTGACTGTGAGACAAAACCAGAGCCCTTGAAGGAAATCTATGCAAACATTAGGAACCTGGAAACTCGACACATGAAGGCCACACAGAAATGCCCCAGCGAGGCCCCATAAAGCAAGGTTCCAAAGGGCAAGGACCTGCAGTTTCAAGTAAATGGGAAAATCAAATGTATCAAATGTTTTAGGCTTATTTGTCATAGCTGTTTGCGTTTCTCATCCTACCTTTCTATATCAGAGAAGAAGACTTGGTAATAAAGTTTAGTAGGGCTAGGTGGTCTGTTGTTATATTTTATGATGTCATAACCCTAAATAAAAAGTATTTTTTTGTTATTGTGTTTATATATATGTAATTTATGGTGCTGTGAGCTTGCTGCTCCCCTACAAGCGAGGGACAAACCAATCACTCAACGAAATCCCGACTGTTTGCCATCCTGGCCCCTAAATGGTAAAAACCAGCTCCCTATTGACATCAGGACAGCTGAAAGTCTACACATCTTCCACCGCAAGCTAAAACACATCTCTTCCGACTGCACCTTGGATAAAAAAAAAAAAAAAACTTGCATTTACAGTTGCACTTACGTGTGACTCTTTGTAGTTTGTGCTTGCACTTGATTCTTGTTGTCCGGCGTTACCTTCATGGTTGAAAGTATATAATGGAAGTCGTTTTGGATAAAAGCGTCAGCTAAATGACATCTAATAACAATAATAATAAAGGTGCGTGACTCCCTTTTTGTGCGGCAAACTAGAGAGCAAACTGTTTTGTGACCGCAGTGAAAAAGTTGTTTTTGAAAAGCTAAACGGCAACAAATATTTTGTTAGTTAGTTGATATCTCAGGCTTTAGAAGTCCTCAGCAATTAAAAGGAAAATATGAATCTAGAAGTCAAGGCATCGTATGTCCTTGAATTCCAGAAAGGACAACCATGAAAAACTGATCTCTGTTCATCATTAGCATCTTATCAAATGTATCTTATTGTTTACAAGAAAAGGACATTTTACTCATGTGACCAGATGGGTGATTTGCAGCTCCATTGTCAGTTTATCATGCCAGCATTGTGTAACCCAGAGGTAAAATGGGCAATAAATAGAATAAATAAATAAATACGTCCTGGGTGAAATAAATATGCAATAAGTGATTATACAATACATGTGAAAACTATATAAGTATAAATAAATGCTTTATGTTGAAAGGATCGCTTGTAAACATTGATATCATCCAATACGAGGGCATATTGTTATTGTGGCATTAGCCTATAAGTCTGAGTGTTACTACACCCTAGCCAATAGAGTGTTTGCGCTAGTGAGGGAGACCTGAAGTGACGCCAGTGTAGCTGAATCATTGTAGCGGTACATTAATTATACATTTTAAGTGTTGATATTCAATTCTGTGACTGTTGACTGTAACTAATGGTGTGAAACACTACATAGAGTCTAATCCAGAGGGCATGCTCAAGCTAATGTGCTGTCTCATTGCACTGGTGAGTTTGTTATGTTCCACTAGCCTATATGCTAATATCCGCCCCACTGGGACCCTGCTAACGGTCTGTTAGCGGCCTGTTGAGACACTAATACTAGTGAATGATAATGAGGTCTGACTTTCATGCACTTCATTCATTACTTTAGGGCTATTAAGCGTATTTTGAATGTATTTCTGTGTAATTGTGTTACATCTATGTATTGTTGTTATGCACCTTAGTGATAACTATGTATTATGGTTATGCACTTTATTTCAAAATGATAGTTATGATATATTGAAAAATGTAATATGTTACAACTGAACTAGAAACATGATACTGTGATTAGCGATATTGAGTTCATTGATACCAGCCTTAGCCTATGACAGCAATGTCAACAGTGTTAGCTCTAAGGTAATTTTATGTTGACCTATTCCATATAGGTCAAGCATAGTACTTGTTGGCATCGGAATCAAACAGAAAGCCAACCAAAAATACAGAAGTATAATTTCATACGAAATCATCGTGAGATTGAGGCACCATAGTAAATGAAGGCCTAACAGAAGTGAATGGGATGTGGCCAAGTTGGTTGAGTGGGTAGAGCAGCCGCACATATATGAGAGGTTTATGGCTTGACGCAGAGGTCCAGGGTTTGAATCCGACCTGTGACGATTTCCTGCATGTCTTCCCCCTCTCTCTCACCTCCCTTGGAGCCAAACAGGCATGCTTCTTCTTGCCTCCTCCCTTGGATATTCCACTCCTTCTGTGGTCAGCATATGATATTTCACTGGGCAACTTCACAGCATGATACCTCCTTTAAGGAAAATGAAAATTTCTTTTTATACTACTAATGGCTCTGAGAAAACAATCCCACCTCCAAAGAAGCAATACATATACCCAATTAGAGATGTTGGCGCTGTCTAAGGACATTTCTACTGTGACTAATCGTCTAAACTAGGGTCAAAATAAACTTCAGGTCACCTCTTCACACTGCTGAGAGCTTTCTAGAAGAATGGGATTGAGGCACCATAGTAAATGAAGGCCTAACAGAAGCGACTGGGATGTGGCCGGGTTGTCTCAGTGGGTAGAGCAGGCGCACATATATGAGAGGTTTATGCCTTGACGCAGAGGTCCAGGGTTTGAATCCGACCTGTGACGAATTCCTGCATGTCTTCCCCCTCTCTCTCACCTAGCTGTCTTGTCAAATTAAAGGCGGAAAATCCCAAAAAATAATCTTTAGAAGTGAATGGGAGTTGTGCACACTCTATGAAAAATACATAAATGAATAAATAAAATAAAGACACAAAATCCTTTTTTTTTTTAACTGGCAAAGTGCCTCGTCAGTTCTATAAAGACTTCAGTTCCTTGTGTTTGTGCACTAGGCTACCTGAACAACATGAAAAAATAAGTTTAGATGCACTCCTTGAGGTTAATTTATCAGCTAAGAATTGAGTTGCTCCCCACTCACAGTGCTTAGCATCTTGCCTCATTCTTCAGCAGCGTGAAATATTTGCAAATGGCATGGGTGGATGGATGAATGCTGATATCACAAATGGAGGGCTCTTGTTTGCAACTTTTATATTTTATCTTCACTGAAAAGCTTTTGTGTTTACCTATTTAATATTCACCTGGAGCTGGGCGCCATAAACACTGCTCCTCCAAAGCCCTTTAAAAATAAAGAGTCTGTTAGGAGAACTTAGTGTGAGCAATTGACAGAGCATTCTGCATTCAGACTAATTTAAAAAATATCTGTGCTGTCTTTTGGCCTCTAACACATCTGACCACTTTGCCTTGAACACATTTACTAATCAATAACGTGAGTTACTTACAGCGAACTGCATTACCAGCTGCTACCAAAACCCCCAGAGATAGACACATCTTCCATTTAATCAACAGCAGCTCTTAAGTGAGCAGACAGCAAGCTTGGCTTATAGAACTTTGGTTGGAAAGTTGTTGCTGGATCATATTTTGCTCTCTGAAACCTTGGCTGCTTTGTTTTCATTTCCGTTATTTATGTCTTATGTATGCATGCAATATATAGTTATTTTCAGGTCTGCCCCAGTGTCCATCATAACATTTTCCCCCAGTAGAGTTTTACTGGCCTCTTGTATATTTTTTCTGGCCGGGAGGAAAAAAGCACAAATTTTTTCATAAAACTGTTCATATATAACATTACGAGATTTTATTCACCCATAAATCAGTCCACAGTTGTTGCATTTTGCCGGTTCCTGCCATTTTTGCTGTTCATCACACACACACACACACACACACACACTGCGCTCAGACATAATGCCCAGAGTACGCTTTGCCGCTCCGACAGTGTGGTTCTCCGAATAACCGAATGGTTTATTCCTGTGCTCTGAAATGTATGAATGCTCCAGGTTGTGGCAGAGTGCGCTCTGGTGCTCGGAGCCACTATTTACAGACGCACTCAACGTCCCTGAACAGCATCACAAAAAAAACAACAACATTTTAATAGGACATCTTGAGCCTTAGTAATCATGGGTTGTGTAAAACAAAGCAAAACATTTTTATGTATGTACTTTCATTATTTGTATCACTCCAAATGTTTTGGATCATTGGTAGAATAGGTTCGAGTTTCAAGGTAAATTTGCGTGGATTTGGTTCACTGAGCAAAGAACTGCCTGTTTACACTAGGGGTGCACCGATCCGATATTAAGATCGGATATCGGTCTCGATATTGACAAAATAGCTGGATCGGGGATCGGAAAAATCCAGTTTTGTTAGTTTTTTCTCCTCTGTCGCACGTGTGTCGCATGCTGGAAGAGTTGAGTGTACAAATACATAAGAATTCAATAAATTACATCTATGTTATTATGTCTTAGTTAGGAAAGTAATGTTTAGTTAGGAAAGTCTGGTGCCTTTAGTCTCTTCCACATGGTGGAAGGAAGGTATAAGGTGGAAGGTATACAGTGTATTATTAATTCAACAACGGTATCGGATCGGTATCGGGTATCGACAGATACACAAAGCCCAGGCATCGGTATCGGCATCGGGACTGAAAAAGTCAGATCGGTGCATCCCTAGTTTACACGTACAGCAAACACAGAGTAACATTAGGATTTATCTGAAGTCATGTCTGTGACAACCTGATGAATGTAAGTCCAATATTTACTGTCCTAATCTCTGGGTTGGTTTCCAATCACTTCTGAGGGATATATGTTTCTTTAGCTGCTAAATGCTCCACTGTGTTCACCAGATAGTCTCTAACTGTGTCTGTCTGCTGTTGGCTGCTGAGCAGGTAGGGTAAAGTGGGTATATCAGAGCTTTTTTAACTGAAAACAGCTGCCTGCTGCTGGTTGAAACAATGTTCATGAGAATGGTGAAACTGAACTACTTGGGTGTTACACATATTGACACACATATTTCAGACCCATGGCAATAGAAGGGAACACTATCCTGACCTGATTAGACTTGATATAATTTGGACCGGGTCTGACATAGGTCCTGGTTTTGACTTTGGTTACTAGAAATCGAGAGAACCTGCTAGAGAAGACCTCTAGTGTGTTTATCACTTTGAGCAACCACTTTCAAATTACACGCAGTAACGTGATTCCATGCTAAAACCATGCATTAAGTTAGAACTGATACGGTTTGCTGTAGCAAAAGTTGCTTGTAAGAGGCAGTACAAAAACAACTCATTCATTGTGTTAAACATTCTTGCACCCCAAGGGAAATATATACACAGGGCCTGATATCTTCCTTGAGAGGTCAGAAGTTTATAGTACAATTTATCTGTGGGTTATTATACAATGATGACCGACAGGATGTGGACATAGCTTTAAAGCTCCTTCTCTTCAGGGTCAGGGTTTCAAGGCATATGAAATTTTGAAAGTGTGCGCCACTCGCACTCTAAAAAAAAAGAGATGAAAGGACACTATGAGAATGCATATAAAAATAGCAAAATGAGGACTGTGACATACTGGACGAGAGAAGACTTGATGGCTACCTATCCATCCCTTCCATCTGCTGTCCCTCCAGCTTCAGTTCACAGGTGAGTCTTTCCACTTTCATTTCTAAATAAGTCGCCATAGGCCTTTAAAGAGGGATTCAGAGGGGAGCTGAAGCCCCTTGGGGATTTGATCTAGCATGAGGTAATGAGCACTGGCGTGGTTAAGGAGTCAGCTGAGCCCTTATCGGAGAGTGGCAGGCTCAATTCCCAGGTGCTGACATTGTGGCATCTAGAGGCGAGGAACCCGGCTCGCAGATTGCTTTTGGTGCCACGAGGAAGTCTATCTCCACTTCCATCCCAGTTACTTTGCACCACGTCCAGATGGATGGCACACACAACCCTCAGCTCACTAATTCTACTTGATGTCCAACAGGCACTGACCACCATTTCTACCCTCCTACTAGTATCACACATATATACTCCAAAACATACATGGTAGACACTTGAAAAAAACAAATACCAAATGAAAATTTATTCAGTGTTTCAATTTAGACATGCAACAAGCACACACCCTCGGGCACATTCAAGCATTACTCTCTGTCTGTTCATAGCAGTAGGCCTTGTTAGCCCCCTTCACCCCATTGTAGCGGTTACTTTTTAGCTGTGTGTGTGTTATTCTGGAAAACCTTTGGTAAGGCTTAAAGGAGCTCTGCAAAGTCTCAAATTATTGCTTGCAGCTTTGATGGAAAAGGTAGTGATAAGCATTATAGGAAACCTGGAAAACTAATTTAAATATGAGGTCACAGGACATAGCAAAATGTATGAGTTGAGGAGTCATGTTTTAACACTAGAGTAGTATTCCTCCCCTCATGTTTGTTTCTAATCTGGTGCATTAGATATAAAATATAGCAATGCTTTCCAGATTTAAGTCTGTGTAAGGGTGTTCACATTCATATTGGATGAAAAGCGTAAGATAGGCCCCCGATTTTTGGACAATGCAGCAAGATGATGACACTAAACATACAGACAAGCTTAGACTGTAGTAAGGCTGCTAGATTATTGATGACCCCATGTCACATCACTGAGGATGCGTCCCAGTGCATCCAGGGAATGTTTCTTGCATATTGAAGTCTGGTGTTGCCAGTGACTCCTAGGAATAGACTAGGTGACAACCAAAAACAGTTTGGTGACTACTGGAGAGACAGTTGACAGCACAGAAAGACGGCATCTGGGACAGTATGGGTTAGCACTCCATTCTGTGTCTTTTGTGAGAAAGAAACCAAAAAAAGCAACGGGTAGCCCTAAAGAGAAATACCCCCAGACCCCCCAGCCCAGACCCTCCATGTACCAGAGCCTCCCAATCCCTGCAAAATAGTTCCACAGCAGCGGATTAAGTCACTCCCAGCAAGCAACCAGAGTGATTGGCAGCAATTCAACAAGGATGTGTCCACTCTCATTCAAGCTACAGCCAAAGGAGATGCTGACACACAACTCCAAACAATGACCGCCATCATTGTCAGTTACGCTTCAGAAAGGTTCGGCCAGACCGAAAAAGGCATAACTAAGACCACCACCTACATCATGAACCGCAGGGCCACCAAAACACATCAACTGTGACAGGAGCTTCGAACCCTCAAAAAACGGTTCAAGACATCATGATCTACCGATGAGAAGCAAGGTTTAGCGGAACTTGTTTTGTGGTTGGACTTGGCTAATGCCTATGGGTCGATTCCACACAAACTGGTGGAGCTTGCTCTACACTTCCACCATGTTCCCAGTAAGATCAAGGATCTGATCATGGATTACTACGATAATTTCAAGCTGAGGGTCACTTCTGGGTCAGACACATCGGGATGGCACCAGCTTAGGAAAGGAATAATAACAGGCTGCACCATCTCTGTTGTTCTCTTTGCCCTTGCCATGAACATGGTGGTCAAGTCAGCTGAGGTGGAATGCAGAGGCCCAGTAACCAAGTCTGGAGTACGACAGCCACCTATAAGAGCATATATGGATGACCTCACCATCACAACAACATCGGTTCCAGGGAACAGATGGATTTGGAATTGGAATTGCAGAAAAATGTGATTAAATTTCTCCATGATCAAGTCCTCTATAACCTTTGCCATGCTTGTTGTGGTTTTCCGCAACACTTAGGCTTTCTTGTGCTCATGATTTAATCTGATTTGCTGTGGCATCTGGACTAGACGATGGTTATTAAAGCGGATGTGTGCTTGAATTGACGCCGCTAAGTGGTTTGAAAAGCAACAGTTATTATATTAGCCAATACACAGTCTTTTTTTTTTTTTTTAAAAACATGTATGTGGATGTATAACTGTGCTAACAATCCCAGTTCCGCTTCTCTAATACGGTTAAATATAAAAACTACCTTGTTTTGGCATATAATCCACAGTAAACCTTAACTTCAAAAATTTAACTATTCGAAAATACTTCCAGATAACTAAAAAAGTGAAGTTTAAAAACAAAGTTTATTTGTCCAATTGAAAGAAGACAAATAACAAGATTGTTTAGGCATTTCAGTGTAATTAAACCCAAAGTTTAGCCAGCTTTCTGTGGACTGCAGCTGAAACGGGTAGTCAATCAATTAGTCGATCATCAGCAGCCATTTTGATAATCAAGGCTATCAATATTAATGCAATAATAACAATTTAATGCGATTAACGCACGCACTTTGTGTGATTTGGGGCTTGGGCTGCTGCGTAGTTTGGGAGATCAAGAAGCAATGCAGCAGTGACGCTGTGGATGGCTAGCAGAAACAAAGCTCCTTGAACAAAAATCGATAAAGAAAAGGGTTTTTTAATGGCAAATTCAGTTTCAAAACCCTTCCAGATGGTTCTCTTGACAAGTTATTTGCATGTACTGTGGATGTGAATTGAGTTACCACCAGAGTACGTTGAGTCTCGTTTTTTTTTTTTTTTTTAGCCTTTTTTTGGCGGATGTCGGCCAAAAGGCCAATTCATCTGATTGGCTGTTCAGCCTGAAAACGAGAGTGAGGAAGACGATCACATGACTGTGAGAGACAAACACAAGGCTCCTTTCATTTTTCATCTCGTCTGAACAATCCAATACATATAAGAGCTATCAAAACTGGACAAAAATGACGTTAGAATGTTCCTTCTAAAAAACACACAGGTTCGAACGATTGAAATAACTATTTTTGCACATTATGTCTATAAGATGGCAAACATACAACCAGATATACTACTTGTGTAGGTAAATTTATTCCACAATAACATGTATTTTAAAAGATCTCTACATACCTACACATTACAAAATAAACTAATGTTAATAAACTAATATCCTATACCGTGATATTTAATGTAAAGACCATAATAGACCTATCTCTCGCTGCACCGCTAAACAATTAGCCCCCTAACAAGCAAGCTAGCTTACTAGCCAGCTTCTAAATTAGTAAAATGTAACAACTTAATTTTTAAATCACACGCACTGTCACATCGGAGGAAAGCACATTGCTAACGCCAGATGAGTGACAATTTTGTTTGGCTAATTTTCTGTAACCAGTGTATGATGATTTATGAAGGCATGTTGGGTGGGTGAAATTAGCAAGCTAACGAACCAGCAGCAGGCCATTCAGTCGCTCCGCTGCAACTGTAGGGAAACTTCTTTGCCGAGAGAACAGATGACAGCCCGGGAGGAGGACAGTGTGGTTAGCCATCTCCCAGTGTTCGCTGTCTTCCCGGCGGGGAGTGAAGCAGAGGACCGTAGCCTCTGTTCGGTTCTTCCGCTGCTCGAGCAAACGTTTGTTGTGGGTATCATACCAACGTTTATACCGGTTTCCCTTGTTGAATGACGAATAGATTACCACTGCCTGCTGGTATGGAGAGTTATTTCCTCTCACGCAGGCGCAGAACGTACATGGTACTTGGCCGTCGACTGTAGTCTCTGCGGTGTTTTCCCAGTGCTAATTTTTGACCAAGACAAAAGGCGACGAGGGCTGGCGCCAGTATTCCCTGGCCGTCGGCTTGGTGTTTGAGGGCCTTAAGAAGTACAAAGAAGTAAGAAGTGCAAGTGTAAAGTGGGACACTACATTGTGTTAGTATTACCAAGTAATGTTACATTCAGGTCAACATGCCCATCTGTTGTTGCTTGATGGGCTTGAGTTTGCCATTCACTTTGAGCATACAGTACCTTTGAGCTCATTTTGGAGAATATTCTACGTAGACAGTATTTGTCATTGTTTTGGATTATTGCAATAATAATAAACATTTGCATAAAGCAAGCATATGTGTTCACTCCAATGTTGATAAGAGAATTAAAAACTGCGAGTTAACATTGGACAATCATGCAATTAATTGCAAATAAATACTTTAATCAATTGACAGCCCTATAAATTAATCCATAATTGCAGTGATTTTTACCAAGCTAGTAAAAGGGCTCTATGGATGGCAATGTCCATCGGATCATCCACTACTGAGGCCTTGTCTACACGTATATGGATATTTTTTGAAAAGAAATATGCACTCATCCACACGCAAATGTTTTAGGTAACTAAAATTTTAAAAAACTTAGATTTTTGATAAACGTTTTCTAAGGTGCAGATTTGTAGACGTTTGGCATAACAATGACATCATCACCTCAATTAATGCATGCCCATTGAGCTTTGTGTATTGAGCATGGAACTGAAACAATGGCGGACTCCACACATATGATTCATTTTGCTTTTGGTTTCATCACAGCTCTCTTAAACCGAGAGGGAGAAAAGATATCTGTATACATGCATTCAAGGCCTGAAATATGTCAACAACTATTAGATAGATTGCAGCAAAAATTTTTACTGAAAGTCCACAGAGGATGAATCCTACAGACTTTGGTGATTATCTGAATGTTGCTCTAGTGCCACTATGATCTTGGCATTTTTGGGTTTTAATGAAATGTCTCAATCAACTTATGGAATGCCATGACATTTGGGATTGACATTCATGTTACCCTCATGATGAATTATAAAAACTTTGGTGATCCTCTGACTTTTTATCTAGTCCAATACTTTGGTTTATGAACAACTACCTGCACTACCTACCAACACCAAAACAAATTCCTTGTATGTGTTAAAAAACGTACATGGCAATAAAACCCTTTCTGATTCTGATTCTGACTACCTGCAAAACTAATCATTCGCATCAGCCTCAGGAAATGACCAAAGGTTTGCATGCTCACAAGCGAAACTTAACATGAACATTACCTAAACATTGTAAACATCAGCATGTTAAAGCGTAACTCTCGCTAAAATGCAACCTAGGGTCTTTTTGTGAATATACCCGAGTCAAACTTTCGTTTAAAAGCATATTTAGGACGGAATTGCCACTTTTAAGATTTACCGTATTTTCGTTTTTCGGTCAAATGGCCTTTTGAATGGGAGTGCTAGGGGCACTTTTATGCTAGCCTCAAAATAGCTATTTTTAAAACACTAAGAAGGCTCGACACAACATGAAACTTTGCTCGAAGTATCGCCAGGGGCTCAACACCTTAACGAAAGCATTAACAACATTGTTTGTGTACCCAGAGTTTCCTAAAAAGAAAGATTTTGAGCAACTCACTGTTCTTCCGGTCGCCGTCTATTGAGCCAGTCAAAAATAGTCGCGGGAGGAGAGTAAAGATGGAAAGCTCCAAAAGCTTAGTTCCATATAAATGCACGGATAATTCATTGTTTTGTCGTTAGTGAAACACAATATTGACCTTGTAGTTGAAAAAGGAGCCTCATATAAGACTGACATTTCCTCCTATGGAGTCCGTTCATTCGCATTCGGAGATCGACTCTTTTTGACTGGGAAAATGGAGGATAAACAACAACTGCTAAGTGAGTTGCTCAAAACCTTTTTTAGTAAACTCTGGGTACACAAACAGTGTTGTCAATGCTTTCGTTAAGGTGTAGAGCCCCTGACGATACTTCGAGCAAAGTTTCATGTTGTGTCGAGCCTTCTTAGTGTTTTAAAAATAGCTATTTTGAGGCTAGCATAAAAGTGCCCCTAGCACTCCCATTCAAAAGGCCATTTGACCGAAAAACGAAAATATCTTAAAATCTTAAAAGTGAAAAACGATTCCGTCCTAAATATGCTTTTAAACGAAAGTTTGACTCGGGTTCACAAAAATACCCTAGGTTGCATTTTGGCGAGAGTTATGCTTTAACATACAGCCTCACATATTTTCAAGTATGGCTGTAGACTTGAGTCTGTTCAAGTCAAATTAGTTTGTTATAAAGCCCATTACATTGGGCTATATTACAAATTTTCCTTTGCGGGATTAATAAAGTATGTCCAAAAAAAAAATCACAAATCTGAATCGAACAGCTTCACAATCTTTACAGCGTATGATGCCCTTAGACCCTTGATTTGGAATAGAAAAAGTAAACTTTAAAAAAACTTTAACAGGCAAACAAAGGGAAGAAACCTCAGGAAGAGCAACAGAGGAGAAATTCCTCTTCTTTGTTTAAAGTGCCAGCTCCTCAAATGTGAATGTATTCTGGATGTTGTATGGCATTTCTCAATCTGTGTTCTTCTATTGACTTGTGTTCTTGTGTCCCTGTGAAACGTCATCTCATGTTGCCAAAGTACTGTCCCAATTACAAGTTCGCATTTCACCAAGAACAGTTAAGATTCCCGGAAATGTTCTTGACACACCCATTTTACTAAGGATGCATTGGTTGGTAACTTGTGTCACTACCCAATGTGAGTCGAGTGCAGATGTGAGTCGAGCATGCGTCACTTTGCGACGAGTGCAGATGTGAGTTGCGCATGCGTCACTTTGCGACAAGTAGCCTACAAGATGCTAACGAGAGACTTCTGTAATGTCAATACAGTAAAAATGGGCCTACATAATGAAGTTAATTCACTGCTGGCTACACGTTAGCAATCAAACACAACAAAGGCTGTCACTTGAATGGCGTTTTGAGCTAATGTTAGCAATCAAACAATCATAGATAGCTAAAACGTTTATGAAATGACTGCTGGCTACAAGTTAGCAATCAAACACAACAAAGGATGTCACTTGAATGGCGTTATGAGCTAACGTTAGCAATCAAACAATCATAGATAGCTAAAACGTTTTTGAAATGATTTCCATCTTCTGTTTATTGTATGTAAAAAGAAAAGTGTATTATTTTATGGATTTCACAAATTTCAGTATGACACGTTATGCCGTAAACTGTTTAAATCTGAGCATGCACACCTCACATCTGTACTCGACCAGAGTCTGACTCGACTAACATCGGGTATGACACGTTATGCCGTAAACTGTTTAAATCTGAGCATGCGCGACTCACATCTGCACCGACTCACATCGGGTAGTGACAACTTGTATGAACTTAGCAGCACCCCTATCCCAACATTCATTTTGGCATTCAACGAGGGTCAGGTTTCCGGTACATAGACAGGGCAACAACGGGACAATTTTAACAATTTTCACCATCTTATTCATCACTAAATTCACTTCTGAGAACGTTTTAGGTGATAAATTAACTGTTTAGATTTCGAATATTTGCGAAAATCGTTGCCGAATTGACAATTTGCTTAAAAGTTTTCGGAGTTGAGAAGCTCCATAAAGTGACGCAACAGCCAGCTAGCGCCTGCCGGGGCCGCTAGCTCGTCGCTCGGATAGTCACGCTCGGAGACCCTGGCTGTAAGCTGGAGGTCTCTCGTAAATAAGAGGCTTTTATTTCGCCGTTGACAGGTCGTTTGTTTAAATATCACAACACATGTCCATCATAAGATTTAAGGGAACCTGTGGTTAACTGCCTTTTCGGAGTTAAACTCCACAAGCGCCTGCGGGCTTGACAACCTCGCTGGCCGGCCGTCACACACAGTCACACACACACACACACACACACACACGGCCACAGCGCAGCAGGCAGAGGCAGGGGAGAGTGAGATACCCGTTTCTCTTCGGGAGACTTGTTTAAATTATGACATAGGCTATATACATTAGATTTGGTATTTAGTTAATACTTTTTTTGGTGTATTTGTTTTCTGATTTATTAGAAGTTGAGTTTCAGTCTGTATGATAAATGAACAGTTGTAAAGTGGTAACATGCTATGGCATGTTATGTAGACTAAAGGGGAGACACCAACCTTTATAATTTTAATTGCTAATTTCCATCTGTTGTCCCTGGGCATATACAGTGCACTACAATAATATAGAAATGATAATTCCACATAACACTAATAGGGACACCTAGGACACGCCAGTGCATAGGCCTACTTCTTTTTCTTATTTAAACTGACTTAAACTACACTACACTAATAACACTAATACACTAGTAGGGATCGCATTCCACTTTTTTGAATAAGTAAGGGGTGTTTGAGCTAAACCATAAACAATACAATTAAAGATCAATAAGGTTTTTTTTCCAATATTATTGCAATAGTTGTAACATTGTGAGGTGTTATTGTCTGGAGATTGTTTAACAAATTGGTTATATTGTTGTGGTTTTTATTTCTAGCTGTTGGAGCACTGCAGGTAGCCTCTGTGCTGGGGGTGTTGCGCAAAATCAGCAAGAACGCATCATCTCAAACTGTTAACAGCGCTTTCTGTGCTTGTGAACTTGCGAGTTTATTCTTCCAAGAACAACCAGCAAGAATGTTCTCCCCAAGAACACAAGTCCGTTCTTTGCATTCTTGAGATTGAGAAACGCCAGTAGTCTTCTGTAATAGTAAACTGAATATTTAGGTTTTTAACTGTTGGTCGCACAAAACAAAAGACTCAGAGATGTCACTTTGGGGTCTGGAAACTTGTGAATGGCAGTTTTGATGATTTGCTGACATTTTGAAGTCCAAACACTTAATTTATTAATAGTCCATATATAAAGTGATGATGAAAATAATAATTTTGTTACTCCTTGATGCTGAGCTCTTTCCTGCCTCTGACTGAGCACAAAGACTTATTCATCCCCAGGCAGAGGGACACATAAACACACAGAGAGAGAGAGAGAGAGAGAGAGAGAACAGAGAGAACAGAGCGAGGGAGCGAGCGAGAGAGAGAGCGAGAGAGAGAGAGAGAGAGAGAGAGAGAGAGAGAGAGAGACTAAACACTAATATATGGATACCATCTCCAGATGCAATAGCTATGGTACATTAAATATTTTGCTAAGGACAGCGCCCTGTGCCTGTTCTTGGTTAATACATATCTATACATCAGACTGCAACACGAGACGCCCATCCACCATCCATTTCTATTACACTCAGTAACAGGATGGAAGAAAGTCATGTTTCTGTGCTTGCTCCACCCACCCCGCTGTCTGCACACGGCATGCATCATTTTCTAATGTTAATAGCCTGTTTGGGTAGTCTATGTCTGCCAGGACCTTATAACACTTCAAGCCGAGCCCGAGATCGTTATGGCCCTTTGTTTATTTGCGTTTCCTTTGCCTTGCTTCTTTCATTATTTTACTGTTGTTTTGTATAGATTTTTTGCTATGGAAGCTGAAAATAAGTAGGTCAGGCTACTTTAATGTATTCATGTTAATAGTAAAGCACATTCCACTGCGAGCATTACATTAGGCAGCATGTAAAATGGTACAACCTCAATTTTGCAAAACAGACAAAAAAAAGAGAAAGAACATGATGTATAGCAATCTTAAGCAGCAACAAAGGAGGGATTCTTATTTATTCATATTTTTCATTTCATTTCTGAGCTGTAACCTTGTTTTTCTCTCCAGCCAACTGCAAACATCCCCCGTTGTAACTTTTATACATAAACACTGGGCCTCTTCAGCCAAGAAATAGAAAGAAAATAGAAAGAGAAAAGGGGTGGGGAAGGAAATTGGAGAAATAAAGAAAAAAAGGGTGAGGACAAAAAGGGAAAATAGAAAACGGAGAGGCAAGAGAAGGGATGAGAGCAGCCAAAGCAGACGTGTACAATGAAAGAAAAAAAAGGAGAGAAAGAGGACATTTCTTGGCTTGTACTTCTCCTCCCCTTGTGTGCAGGCCATCTTAATGAGAGCCACATTTAGGTCAGCGGTGGTTGGCTTTTTCCCTCTTTTCTTTCTCTCTTCTTCTTTTCCCTTACCACCCCCACCTCCTGAGAGAACGATAAAAACCAGCACTTTGGTTTGGCTGTGAAATTACAGTGATTCAATACAAGTTAGAGAAAAAAGGAGATGAAGAAGCATTTTGAGTGCATGCTGAAAGTAGGTTTGGTGATTTGTTTTAATGCTGCTGGTAGTGGTGGTGGAGTGTGTGCGTGGAGTAAGAAAGGACACTTGTAAACGAGACACTCAAGTCTCAACTTGAGGAAATGCTCCAAAGGCTCAGCCTACACTTATGGAGCCAGCAGAAAAAGAATGTCTAAAGAAACCCACCGGCCAAATACAAGACAGAAAATGATCATTCTGCATCATCACATTTTTCCTGCTGCTATGGACTGGTAAGCGAAAAAAAAAAAAAAAATATTCCAAAGTGGAGCTATTTTTCCAAAAAAAAAAAACAGGTGTGAGGTGAGGAAATGGCTATATTTGCCATGAATGCACCCTAGGAGGTTAGTCTGGGCATAATAGGGGCATCCATCGTGCCGCGCGGTTGATGCTGTATCATTAATAGATGAGCATGGACAGGAACAGCTTCCTGATTGGAGAAGTGTGCTATGAAAGGTGTTTTCTACTGCACCACCGAGGGAGATAGAGGGCAGGGAGCTGGGGTGCAAAATAAAGAGTGAAGTTAATGTAGAACAGAAAGAGAAACAGAGGAAGGGATTGAATTCACAGCATGGTTTTGGAAGTTTCAGTCCTTTTGTTAGATCTCTTGAAATACACCAAGACTCCTACAAAGCCTGTACTGGTGTTATTTTTCCATACAGCTAGGATACCAATGCCATATAGACACCCAAAGTGTTCAATATTGAGTTGGTGTCCTCAGGAATCATGTAAAAGCACCACTTTAAATATTGTATTTGCCAGAGATGTGCTCATAAGTTTCTTGGAAATAAGTCATTTAGAATTAAAAAAGCATTAAAAAAATGACTACTTGACTAAAAATATAAAAAAAACACCAAAATGACAGATTAGTTGACTAATAAACTAAGAGGGGGCAGCCCTATAGAATACATAAATCAGACATTACGAAACAAATAATCACATAAATAAATACAAACAAAATAGATTGATAGATAATAAACTCAATCTCAGCTCATTATTATTAAATATTATTATGTTATATCCTACCTAGGGTTGGGCAATATATCGATATTATATCAATATCTTGATATGAGTTCAGATATCGTGTTAGATTTTGGATATAGTAATATCGTAATATGGTTGTCATTTCCTGGTTTTAAAGGTTACATTACAGTAAAGTGATGTCATTTTCTTAACTTACCAGACTGTTCTAGCTGTTCTAGGCCTTTACCCACTTAATCATTATATCCACATTACTGATGATTATTTATCTAATTTTTTTGTAATTCTTTGATCTTATATTTTGTAAAAGCATAATCAACCCTACAATATCGTCGCAATATCGACATTGAGGTATTTGGTCAACAATATCGATTTGCTCCATATCGCCCAGCACTAATCCTACCCATCTTTTTAATAACAGAGTTTGTTTCAGGTCATTGTTTTTCATTCCAGCAGAAAATGTTCTCTTTCTGTTTTACAATGCCATTTTCCCAGTTTTATTCCTGAGATTTTTTTAAATCACAAAGGTTTCGCCTGTCACTCAAGACAGATAAAAATGATTCACAATGGTTTAAATTGAAGCCTTAAATTGACCCATCTCCACAGCGCTGTGGAGTAATGAAATGGCTTACATGGACTGTTGCAAGAAAGTGAAAAATATTCACATGTACATTTAGGAAATACATTCTTGGATAGGAGAAAAACGCTCTGGGTTGTTTGCATTTCTTTAAATCAATCACAATCGTCTTGGGTGGTGCTAAACTGCAAAATAGTCCTGGGAAGGAACTTGTTTTGGTGGAACATTTGCACCCCGCAAAAGATAATGCCACATACAATACTAAATGAAGTCAACTGTTCACACAATATAGTAACGTGAGGTATATAAATTAGCTGGATACATGGTTAAACGTCATTAGCTCTTCCCAGTGTATCTCTGTGTGTACTTCGTCCACAGCAATCCCACCAATCGGTCCCAAAACATCCCAGTTAGAGAGTAAATGTCGTAAACCTATTTTTTGTAAATCTTTACAATCATTTACCGAAATAACCAGGCAGGCCTGCCTTGTTGCACAATCCAAACTTCAAAATTGGGCATTTCTAAGTGTGTGGCTTGCTAGCTTGTTGTCGTTTCTAGTAGTTTGAGAACTGCAACACACAGAGAGTGGAAAGTGAGGGGCATCGTGACATCGATGTCAGGCTTTGGCGTTGATCCAAACTATATTTAGTCTAATCTGGTATGGGGTTTGAGTTTGTTTCAATCTGTCTAATAACCGATTTGATCTGAGCAGTATATGGTGCATCATAATCATCCAACACTGTCCTTCAGAATTTTTGAATACAGCTAACTTTCAACAGCAAATACGCTTGGAAGGGAACATAATGCCGGCCAGATTATGTTTCCATAAACATAATGAGGAAATGTTGTAACATTCGGTGCGCCAGGCTTTATTCTGGAAATATACTTCCGTTAATCCAGACTAGTGCTTTCTCTAATCGCCTGCACAACCACACGTGTTGAGCTTTGCAGATTGTCACAGCAAATGTGCACCACTAACCATTTGCAAACCATGTTGAACTTCTCTTCTATCTCAGTCGTTGAAGGTTTGAGCTCTCCAATGCGATTGCCACAGAATGGAATTCGCCAGTTTGCCTTGTCAAAATTGCAATTGTCAAGCAATTTAAAATCCTTTATAAATTGTTACTGGCTCAGGAGTTCGAGCAGGTTTTTCATTTATCACAAGGTTGGCAGTTAAATAACATGTAGAAGTGTCCTTGAGCAAGACACTGAACTCCAAATTGCTCCTGATGTCAGACCAGCACCTCTGACATCGCTGATGCGTGAGAGTTTGGGATAAAAAGTGCTAAATGCAGCCACTAATTATCAATCATGATGGTCAATGATGACCACAAAATTATCTTACAATCATTTATGCCACAGAAGACAAAGATGGGTGCTGGTCAAAGCACCCATTGTTTTGTGCGTAAGCCTCCACATCGATGGCATCATCGATGGCATCTTGATGTCAACACATCAGGATACACCTGTCCTAATATCCAGCATTGACTAATGTCAATTCTCCCCAAAAGTACTAATTTTATCACCTTTGCTAAGAATTTTGAAGTACTAAAAGCAAAAATATTATTTTTGACTTTTGACTTTGAATTTTAGCAAGTTCAAAACTGCGAAGAATTCCTAGAGCACATAGGAATACAGAATAACAATCCTTGTACTGTGACAACTGATGACTGCGTTTGTGTCTGGTTTTATTAATGTATAAATAATGGCTAGATAATGGTTTATCAGGCCAGCACCAGTCTTTCCAGGTAAGCCTTACTGTAATCAGTTCAACAAAAACAAACTGTGAATTAGGCCTGCACGATATTGAAAAAAACTTACATTGCGATATTTTTTTCCCCTGCGATATATATTGCGATATGAAAAAAAGACTAATTCTTACAAGAGGACATAAATAGCCCTATTTAGAAATACTGAATAATTCTCAACTGCTAGAGTGATTTTGTAGGGGAGTCTACATAGAAAATAAAAATGAAAAAGGAAACTTTCTTATGTGAACCAGTCGTTGTTGAACTTTAATGCTTTACAAAAACCAAAGCAAGTGCTGTGACTACTCTTCTGAAGTGATTTTGGAGAGGGAAATTAGGAAGAAATACACTGGTTCACTGACATGACACCATTGTATTCATATAATTTCAATCCAGGCTAAAGTGAATGATATTAATAATGCATGCATGTTGCTTCCTCTAAATGTCAGGTTGTGGTCGACTAGCGGGGCCTGCTTTGGTTGTTTGATAAAATGATTGTTGGTTTGCTGTGCATGCAGAGCCTGCATGTCACACTCTTGCAACAAACTGTGTATCCAAGAGCACTTAAATCAGTGTAAATTACGTTCTATCAGAAACAGACTGCTGTTGTAGATTAGTGTTACGTTTCCAGCATCGCAGCTCCGAACCATAACGTTAGTTGGGACAGACGCCTGGTTTCTTTAGGCTAACTATGTTAGCTTTAGTTTGGCTAGTAGCAGCTTTCTGCAGTGAAAAATGGCCGGGATATGTCGTGATTACGTGATTTAGTTTGTCTTTGCAGCGACCCTAAAACACTGACTACTGTAGCTTCACTACCCATGGAAAAGCATGTGCATCACTGTGTCAGCGGCAGCTTACGGTACTTTTCTACACACGGGAGAGCCTCACTTCCCGTAACAACCCCCCTGTCGGACTAACGTTACTTCACATGACCACCTGTCTTAAAGGGGAAGGGTCGGCCGGTAACAATCATGGAAAAGGCAAAGCCCGTCTACGGAAAGCTGTTCCACTCTCTATTCAGCCCCATTGTACCTACTTTGGTTGCAGTTCCACCAGAGTTCCACTGGGGGTGATCGCGGTCCAGTGCAAAATGAATTGGACTCTATGGAGCTAGACAGCTAAATTTGTCTCTTTCGCCTGATTGTCGTTGAGAAATCTCAGATTTGATTGTAGTTTTTGTACATGGATTATAGGTCAAAAGTTGAATGAACGAGTACTTGTGTCCTTTCGATTTCTTACAGGTTGAGTCGTTGTTGCCCATAACACGCTAGCATTCTGCCAATGAATGCTGATTGGTCAGTGAAGGACTGATTACGATCGAAGATCCCGCTTGACAGCATCCAAAGCAGAACCAGAATGTCAGAGTGAATATTTCGGCGTGGTCTTTAAAACATTAGCAAACCTCTTTCTAGCACGTGTATTAACAGGGAGAGCCTAACCTGTCAGCTGTGTTGTCGATGCTTCGAGAGAACAAAGGAAGTGACTCAGAGCTTGCCGTAAAGCAGTATCTCTGGCCGTATATGTGTATGACGTCATTGACATTTTAAAAGGCTTTTTAGAACAAAAAAGCCACTTTAAAAAAATTTAACACCCAGCAGTGTGTATTTTCTTAGCCTCCCCTTTCGAATGCAACATTCAAATTACTAGACTAAAAATTATATCCTGAGAAAAGTGGATTTTGAGGGGTATAGCTCCATAGAGTCCCATTCATTCTGCACTGGCCTGTGAGCGCCCCCTATATGGAACTCTGGTGGAACTGCAACCAGTTCAGAAGCTGGAAGTAACGAGAGAGTGGAACTTCTTCCCTTATTAGAAATTCTTTAGAAAAGGAGAACGGTGAAAGTTTACTTTTTTATCAAGCAGCAAAGAAGCTGTAGCGTCAACATCGCAACGTCCTGCGATGTGACTATCGCGCATGCGCACATCGCGATGTAGAGATGAAACAAAATATCGTGCAGCCCTACTTTGAATGTTAACTGAATCAACCCTCCAAGAACAGACAGAACGTCTAGACCACCTGTTGAAGAAAGCAGATTTGTTTTCACAAATGTCTGCATGTCTATTAAATCATTCTGTTCTCTCAGTTTGATGTGTTATGCTTATTAACTGCATATTTTCAAACCAGCCAGCCAGAGAAACCAACAAGTCCAATGGCAACAAAAGCAGAGGTAAAAGCACGGTGAGGCATGGAAAAATAGCAATGCCTGGAAGGCTGAAGGTAAATGTGAAATGAAAGAAAAAGGAGACATTGATAAGAGTGAAAGGACCTCATTCAGAGAGAAATAAACAGAGCCGTGCAGAACAACCCACACAAATATACCGTACATGGAATTCAGTGCACTAGAAAGACAGAGACATCCAAATGAAAAGCTTACCAGTAATGTGTGTGAATGTGATGTGGAGTCTAATTGCCCCGTAATGGAGGCAGGTGTTGTGTGCTAATTAAACACACATGACCGCCCTTCACTCACTCACTCACACACACACACACACACACACACACACACACACACACACACACACACACACACACAAGCCTGGCCTTTGCCGAGCAGCTAAATGATGGAAAACTCAAATCAGTGTTTGGCTGCAGATTGGCCCTGGACATGTCAAATAGGCCGGACTGTTAACACCAGAGATAAAAGGGATGAGTCATGACTGTGTGTGTGTGTGTGTGTGTGTGTGTGTGTGTGTGTGTGTGTGTGTGTGTGTTTGGTTTACTATACTTGTACTATACTTGTGTCCTGGTGAAATCCATTAGTTATGGTTTTGTTATGGTTTTAATGATTCTCTTTCCAGAGCTTATTTCCAAGTACAAATGACCACGCTGTTTCAGGTGTCATGTTACACTGCCAGCTTCTCCACTAATGAGCCACTACTGTGATGAGCAGCCATGCCGGGCTGGACTCGGACTTACATTAGAGCTGACATGTGACAATGCAATTCAATATGAACATTCTTTGTGATTTCTGGGCATTTTTGTGGATCATGCAGTACAATTGAAAAAATCTGCAACTGTCTGTGGTAAATTTGTAACTTAGTTCCTCTGCAGCAGTGACTACCATACAGAGAAAAAAAAAGTATCTACCAAAATCAATAAAGGAAAGAGAGAATTTGAGAAGCTTTCCAGAAAGGGGACACACATTTTGAGGTAGAAACACTTACAGACACTCAAAATCAAATAAAAATCCAAGAAGATGTGATGACAAACTATTAAATTAATCAATAACTATTTTGATAATCGATTAATTGGTTTAACTAAATCTTAAACGTAAATATTTAGTTTCTTCACTCCTCTATGAAAGCAAACCAAAACCACTGTGAACCTTGGCTAGCATTCTGAAACATTTCTCGTTGGACTGTTGTTAACTAGCCTTGTCTACAATAAGTGTCATTCATATTCATCTAAACTGTTGCCAAACACCAAAGCAAAAAGGGATAATCACCACAGTGTCACCAAAATATCAGACCTGTGTGGTATCACTTAACCTGACCTGAAACATTACACCAATCTTAATTTCAACCCCAATCTTTTCGGACAGGGTTTAACCTTACATCTAATCCTGATTCTAATGTTAATCTGAAACCTTAGTCCTAATCCTAAACTAGTTATGAGGAAGAAGTGAGGAATGGTAAAATACCCTCACTCTGGAGGATTTTCAACATCTTTCTATGGTTACGGGGGCATTTGGTCTTAGTGAGAAAAGAAGCCCAAGAACAACCACACAGATTTACACACACTCCTGAACCCTGAGCCCAGATCAGATGTATGAGTGAAGCTGACAGTGGATTATAACATAAAAGCCTGTGAAATGGAACAGGGAGTAAAGGAGTTTCTTCCGAAGTGGCTTTGGCTGCTCCTTGCGCTGACAGCGGGCGGAGAGCTGGTGAGGTGACAAATTAAAACATGTCCTTTGTGTGTTTCCTGCAGATTGCATGGTGAATTGTTACCTTGCTGCAAGCGGTGAGCTCCCAAAAAGCCACTAATCCCCAAAGCAGACCTCTAGAGTTTGGAGAGAAACGTGGAAGGGGGTGCAGTGTGGAGAGGAGGACGCCTGCAGCTATGGAACGTAATAACAACCATATAATCCTACAACTCCTCAACATGTAAGGCTTTGACCCTTCTGTGTGGGTGAAAGAAAGGTTAATGACAACATGCTTATGTAATACTTTTTCACATAACATAAGAACATATTTACACTGGTATATAAATAATATAATACATATTTATATAATTAATATAATAAGTAATTGGAAAAAAAATTTGGACCCTGGTTATGCATCAGTTATAGCAATATAAAATTAACTAGAACTGCAAGCAGTTATGACAGGGCCCAAGCCACCCACGCCAGTCGCCCGAAGCCTGACGGTGGGGAGGCAAACGTTGATAAATATCGAGAGGTGTGAGCCGCGATGTCTGCGGTACGCTGCCGTTGCAAACGTAGCGGTTAACAGTTCACCTCCATGCATATACAGACTACCTTTAACAATTCCCTACAATAAACAAACTTCTTAATCCCCCTGACCACAGGAAACAGCAGAGAGAAATGAGAGAGTGACCGAGAGGGTGGAGGGGGGGAGGCAGGTGTGGTGGTTGAAGGAGCAGGGGAGGTGGTCAAGTTGTTGTAAATTTACAAAAAGTATGTAAAGTTGTTGCCGATTTAGGTTTTCCTCCATGGGTGCTTCGTGGGAAATTAAGAATCGATGACACCAACATAACCAATCACACTATGACAGACGCTCCACTTAGCACCAACTGCAATGTTTAATTGCACGGTATCGGCGCCTATGAATGTGGTGTTGATTTTGGATTGAAAAAGTGAGAGAAAAGAGTTGAATTTGTCCACTGTGAAGGTTGTAGAAACTTTGTCAGGTGGGTTAAGAAGTTTGTTTATTGTAAAAAACCAGGGGAGCGCGCGAAAGTAAAAACCAAAACCTGATGGTAGGAGGCAAACATCAGTAAATATTGAGAAGTGTGAGCTGCAAGGTCTGTGGTACATTTCCATTGCAAATATGCTATTAACATAGATTGAGTAAAAGGGCCAAAACTCGTCTACGTTGATTATAGCGCCCCCTAATGGCCGATCTTTGCCAAATTTGGTACAGAGCCTCCGAGCGGCATGCCGAACGAGCATCACAAGTTTCGTGTTGATTGCATTTACTGTGGCAGAGATATTGCAATTGCAAATTTCCTATTTAAATGCATTGAGTTATTGGCCAAAACAAATAAATGTTGTTTATAGCGCCCCCTAAAGGCCGATACTCGCCAAATTTGGTACAGAGCATCGTAGTGGGACGTTGAACAATGATCAAGTTCGAGTTCGAAAAAGTTAGTTTTGAGCGTTGCGTGATACTGTGAAAAAACTTTTTCTGTAATTTTCATACCTCCATAGGGTCACGGCAAACAAGAATCTAAAGTTTGGCGTTGATAGCATTTATTTTGGCTGAGATATGGCAAAGTTGGTGTTTTCATAGTTAGCTACACAAATTTGTTTGTGCGTAATATGTGCAATTGTTATCCTATCAAAATTCTTTTTCTTAACCTTTTGTCAGGTCGGTCTGGAGATGCTACGGTCCAAGTTTCATGCATCGGTCGCATGGTCTAGGAGGAGATCGAAAAAGTAGGTTTTTGATACATTTTTCATGCGTAAAAGTTTAGGCGGAAATGGGCGTGGCCTATATCACGTGATTCAGTTGGATCCAGGGAACGCGTGGATATATGGTTTTTGAATGTCCGGTGTACGGTGTGGGAGTTATAGGGCCAAACACGTTATTTCTGCTATAGCGCCACCTAGTGGTGGAAGTGGGTCAATTGTTGCGCCTGAGGACCTTGCGGAGTTTCGGACCAGTCCTGAAAATGGCAACCCCCCACCATGTACGGTTTAGGCTGTAGTTGGAGTTTTAGGCGGAGAAGAAAAATAAAAATAATGTATGATTAATCCTTAGAAAAACAATAGGGTTCCACAGCCATGCTGTGCGAATGGCGTAGCTCTTGCTACCGCCGGTTCTTGCAGACTCGAGCTTGGACCCCTAACTAGAACTGCAAGCAGTTATGACAGGGTCCAAAACACCAATGACAGTCGCCCCCGACGCCCCGGGGAGCGCGTGAAAGCGGAACCCAAAGCCTGGCGGTGGGGAGGCAAACGTCAGTAAATATCGAGAGGTGTGAGCCGCAACGTCTGCGGTACATTGCCGTTGCAAATGTAGTGGTATTTTAACGTAGCAAAATTCTTTTGAGTAAGTTTTGGTCAGGTCCATCTGGAGATGCTACGTACCAGGTTTCGTGCAGATCGGTCGCACGGCCTAGGACGAGTTCGAAAAAGTTGGTTTTGAGCGTTGCGCGATACTGCAAAAAAAAATTTAAGCAGAAATGTGCGTGGCCTATATCATGTGATTCAGCATGATTCAAGGAACACGTGGATGTAAGGTTTTCTAATGTGCGATATGTAATATGGGAGTTAAAGGCAAAAAAACATTTTAGCGCCACCTAGTGGTACATGTGTATTTTTTGGTAGGTGTGGTCCATGACCCATTGTCCATCTACCCTGTAAATGTAAAGTTGTTCACATTAGTGTAAGTGGTGAATCTAGACTTGGGTCCCATAGGCCACGCCCACTTTGACCCCCAGTACCTATAACAATTCTTTTAATAACTTTTTGTCAGGTCTATCTGGAGATGTTACCTGCCAAGTTTCGTGCCAATCGGTCGTACGGTCTAGGAGGAGATCGAAAAAGTAGTTTTTTGATAAATCACGATTTTTCTCTCTTTTCGTCATAACGGTGCGATATATATATATATATATATATATATATAAATTAAAATAATTGCACCACTGGGAAGTTGCAGTTTTCCAGTGATGTAATTACTTATTATATTAATATTTAGTCATTTTATATGGCTATAACTGATGCATAATATATGCATAAGGTTATGAATAATATGAACTCTAGCACTAGTTGAGTCAAGGTTAGCTGTGTTAAGTTTGGAAATAACAGAGCAAGAGAGGAATTTAACAAGGCAACGGTTACAGTAGACGAGCAGCTCCCGTGCTGAAGCAGTTTTTGTCAATGGAGTCAGGTGGATTTGAAGACAGCGATAAAACGGCTTTAGTTCCCCATCAGAAAGGTCTGTCTGACGGAAAGGTAAAGCGGTGAAAATATATGAAAGTGTTCACTTGATGAAATTTGATGAAACACATATTGCTTTTTTTAGGTGTTCCTGTTTTTAGGTGGCAAAAAAACGACTCGCTAGTACCACCGTCAACAGCAGTACATATCGCTCTATTCAAAGCCACCATACTCTTTTGACAAAAAACTGAATTTTCCTTCCCAAAACAACTTTGGTGAACCACGGTGTGACTTTCGGCTCTGACCTAACGTGGCGTCCACATCGTCAGTACATTGCTTAGATTCCTGTCTGCTTCTCCAAACATGGGGCTGTGCCGACTGCCATCCAAGTTACTGTACTGTACTTTACTGTACTGAAGCAACGTCCTCATATAGAAATATACGTCAGGTCACGTGGAAAAGACATCTTTAGAAGGGCTTGGGAAAACAGCACTTTGACACTAAAACATACATTGACCAAAATGTTAAATGTTTGAATACATAAGTAATACTACTTGGAAGCTACAGAATTATATAAAAACAGATAATAGACTCGCCCTTTATAAGACATTGAGAGCATGTGACTGACAGTAGCTGGATTACTGTAACATGAAAATAAAACATGTTATGCAGCCGCTGTAGACAGCAGCACTGATTAAAACTGAGACAGGCAACTTAAAACGTGGCTGAAACACATCTGGTGTGATTGCCATAGGGTAATTACGTGGGTAGGCCGGGAGATTGCACTTGCACACAGATTTAAATATATGAAAGCGCATGTTCAAGCTAAAATGAGATGTCAATTATAAATCAATCACTAACAAGGCCAAGTCAAAATGGTGTGCTTACTAAACCTTTCTATGGTAATTATTCCATTATTAAGGAAATAATGAAAAAGGGGAGGTACTATACAATCATAATTTTCCTGGTGCAAGCAAACACACACACACACACACACACACACACACACACACACACACACACACACACACACAGACAGACTGTAAAAACAAGCATTTTTCTCAAAAAGCAATAAATTACAGACTTGAATGGCAGAAGGCCCTGACAGTTCCATATGCAGAGAAGGAGGCCTGGTTTCACAAAAGTTGGCAGCTAACAAAAAGCCTCACAAAAATACAAAAACACTGCAGAACTGGATGGTTCTTTCCTGAGCATCCCTTATGAATAGTTTGAAAAATTGTAATTTATGTTTTGGATTAGACTCATTTACTGTCCCTTAAAAACAAAACACAGCAAGTGTTGAAGATAACCATATGAGCAGGTTTTAATTAAATGTGTTTAGTGATATCCTTGAAAGCATTGGGGGGGATATATTAAAGGCATTGGTCTAGACAATCTGAAATAATAATGGTTCATTTGTTGCTTATTTACAAACTACTTTCCAACTCACAAGGGGTTTGGGTGATCCATTGTGTTTCCACACATGGTTAATCATGGTTGTTATGTAAATATGTAACACCAGACCTCATTAACATTCCGCTGGGATATGGTTGACGTAATTTGGCAGTGGTGATTAACACATCAACACACTAATCATCCCCAATGTATTTATGAAACAGCTTTGCCTACTGCCTTACTAATTTTACATTACCAGTGTTTATGTCTTTATACACTACTTACCTAATCATAGTAGACAGGCTGATAAAGAAGCAGACTAGACAAAAGGGCTGAACAGCATGGGAAAATCGAATACGATTTTAAGACCAATATTGTGATTACAATTTAGCATGCTTTTCTCTTAAAGTTCTTTATCTTCCTCTATCTTCTTCCTTATCTGTATTAATATTATTATTAAAGCATCGACACTGCTTTCGGAACTCAGCACCGCCCAAGATGATTGTTATTGGTTTAAAGTAGGTGTGTCAAAATGAACGCAATAATAACAAATTAACACAAATTACTTTTAACGCCACAATTTTTTAAACGTTTCTCTTGATTAATGCTCTGTGATTTGGGCCTTGGGTAGTTTGGTAAATCAGGAAGTGATGCAGCAGTAATGTAACAGAAACTCTAAAACTAAAGTGCTCCCTAATAACTTCCAGACGATCACCAAACCTAATCGAGTCTAATCTACGAGCAGACCCGTGGTGTGCTGAAGGTGATCCTGGAGAACGTGATCTGTGATCCGTCATCTAACACAGAGCACGCCAGGAAGACGTTGATCGCCATGGATGTGGTGTATGCTCTGAAGAGGCAGGGTTCGGCTTCGGAGGTTCATTGACAGCCCTAGTTTAAAGAAATGCAAACAACCTTTTCTTTCTCCTATGCCAAAATGTATCGGTGGTGTAGCCAGACCTTACTCCACACAGAGCTGTGGAGAGATCTGACAATGTGAGACTATCAGTCAGTAACAGTATTGTAACAAATCACACAAACTAAAGTGCACACTGACTATGGCTCTACCACTCTAAAATGTTGCAATAACTCAAAGCCTTGTTAAAAACATATTCTTAACCTATCCTGCTTCAGCTTCCGCGCGTCGCGTGAATGACAGCGTCAACACTACACTGTGAAAGCTCCCCGAACATCATTAATCAGAGTCTGGTTGTTAACCCTCTCCGGGGCAGTCTCCTCCGCTCCATATCTTTATAACGGAGCTAAGCGGAGCTGACTGGAGCTAACCGCTAATCGTTGCTAACCG
Source organism: Sander vitreus (assembly GCF_031162955.1). Lineage (NCBI taxonomy): Eukaryota > Metazoa > Chordata > Actinopteri > Perciformes > Percidae > Sander > Sander vitreus. The sequence continues at coordinate 18,311,920 of NC_135873.1, read as the reverse complement.
AGCCTTCAGTTCTCCGTGCCTGTAGGCTATCCATTAACTGTATTTATATACTCGAGCCCGAATAAAACCCGTAATTTTTTTATCAAATTGGCTGTAAAAGTTTTAAACTACAACTCAGAGTTGTTAGAATGACAGAAATCTGCTCAGTTGAGATCATAATGAGTGCAACAGGACACGTAACATTATAGTACAAAACAGCATGTTTAGGATCCCCAAAACACGGATTAAAACACTTCAAAAAACGAACAATCATCTAACAAACTAAATGAACAAGAATTAACTTCAGATATCCCTAGTCTTATATGATTTAACAAGAGTTAGGAGGGAACAGTGTTGAGATGTATAATAACATGTAACTTTCTGTATTTTAGCAGAATACTGAAAGCAGCAGAAAGGCAGAACTGAGTACATTTTAATATCCGTTAATTTATTGCAGGTATAACAACGTTATGGCATATTGCATATTTTCCTCATATCGTGCAGCCCTAATAACTACCCTGAAATTGTGTCAGATGCAGCATAGTGTCGCAATATTTTCTTCTGAATCATCGTTTAGGCTAATTTGTTTAATATGTAAATAGGCTATTTTTTATAAATTATCAGTTAATGTTATGTAGTCAATGTTTTAAAAAAATAGTTCATAAACCTTCATTTGACTAGTTATTCACTGAACCCAGCCATCACGCGCCGCGCCGTCACATCCTGCGTCACCCACCACCACAAGTAAATTCTCAACCTGTGGGAAAAACTGATTATAATATGTAAACGTGGATTGCACTTTAACCGAACGTTGGCCATTTTTACACAGTAGTACTGTGTCCTGTCACTAGTCATGTGGAGCATAAAGCCCACATGGCCAGGTGTTTCCGACCCTCTGGTTGGTTTGCTTTGGTCAGCCTGTTCTCATGAACCATTGGTTCAAAAAGCTACGAAAAGTTAAGCACTGTAATTCAAAAGCCTTCCACGTTTTTTTTGCTGTATTCACCACATTGACAGCCGATGTATAAGAACGCAGCTGGTCGTGTACGGAGGTGGTCGGAGAAGATGGGTGGGTGTTAAAACGCAGGACTTTCAAGCCAGGGAGCGGCAGACATGGGGGACTCGAGTCACACTCGAGTCGCAAATTTTAGGACTTGAGACTTGCTTGATAAACATTCATAAAAGACTCGACTTGACTTTGACTTGATATTCATGACTTGAGACTTGACTTAGACTTGAGTCAAATGACTTAAAAAGACTTGACTTTCTGTTTAATAAATATATATTTTTTCCCCTCTGATGGCTATAAGGATTACACATCTGACCAGGCAAAGAAGAAACGAACGGCAGTTTGCAAGGTCTGCATATATATACAGAAATTTCGACGTCAACCACCACCACGTTGAATTTCATCAGACACTTTAAATCGCAAGAAATTTGGGTTCCAGTCCCCATATTCAGCTGAACCACTATTTGGACATTTGTGATGGACAGAACTCCCTTCAGTTTTGGGCCATGAATAAGCACACCCTCCCCTCTTTGTTCAAGGTGGCGGTAAGAGCGAATAAAACTAGGCAGACATATTAACATATACTATTCATTCCATGTGATAAATACACTCATCTCTCCAGATTACGCAAAGGTGGTCGGATTCAGCTAGCCTACTCTTAAAGAATGTGTAGTTTTTTATTTAAGAGAAGGAAAGGTTAAAGGATGCGTTTCTGTCCCATAAAAGTGAGGCATGCTTGAAGAATATTATTTGACTTAGAAACCATTATACTTGAATTGTTTGAATGAATTTCATGATTTGATGTCATGTTTGAGGCATATTGAACAAATATGTATGTTGATTTATTGTTGGCCTAATCAGTTTTAGGCTATGCTTTTTTATCTGTATAAATTTAAACTGTTCAGATGTATGTGGCTTGGACGCAATGTCTTTTGAATATTGAGTAGGAAAAAATGCAAATAAAACTCCAGCAGTTCATAACCACTGTCTTTAGCTTGTTCAACAACAGAAACTTTTGTATGACTTGACTTGTGACTTGCTTGAGACTTGAAGGTTAAGACTTGAGACTTGCTTGTGACTTGCCCATGTGTGACTTACTCCCATCTCTGGGGAGTGGAGTTCTTAATCCAAAACACAACCTTTTTCCTAATCTCAAATAGTCGTTTTGGTGCCTAATCTTAATTTTCGTCACAACCGTAATCTCCGCTCAATCGAGCGGCAGCTCGCAGTGCTCTGTACCAGGCTCAAAGTCACCCATTTTGGGCTAAACACATCTACTATATGCCGCTGATATGACCGAGCTGTGACGGAGGTCCGTAGCGTGGCGAAGCTCTGCAGCGGCTTAAACAACTAGCAACTGCCGCTTGGCGTCACGGAGCTAGCCAGCGTCACGTGACCAGCCTTCGGTCTCCTAATTTCTTAGGATATCATACGTTTTGGTGTGCATACATTTTTGTATGATATCATATGGACCCGTACGGAGAATGCATTGCTTGGGTTGTGAAAAAAAGGTTGCAGTTTGAAAATGCGTTCCATTACATTGGGATATCGATTTGAAATCAATTAATCATTCAGCCTTACTATGTGTTTATTGCACTGTGACGAGTCATGAATTTTGACTTTAAAACATTGCAAGTTGCAGTAGAATCACAGCTGATGGAAGCAGCACAGGCATGCAGATACAGTGAAGGTACTTTTAATGGTGAAAAAGGCTTACACAACTGAGAGTCCACAAGGCAGGCAGGTAACAGCAGGCAGATAAGTAAAAAAAAAAAAAAAAACAATAATCACAAGGAGAACTAGACACAAGGAAAAAAAGGCTGGAATGCTAGACACAGATGTATATGGTGTAGGTTATCAGAGAGTAATGTTTGGGATGATACTAATGACTTTTCTATTTTTTAGATTCCACTGATTGCAAAGTGAAATCAGGATGGAGCCAGAGAGGGCATGCACTATCATTTGTGCAGCAGCTGTGCTGCACAACATTTGCACAGCTAAGAGAGTGCCTCTCCCAATGGAGGATTTGGGACCAGTGGAGGCAGAGGGGAAACATAACAGAGAAGAAGCTGCAGAGGAGGATGTAATGGCTCGTCTGAACCAAAGCAATATAATTGAGCTGACCAACCTACAATAGAATGTGGCTTGATCCGGTCTTTTTCCTAAATCAACCCAAGCAACTTGCTTATGCACTGGCAAAAAAAATGTAAACAGCTTGTAAATACATTATTTACTGATAAAATTGTGTATGTTGAGGTATAAAATAAGATTGCTGATGTAGATGTTCAAAATGTTTGACTTAGATGTATGGAATTTATCCAGGAAATTATATTTATTTAGATGTAGGGGATTATTGGTAGATGTATGTATTAGTAGGATAACCCCTTGAGATGAATCATCTCATTTTCGAGGGGGTCCTTAAAACAATTAAACACAAAAACACAAAATACATTCACAAATACATACTCAAGCCTAACTGCTCCAACAACAACTGATCCCCCTCCCCCATATACATACAATTAAAAACACAGTAAATTTGCATACATCCCAAATATGATGCTATTTTAGTAGATGCACAAACAGGAGCCAACTCATAAAATAAATAAATCAACAAAAATCATAATATGTCAAGTTAGAAACAAGAGCAGGTTATTTGTAAATAATTAAAGACAGATGCCTTAAACAAAACAAATGAAGTAATTGATCTAAGTGAAGTGGGCAAGGTATTCCAATCAGACAGGCACGTTGTCCAATTTCTTTGGAGATTCTGGGAACAAAGAAAAAGGGGTACACAGTATGTCTCAGACTATATGTTGATCTATAAGGGATTAAGTGTTGTTTCAAAGAAGTAGGATAATTAAAGAAAATTGATTGAAAAATGAAATGCAGCCAGTGAGAATGCCTGCTAAATTTGGGTGTTAACCAATGACGTGACTCATACATCAGGCAATGATGGGTTCTATAAGGACACCTCAGAACAAATCGACAGAGACTGTTATAGGCTACATTGAGAGGGATAAGATTTGCTTCGGAGGTATTCTGATAAATAACATCTGCATAATCTAATATTGGTAATAGAAGCCGTGAGATAATCCTTTTCCTGACCTGTAGTGTAAAACAGTTGATAGAACAATATAGTGTTCTCAGACTGCAGTTTATTTTCTTAACAACTGAATTAATATGAGGTTTAAAAGAAAGCTGAGAATCAAGCAAGAGACCAAGATATTTAAATTCCTCCACTTTCTGAAGTGTTGTTCCATCCAAAAAGCGAATTGAACAATTATTAACTGGGTAAAGAGAATTAAATTTAGTGCCGAACAACATGGTATATGATTTCTTCTTATTAAGTAAAAGTTTGTTATGTGAAAACCATTGTTGAATGGCATCAAAGTCAGTCTGTAGTGAATGCTCAATATGTAAGATATCTGGCTTGGAGGAATAGATCACTGTATCATCTGCATATAAATGAATATGACAAGTAGAGCAGGATTGCGGAAGATCATTAATAAAAATAGAGAATAATAAAGGTTCAAGAGATGAGCCTTGAGGTACACCTTTTTCAATAGTTATAAATTTAGACTGACAACCATTATAAGAAACGCACTGGCGTCTATTGTAAAGGTATGAGTTAAACCATAGTAAAGAATGTCTATAGAAGCCAATATCAAAAAGTTTGTCAAGAAGAAGATCGTGATCAACCATGTCGAAAGCCTTTGTCAGATCAATGAAAATTGCACCAGTAGGCATGTTATTATCTAAAGAAGAAAATATCTCATTGGTAAGATTCATAAGAGCAGTGGTTGTAGAAAAATTAGGTCTGAATCCAGATTGGTGTGGAGATAGGATATAAAAGTCATTGACATATTGAGATATTTGATTAAAAATTAACTTTTCAAACACCTCTGCTATGCTATTAATAATGTAAATGGGTCTGTAATTATTGAGGTCAGAAGAGTCACCACCTTTATGCAAAGGGGTAACTTTGGCACATTTCCAGATTGATGGAATTGTGCATGTAGATAAGGAAAGGTTAAACAAGTCAGATATAGGATAAGCAAGAACATGAGAGGCAATTTTAATAAACTTAATCTCCAAACCATCTGGGCCAGCACAACTACCTGAGCTCAATCCACAAATAACCTGCTCGACATCAGCCAGATGAATTCTGCTAAACGAGAAGGAACTATGACATAGGTTATCTGGTAAGATTTCAGGATAGGGAAAATCTGAGTGCTTTGCGCTACTAATGGAAGAAAAGTACTCACTAAAAGCATTGGCAATTGTAGAATAATCAGTGAGATTTTCATTATTGAATCTAATATGAGAAAATTAGTTTTTAGTTGGTTTATTAGTTAGACTGTTAATTTTATTCCAAAACTGTTTGGGGTTATTAAAATCATTATTTAAACAGTCGTTATAATACTTAGATTTAGCATTTCTAGTTTTAGTTGTACATGTATTCCGTAAGAGTTTATATGAAATCAAGTCGTCAGAGTCCTTTGATAAGCGATATATTTCCCAGGCCTTGTCTCTCTGTCTAAAAAGACTAATAAGATCACCATTGGTAAGTTCGAAGTGTCTACCCTTTACCTTAATTGATTTCCAAGGAGCATGTCTATTAATTACATCATTTAGCTCAGTATAAAAAGCGTCTTCAACAGTGGGTATTAACTGAAACCTGTACAATTTTATAGAAATTAACTCTTGAATAAAACGCTCACTATTCAAATTTCTAAATTGTCTTACTGTAATGCATCTTGGTGGAAAACGAGGTACCTTAATTTTCCAAACACAAAAAATAATGGAGTGGTCACTGAGACAGTCTAGTAACACCCCTGATTTTAGGATTCTGTCAGGGTGGGTGACAAGAATCCAGTCTAGCAAAGACTTGGACTTAGTAGGCTCATTTATAAGTTGAATCAAATTAATACTACCAACTAGGTTCCTGTCATTAAGGGAAGAACGATCTAGCCAATTACTATTAAAGTCGCCTAGTATTAAAAGCTCATTCTGGCGACCTAAAGAGTTAATGGTAGACAGAATACATTTTGTAGATTCTAAAGAAACATTTGGAGGTCTATAAATACCTATAGTCAAATCTTTGTTTTCATGAAAAATTATTTTAATAAAGAGACATTCGAAATACTTTGGGGTTTCATTTGGGATAACAAGCTCAGAGGTCAAATTTGAAGAAACATATGTAGCCACTCCTACTCTGGAGCCTCTATCAGCTCTGTACAAGACATAATTATCAAGTTTCATCTCATTATCTGAAATATTACTATTCAACCACGTCTCTGAAATTGTAATCACACTAGGTTTGTTATAAACAAGCCAAGCTCTTAAAAGATCAATCTTAGATGGAAGACTCCTAATATTCAGATGGATAACATATAAACCTTTAGCAGTACTCATTGCTCAGACATGGCAATAAAACAGTAGAATGCATCGTTAGGACGTGTCACAATTATACAGAAAAGAGAGGGGCAGAGGGCAAGGACCAGTTTGCAAAGGAGCCATACAGACACACACACACACACACACACACACAGACACATGCACTCATACACAAAAAACAAGCAAAAAACATTATACAAGCTAGCTAAACAAAACAAAAACGCTCAGTCTGCAATTTTAGAAGGGGTAATGTAAATGTAATATCAAACCGAAAGTACCCTATAGGTGGAAACGTTTTACTATAATTGTGCATATATCAGTTATAAAACAATTTAAATACTGTAACCACAAAAGCGAGAGAAAAAATAAGTAAATAAACAAAATAATCTGTCATTCCCATAAATTCTCATTAAATTAGGCCTAAATTCCTATTATACTACAGAATTAACCATTTGAAATTATCAACCATAGCAAAATTCACAGCGTGACTGTACGACAGAGTACATCGTGATGTTTTACGTCACAATTTAATTTACGGCAAACAAAAATGCACACAGCATGAGCTGAAGTCAACAACAAGCCGTATATTCTTTTAAGAAATCATGTATAAGTCCCGGTAATTCAAATGCATGCTGTGCTGTCATAATAGTCTGTGACAGAACAAATGAAAAAGATCTTCGGAGAAGAATAAGAGACAATATATCACCGAAGAAGTTATGGAGACTTCATATTCCCGGAGGAATTCCTCCGCCTCATCAGGGCAGCGAAACAGTGCTGGTTTGCCATCAGAAATCACTCTTAGCGTAGTAGGCTATATAAGGAATATTTTATATCCATATCTCGGAAAGTTTTTTTAATTGGATCAAACAGCCGGCGTTTCTGGAGTAGCCCAGCACTGAAATCCGGGTAGATATGCACTCGATCACCCTTGAACATGAGCTCCTTTTTCTCCCGTGCAAGTCGAAGGATCTTCAGTTTATCCTGAAAATTAAGGAATTTTACCAGAATTGGCCTTGGAGAGGCTCTTGACTCCGGTCGGCGCACAGTGGGACAACGGTGTGCCCGTTCAATGATTAGCGGAGTTGGAAACTTTTCTTTCCCAAGAAGCAGCGGTATTAGCTGATTGATGAAGCTCACTGTGTCATGGCCTTCAGCTTGTTCGGGGACATGCAGGAAGCGCAGGTTAGAGGCCCGACTTCGGTTCTCTGCTTCCTCCACTTTGTCTTTCAGGTAGGCATTATCCTTCTCCAATGATTTTATGCGATTTCCCAGATCTGATATATTATCCTCGTTTGAGCCGACTCTGTGTTCAAGCTCCGAAACTTGTTCTCCAAGTGTTGAAAGAGAACAATGTATTGCATTTAAGCTCGTTTGAATCTTGTCCTTTTTGAGTCGAAATGTAGCACCATATCCGACTTCAGTTGTTGTATTGCATCCCAGATACTGTTGTTGGAGACAGGTGGTTTGTGCATGGCAAGGGACAAAGGAATCAGGGCGCCAAACAAAAGAAAAGAAAAAAATGAGTTTCCATTCCTTGAGCTCAAGCTTCTCCTTTTCCACCCGTTTAGGGTAGCAGGGATCAGCCAATCAGCTCCCTTGCTTGGGTTTGCAGAAAAAAACACCTGTATGGCACATGCCTATATAGCTGCTAGGTTCCGTTTTTTGAAGTTAGCAATGAAAGTGGCTAAGATGAATACATTGTAGATACGTAGACTGGTATAAGTATATTTCCGTGTGTTAATTTTATATTGACATTTATACGTTCTAAGATGTTCAGAATATACTACATTAGCATTAAAGTCCACTAGCCTCATGCTAACGCATACAACAGTATTATTGTGTTACACTGTATGTAATACTGTGTATAATGGAATCATCTTATACGGGAGAGCTACACACCCCTAGTTTCCACACCTACAAACAGTAGGTATAACACACACAACAGTCTGAAAATGTACATTCTGTGTCAACCATAAAATGTACAGTAAAGTGACTTTGACAGTGTAAAAGATGAAATACATGCATAATGGCGCACATATGGGCCAGTGGATGACCTATACTCAGTAAGTTCCACCCTCCCCACCTCCACCCCATGTGAACGCAGAGCAGAGTCCAAGTACCGTCCCAAAATTAAATACACTGCTATTCATTTCTTAGACTTCGAGCCAAATGTGCTGATTCCTTCTCTTCTCACCTCATTTCATCGTTATGATATATTCTCGGATGGTTCCTTTTTTCTGAGTTTCACTGTGAAACTGTTTACTGATTCACACACTTCAATATGCACCTGCTCATTCCCCACATCAGACAATTCATACACAAGAACAGAGCCGGCACACGCACAAAACCATATGCAGAGCCTGTTGAAATGAAATTGAAATATTACAGTATCAATCTTTATGTAATTCATTCTGTTGAAAGAGAGGCTGATTGTAATTACTTCCAACACAGTTTTATCTAACGAGGGCAAGCATTCACGTCACTCCTTAGCTTTTCTTCATTTTTATTCCAATTCTGCATTCCACAGTTAAATACCAGCCAAACAATACCAATGGCAATCACTTTCCTATTATACAAAAGACCTTTGGGGGCTCTCCATTTCATTTTCAAACAATGCAGTCCAAGAACATGGCTTGAATTAGGATGTAGCACTGGACCATCTGCTGTACTCTGGAAGGGGAGGAGCAAATCAGTGCTCTGGCCAAAAACTGCTAACAAGACATTTGAAAAGAGTAACAATCCTTTCCACATCTGTTGAGTGTTCATGCTGTCTGATCACTGCTTCCAGTTTTTCGATGAGGAACTGGGACAAAATCCAAGCCTGGTCAAAATAACTGAGCCCAAATGCGACATGACGGGATTATCAGGCTATCTGCAAATTCAGTTTCTGCTGGCTCCATGTGCAAGCCAAATGTTGCTCAATTTTCAGTAAAGTGACTAGAGAGCTTTATTTGGAAGCAGGGAGGACTTGGTGTGACAGATTCTGAGCTCTCTGGGCAGCGTCCCGACTTCTTGGAAAAGGGATATGACAGATCTCCCTTCTGGTCAACTTTGTTACTTTCAGGTCCTGGGAACTCTCTTGACCAAAGCTGTTCACTATCGCACATTCCCTGTTAGCACTGCTCCAGCAAGGGATGTCAAGACTGCTTAAAGTATTATCACCTCATGCATATTTGTTTTCTATAAAACACATCTCCATACTACAGTAATGTGCTTAGACGTAAACATAATTGCTCCTGGAAATAACGCCACTGGCAACGTCATTTTCAATCCAGTAAGTGAGATGACACAACTTGTCATGATACATCAATGTCCTATTTCCAAGCATTAAAAAGCAGCGTATTCGTTCCCCGGATTGGCACAGCCAGACTACTTTACCTTGACTACTACATCATCTGTATAACGTGTCAGATGAGTGCTACTATATGTATCAATTGATGTGTTAAAATGGGGGAAATTAGGGTTGAGTATTGTTTGGGGTTTTTCCGATACCGGTGCTAAAACGATACTTTTAAACGGTGCCTAAAAGAGGCCTGAATGGATACTATAAGGAAAAAAAAGAAAAGCACAAAGCGACAGTTGGTGGCATTAAAGAACAACCTGTTTATTGCTAAGGCCTTATGGTGAAATTTAAAATGATTTATTTAAAATGTAATAACAAAAACTTATAACAATATCTTATTCCACCAGTCAATTGCTGTTAAACGACAAAAACAAGAACCACTAGATGGCAGAAGGGTACTTTACAATAACATTGAATGCACCATGAGCTTACAAGGTGCAAATGAACACTCCATTAAGTCCCGTCGGTGTCGTTGCTCCGACAACTCTGACTACGGCAGTAACGATGGTGCAGCTAGACGCCTCCGTGTCTTTAGCTGCAGACTGTTGTACGTCCTGGTGGGTAATCCTTTCCAGTGAAATACAGCCACTGGTTAGACCGTTTAGCTTTAAGCATTTTAACCGTGTTTAAGCCAGCTACAAGCTAACGGTAGGCTTACATCACCTGCTGCCAAGTGTAATGCTAACTAGCGTCACATGCAGTGATGCTTTTGTTGCCTCTAACGTCCATTATTCCATATTGGCACCAGGTTTGGGTACTTAACCCTGTGTAAAATAGGGTCATACGGTGGAGGTCTGTGTGGATGGTTGAGTTGAGCGTTGATCAATGTAACCTTGATCCAAGACCCAAGGTGGACTAAATATTTATTTAGTCTAAATAGTCTTAGTATGGGGTCCCACTATGTTGACGCAGGTCCTAAGTTTGTGTCAATATGTCTAATTACCGATTGGATCTAAGCGGCATGTGATGCGTCCTAATCATCCAACCCTGTCTCTCAGAAATTACTTTTACATACTGCTAATTTGCAACAGCAAATACACTTGGAAGGGAACATAATGCTGGCCGGATTATGTTTCCATTAACAAATGCCGTTACATATTTAAGTCACAAAAATGTTAATGCTGTTAATGTTAATGTAAGAGTAAAATATTCAATGACAAGGTTTCTTTATTTAGAGACTCAGAGCACTTGGTCAGGGTTAGGGAAATATTATGGTCTAATACAAAAAATGTCCAGAGTGACTTAAAAAAAAAACTGTCTATTAACTCGTAACCGTGATCTTTCCCTAACCTTTACCAAAGTGCTTTTGTTGCCTAAACCTAACCACAGACAGGACTCTGGATGTGATCTCTGCACTCTGGTGTCCTGCACTTTGTACACCCAACCCCAAACACCTTCATGCAATTTGGGTGCGATACATAAATGTTAGTGGTGCACGATATATCGTGCGCCGATATAATATCGGCTGATATGGTCATTTTTTTTACACATCGGTATCGTTCCGATGTCAAAATAGGGCCGATGTGAATCATTCCTGTGTATTTGACATGTGTGTAGGCTTAGATGTGAGTGTGTGTGAGAATTTAGATCTAAATCTGACCTGTGGAGGGCAGTAACACGCTTAACAGCGTCTATACTGCCGAAATCCTATAATAAGAAGAAGATGTGAGTGTGGGGGCGGGGAGGTTTGTTTTTGCAGACGGAATCTGCGGCGAAGTGGGACAAAAAAAATCTTACAGGTTAGTTTGACCAGTGGGCAGCAGCGGTGGCCGAAGCGGGCAGCAGCGCGGCCGTAGCGGGCGATCGTGGTGGGACATTCTCAGCGGTGAAACGCAAACGGGGGCTGGAGTATAGCTAACCTAGCTAGGTGGAAAGCTAACGCTAGCCAGCCACCTGTTCCATCAATCCTGCTTGCAAGTGTCTGCTCATTAGACAACAAACTGGACTACATCTAACTTCGACGAAACTCCCAATGCGAGTTCAGAGACTGCTGTGTTTTTCTTGTTGTGGAAACATGGCTGAACAACAGTGTACCGGACTATCCAGCCTGCTTCTCTGTCGCCGGGTAAGAGTGGAGATGGGCTGTGTTAACAAGGACTTGTGCAGAAATGAGCTGCTTGTATCCAACTAACTGCTAACTGCTGGTGGAGTTTGTGACTAGTAAATGCCGACCATTCTACATTCCATGCAAATTTACAACTGTGTTTATAATCGGCTACATTTAGCTATTACGCACACGTAAAGTTCAGCTAATGCATACTAGCATTAGCACTTGGTGGACTGTAAACACCTGTTTCGTATGTCGTTTTTATAAATGTCGTTTTTATACATTTTAAATGTGTAACCACTAAAGCCATGGTGAAACGTTGTTTTGTGTATATGGTTGAAATGACAATAAAACACATTTGGGTTGAGTTGAATGCTGCTTCACTGTCTGTCTGTAAATGGTAGGCGTGGCTTGGGAGTGGAGTCTAAGCAGCGAAGCAAGTGCATTCTAGGATTTAGTGTCTTTCATCCATATGAGCCAAAAACACATTTTCTGGCTTATCTCGGCCTAAAAGGCACCAATTTCTATAATTTCAAGGGTTAGGCCTAACCCTAAAGTACTTGGCAGTTACTGTACTTTCAGTTCAGAAGACTGCAAAAGCCAGTGTCTGTTCAGTCCAGTTTGTTCTGGCTCCATTTTCACATTTTACCTTTTTCAGTACTTTTGACTTTGGCCATTTAAGGCCTACTGCTGTACTTTAAAGTTTTGAACTGTTGTACAATGTTCACAGAATACAGTGACTTGGTCTCAAGTGAGTTAGATGTTTATTGAGAATACTCAGGGTTGGCTTATTCATAGTGTGAATTCAGGACACACTTGTATCCTTTATAAAAATTTATTTTTATATAAATATTAATTTTTTCTTCTGAAAATCTGATGACAGTCATATTTTGCACACAGGTAAAGGTGCCCAATATCAGTGATTTCTGAAAATAAATCACAAAACTAAAAAAGAAAATGCGTTTTGGAAAATAGTTCTTTATTTGATTATCATAAAAATGTGTTTTCTATACAGAGATATCGACATCGGTAAATATTGGTATCGGCCATAACAGCAATATTAATATCGGTTATCGGTCACAATTTTCACTAATAAATGTAGCCCTTCATTCACTCATAAAAATATTTCTTCTGAACATAATCAAGGCAGCGACTACGTTGTCACCACAATGTAATTGTTAAGTAATAGTTAGGTAATGAGCAACATTTCTAGGGGACAGGGTTGCAGCTCCACAAGATGTGACTGTGGTTTTGATATGAGACTTAGAGTGTGGCCTGTGTGCATTAAAGACATGCATTACTGCTTGTCAATTACTGAAGCGTCATACTGCTGCCAGTGTTGATGTTCTCTCCGTACTTCGGTCGACCACATTTTGAATCAGGTTTAATGATCTTCAGGAATATTCTGATTGGGCCTGACTGACCTTGGGTGTTTTTCAGATTGGGTCTTTTAAATTTAAAAAAAGTCAACACATCTCGCATCCTGCATCCCATTGTCTCAAGTCAGCATTGACAATTGCAAGAACCCCCATATTTCCCTAACCTTAACTAAGTGCTTTGTATTTGTAACAGAACCAGAAGTAATACTTTAGCTGCCAGGAGCACATATTGTAGAGGGAACAATTTTGCAAATGTGTTTAATATTCACGTTTGGGTTGGCAGTGAACAGTAGCCTGGGGAAACCCTGACGAACTTCCAGCAAATTTGAGATTTGCTCTGTAAGTTAGTCTGGCCAAGAACCCATTCAAGCCCATTTCCAATTTTTCCAAATCGAGGCACCAATCTCAACCGTTGAGGCGGGCTTTACACCAATCACAACCATTGAGGCAGGCTTTACACGCGATGACGATAGCGCAGCGATGGCGAGCAGCTTTTTGTTTACATTCAACATGGCTAAGGCTTCCGAAGCGCAGCAACCTGTTGATGCCGCTGTTGCTACTACGTCACCCGGATCGTTGGTCTGATTGGTTCAAGGACTATCCAATGCGCCCAGAGGCATTCGTCCATTGGTGACGCCCATTTGGAAATGAGCTGCGAATGAACCTTGCCCAGACCCACTCTGTTACAACTGAGAAGGGTCTGGTGTCAACCAGGCTAAGTAAACAGTTTTCAAACACATTTAATACGAACATTTTCACATTAAGTTGATAAAACACAATCCATGTGTCATTATGTTTCCTTCAAAATGTATTAGAAATGCAAATTTGCTGTACATTAAACTAGTTCTGAGAAGTTCCCTCATCATACCACCAAGAAAGCTCATCCAAAAGTCAGGGTGGACAAAGATGAATGGGTAGGAGGAAACAGAGAAAGGTTCGTTATAAATTTGACAGTTTTTAAATGTGCTGCCTGTTTGTCGACAGGCAGCCAGCACCCTTATCTCAGTGGACAAGATAGATAGTTTAGGAAAGGGCTTATCTAGAGAAAAGGGATCTGATTTCTGCTGGTTGTCATGGTGAATGTAACAAAGAAGTGTTTTCTGTTTTGTGTTCTGGTATGCTGGTGTCATGCTCCATGTCTTCGCCTGTGTGTTTTTGATGAGTCACAGTTGTGCGTGCGTGTTGGCATCTGCTTAAAAAAAAAAAAAAAAAAAAAGTGCACTGCTCATTGTTCAAACTAAAAAATTGCTTTGAAAACAAGTCATATCCCATTTGTGCTGCTTGAAATATCCCTAAACCCCAGCAGACTGACATCTCCCTGCATATTGTCGAAGATGTCTCTGTATTCTAAAGAGAGCCTGATCAAAGGAGCCTCTCCTATTGGAACAGCACAGCTGTAGACTCTCCCTCCATGCCGTTCAGAAAGCCAACCCCGCTGTGATCAAAACACGACTCCCAACAGATCTATCCATGCTCTTTTACTGCCATGGTACATCTGTTAATGTTTCTCTCCCACTGCCTTTCTCCACCCAAAACACTTAATATATAAACTGTAAATCATTTTAACCTCTGAGCTGGCTTCAGTTTCTGATTTGATTGACAGGAACATAAGCACCAGCAAAATAAATAGCTGTGATTGTGTTTAAAAGCATAGCTTAAGACCTTGAAGGCATTCTTTATACTTTTGACATGCTATATTTAGATGCACCTAACACATATTTCTTCTTGATCAGGGGGACATGTTGCTGGATATATTAAGCTACAAATAACAGCTTGTAATGCTGACAAAATAATTTTATATTTTTCCAGACCACACCAAATTCATTGCAAAAAATTTGATCCATAGTTTGATGAGAAGAATTTAATGAGAAGATACAATGAGAAGGCACACTTACTAGAGCTTTAAATCGGATCACATGGTCTTCATCAGCAGATGAAATTTGCTTGCTTGTAATGAAACTGTAGAAGATAGATTTTATTTTTGTGAGTACTTTTAGGACTGAGCCTTAACATTTTTTCTGCCACAGAAACAGACCATAATGAACTGGATTGATGATTGAAAACTGCGGTAAAGTAGTAAAATCATCTGATTTGTCACGCTGCCCTGTGTTCGGCATGCAGAGGAAGGAGCACTGTCCAGAATTCTAAAGCTAAGCTAAGATTTTTGATTTAAATTCAATTCAATTTTATTTATAGTATCAAATCATAACAGTAGTTATCTCAGGACACTTTACAGATAGAGTAGGTCTAGACCACACTCCAGTGATTCCGCCAAGAGCATGCATAAATGTGTAAATGCGACAGTGGCAAGGAAAAAAACCCTTTTTAGTTTAGAAACCTCGGACAGACCCAGGCTCTTGGTAGGCGGTGTCTGACGGTGCCTGTTGGGGGTGTGATGAACAGTGGCAATGATAGTCACAGGGCACTACAGGGCATAGCAGGGCACAGCAGAGCACAGCAGGGCATGGCAGGACGTGGCAGGACGTTGCAGGACGTAGCAGGGCATTGCAGAGCGTAGAAGGGTGTAACAGGGCACAGCAGGGCGTGGAGCAGGACCACAGCTACCCAGAGCTAGGTTAGTAGCAAGCATTTCTGGGACATGGATACACACAGCTTAGTGTGTCAAAGGAAGTCCCCCGGCAGGCTAAAACTATAACAGCATAACTAAGAGCTGCAGAGAAGCAGAGATAGGGAGGCGGCACGCCGTGATGTGGCTACACACCCTCCCCCGCCGGTCTAGGCGAACGCTGCAACTCCTCATTCCCTAAATATATGTAAGCTTTCTATGAAGAGAAGCAGAGATAGGGAGTGGGTTCACCATGACTGTGGCTACACACCCTCCCCCGCCGGTCTAGGCGAACGCTGCAACTCCTCACTCCCTAAATATACGTAAGCTTTATATGAAGAGAAGCAGAGATAGGGAAGGGGTGCGCCACGACTGTGGCTACACACCTTCTCCCGCTGGTCTAGGCGAACGCTGCAACTCGTCACTCCCCAACTATAAGCTTTATCGAAGAGGATAGTTTTAAGTTTACTCTTAAAAGTGGTGACGTGTCTGCCCCCCGAACACAGATTGGGAGCTGGTTCCACAGGAGAGGAGCCTGCTAGCTGAAGGCTCTGGCTGAAGGCTCTGGCTCTCTTTCAGCATCGTTTTGAGACAAGATGTTCCTAATTTTGGCAATGTTACAAAGGTGAAAAAAGACTGTTCTTGAGGTTTGTTTTAAGTGGGCGTTAAAGGATATAACCTGATCAAAAATAACTCCTAGATTTCTGACAGTAGTGCTGGAGGCCAGGACAATGCCATCCAGAGTAATTATATCTTCGGATAATGAGGTTCGGAGGTGTTTAGGGCCCAGCACAATAACTTCAGTTTTGTTTGAGTTTAACATCAGAAAATTGTAGGTCATTCAGGATTGTATATCTTTAATGCATAATTGAAGTTTAGCTGACTGACTGGTTTCGTCTGGCTTGATTGAGAAGTATAATTGGGTGTCATCTGCATAACAGTGAAAGTTAATTGAGTGTTTCCTAATAATATTGCCTAGAGGAAGCATATATAAAAGGAGAATAGAATTGGTCCAAGCACTGAGCCTTGTGTATTGTTAACATTAACAAATTGAGATCGGTCAGAGAAATAAGACTTAAACCAGCTTAGTGTGATTCCCTTAATGCCAACTAAATGTTCCAATCTCTGCAATAGGATGGTATGGTCGATAGTGTCGAATGCAGCACTAAGATCTAATAAGACAAGTACGGAGGCAAGTCCTTTGTCAGCAGCAGTTAGAAAGTCGTTAGTAATTTTCACCAGTGCCGTCTCTGTGCTATGATGCATTCTAAATCCTGACTGAAAGTCCTCGAATAAACTATTGCTATGTGGAAAATCACATAACTGATTAGCGACTACCTTCTCAAGGATCTTGGAGAGAAAGGGGAGATTAAATATAGGTATATAGTTGGCTAAGACATCAGGGTCGAAGGTGGGTTTTTTCAGAAGAGGTTTTATCACAGCTACTTTAAATGACTGTGGTACATAACCTGTTAATAAAGACATATTGATCATATCTAGTAATGAAGTGCTAACCAAGGGTAACGCTTCTTTAAGTAACCTCGTTGGGATGGGGTCTAAGAGACAGGTAGATGGCTTAGCTGAAGAGACCTTTAACATTAATTGTTGAAGGTCTATAGGATAAAAGTAGTCTACGTATATGTCAGGTCTTGTCATTCTTTCTAGCAGTCCTTCGTTTAAAGGTGAACCGTTAGAAGCTGAGGGCAAAAGGTGATGAATTGTATCTCTAATTGTTAAAATGTTTTCATTAAAGAAGCTCATGAAGTCATCACTACTCAGAGCTATAGGAATAGATGGCTCAATAGAGGGACTAATGGAATATCCATCCATCTTCGTCCGCTTATCCGGTGTCGGGTCGCGGGGGGAGCAGCTCCAGCAGGGGACCCCAAACTTCCCTTTCCCGAGCCACATTAACCAGCTCCGACTGGGGGACCCGAGGTGTTCCCAGGCCAGGTTGGAGATATAATCCCTCCACCTAGTCCTGGGTCTTCCCGAGGCCTCCTCCCAGCTGGACGTGCCTGGAACACCTCCCTAGGGAGGCGCCCAGGGGGCATCCTTACCAGATGCCCGAACCACCTCAACTGGCTCCTTTCGACGCGAAGGAGCAGCGGCTCTACTCCGAACTTCTCCCACACCGGCTGCTTTGCCTCTTTCATGGCAGAGGCTGCAGCCCTTCGGTACCTTGCAACTGCCTCTGGAGTCCTCCGGGATAACATATCCCGGAAAGACTCCTTCAGTTGGATGGCTTCCCTGACCACCGGTGTCCACCATGGTGTTCGTGGGTTACCGCCCCTTGAGGCACCTAAGACCCTAAGACCACAGCTCCCCACCGCAGCTTCAACAATGGAAACTTTGAACATTGTCCACTCAGGTTCAATGGCCCCAGCCTCCACAGGGATGCATGAAAAGCTCCGCCGGAGGTGTGAGTTGAAAGTCTATTGGACAGGGGCCTCCTCCAGACGTTCCCAAATTACCCGCACTACCCGTTTGTAGGGTTGGGCATCGAGAACCGATTCCTACTTGGAATCGTTTCAAAAATTACGATTCCATCGGAATCGTTTCTTTATTGGAATCGTTTAGAATCGTTTGGAGGATTTGGTTTCAAATCTGATCATAGGTTTCAAATTTAACCAGGCACTTGTTGTGTTGCAGCCATGGAGCACAGTAAGCGGGGCTCTAGTGTGGCTTTGTTTTACGCTGAGAAGCCCGGTAAAACTGCAACCCACCATTGAATCAAAATTAAACTTTCCTCTTATTTGTGAAATAAGCATGTGACCCGTTTCATCTCCACCCCTCAAAGAATCGGAATCGAAAGGAAGAATCGGAATTGGAATCAGAATCGTTAAAATCCAGACGATTCCCAACCCTACCCATTTGAGCTTACCAGGTCGGTCCAGAGTCTTCCCCCACCCCCTGACCCAACTCACCACCAGACGGTGATCGGTTGACAGCTCTGCCCCTCTCTCACTCTGGTACCAAGTAGACTTATGAGCATCCCTACGTTCGAACATGGTGTTTGTTATAGACAATCCATGACTAGCACAGAAGTCCAACAACAGACACACAGTCTGGTTTAGATCAGGGAGGCTGTTCCTCGCAATCACGCCTCTCCATGTATCTCCATCACTGCCCACGTGCGCGTTGAAGTCCCCCAGCAGGACTATGGAGTCCCCAACTGGAGCCCCATACAGGACTCCATTCAAAGTCTCCAAGAAGGCCGAATACTCCAAGCTTTTGTTTGGTGCATATGCACAAACAACAGTCAGAGTTTTCCTCCCCACAACCCGCAGGCGTAGGGAGGCGACCCTCTCGTCCACCGGGATAAACGGCGCTCACTGACGAGCCCTCCATCTGGGCCTGGCTCCAAACAGGGGGCCCGGGCTTTCTCCGGGCAATGGAATATGACAAGATGTAATGAGAGACACTACCTGCAGCAAAATAGACTATTTAAAATGAGTAACTAGTGGAATAGAGGAATAATATTTTGAAGCAGTTAGTTGAAAATAGAAAATAATATGATTGACACTTGAGGAAAACTGAAGGATTCACAGGCTTCTTGTGTGAGAGCCTCTGTAAAAATGTTAAAGTAAAAGAACTATCTATGAATTAAAAAAGTGAAAGGTGCTGTGCAAATCAAGTTATCAATCAGTTATATGTGAGTATCTGTGTTCAGTTATTATTATGCTACTTTAAATCTATCTGGACTTATCAAGGAGATTGCAAGTACAAACAATCTACTTTGGGATCATGTTGACAATCATCATGTGATCAATAAATGATTATGTTAAAATATTCTCATGTTATCGACTCAAACATATACACACAAGGAAACAAGCCACCAATTGATATGTTGTCTCATATAGGTCTGGGATGATTCTATTCGATTATTTAGACTCTACACTCGAGGTGACTGGCAGTATGATTACAACAGTCAATCTTATATATGGTGTCTGACTGAGATCATTTCTAGAGAATTAAATTACAGCTGAATGAAACTTCATCAGGTTGTTCGATTCCCCCCTCAGGAGCTCTCTGGACCCAATTGTCAGAATCCCTAATCTCCTTTACAGCATCTCTTCTGAGAATCAGACCCACAAGCCCAACCTCAAACAAGATGTGAACTAGCACAAGGGATTTACAAGATATCCATGTTTTAAAAAAAAAAACATTAGAGGGATACTGCACAGGCAGCTGTGTCATTCCTCATAACTTAAAGTAATAAGAATGAATCAAATCATTCTTATGCACTTTTGCAGATGGCTACAAGGTATCATTGTTGGTTGATGGGATAAACAACTGTTGACACGTTTGGATGACAGTAGAAAAAAAGTCTGCTGTCACATTTACTGATGAGTACTGAGCACTGATGACTATAAACTCAATCCAAGGACCGTGGCCTATATTCATTTTCCCAGAAAAGTGGTTCATGTTCATTATCTTAACCCAGATGGGAAACAAATCAAAAATGTCAATGTATTTATTAGCAGTGTTCAGGATACACAAAAGAGCAAACATTTTGGTCCACCGTAAGGACAGTGATACTAGTGATGTTAATGATTAAACGTTTTAACCACTAACCGACAATAAGAATTTTGACCGATCAGTTGACGGATAAAAGCAATATTATTAAAACAAAAAAAAGAATATTAAAAACGTTTTTTGTATTGTAAAATAAAAATAGCCTATTTCTTAACTGCAAGCAAGTTGCGTTTTAAGCTGCTCTTTTTTCTGCTTGTGGCTCTCTGCTGGACAGCACTCACAGCGGAGAGCTATGTGACACATGCCACTATATCGATGAGGACTGGCGGGTTAAATCGGCCGACCTACACACAGAGTATGCCAGGCAGACAGACAGCTGACAACCTTGCAAGTGGATGTGCTGGAGATGGGCTCGCCTCGGACCTATGCTCCAGACAGCTGCGGACTGTGGCGACACGGACGCACAAGCAGTTCCAGGAAAGTGGCTGCATGTGTCCACGATAATGCATGGAACATCATGCCTGCCACAAATCCACAGCTGTCGGCAGACGCAGAAAGTATATATCCGAGCCTCCTGGATGGGTAAACTGGGCCTGTTGCCTGCTTTCTGGTTAGCGGTTAATGATCGGTTAACGAGTGCCAGTTATCGCTCAGAAAAAAGAAATCTAAAATTAGTATCCCTAGGACAGACATTTGTGGCCCCCCAATGATTTTGGGACACCCTGACTTTCATCTAACGCCACCATGAGGCACAACTTTCCCTTGAAGGCATAAATCCGATCACACACCCACAAATGGAGCCTAAGGATTCAGTATGCTCGAAACAAACCGGACTGTATGACACGCCGTCTGAACACATCTAAAAGTAAAACGCATGCGAAGACATAAAGAGGGGCAGGTTCACAAGTTCAATCATGCAAACGGAGAAATTGGTGCACACCTTCAGACAGAAGTCATGGTGTGCTCATAAGTGATCGAAGTGCTGAGTGAAGAATATAAAAAAGAGCACATTATTCCTGCCAAACGGATAAACCATATAAACTTATTTTTTTTAATCTAATGACCCAATTACCTTTCCTCTCAACCTCAGGACAAAACTTAGAATTTCTAGCCATCCTGATTATAAGCTCTAAGACAAGTAAAATAGTAGGGTGTAATAAAAATTCAGCCTGTAGGGGTCACTAACAGAGCTTTACACTTAAGTTGAGAAGTAAACTGTCAGTTTTACTATCAGAGTTATTTGTGCATCTGGCCACTGGTGTCATATGTTTGTGTCCAGATGGAGGTTTAGTGGATATGGTTTGCCAGTTTATTGCTCAACAATAGTCACATGGAGAAGCAACCAGATGTACACTGGGAATGAGCAGTTCCAGCATTGCTTAATATCTCATTGTCAATCAGGCAGGAAAACAGAATTTCAGCACAGCTGTGTCTCTAGCAGTTGGCAAAGGGAAGCACTGGAGGTCAGTTCCATTTCAATTCATTTAATACAGTATGTCCTGGCAATACAAATGTAAGACTTTGGGAGAAATGTGTATTACACACTATTGGAATCTCAGGGACAATCAAGTTCTCTAATCAGAATGAGGAAAAGTAACAAGCAACATACAAATAGTTAAAGTGATGTGAAGTCTGTGGAATCTGCCGTTTGCAAGGAGCTCACTGCTATGCTGCGTTTGTATTTTGATCAGCTGTCAATCAAACAGTGGAGGAAGTTCTGTGAAGTCTTTAAACTTCTGTTTGAGGTAGTTTTAGTTAGTGGCACACTGCTTTGTCTTTTCTTCCCCTTAATAGACCTTTCTAATGGCAGACATTTTGATTAGTCAACACAGGCGTAACTGGTAACATTAATAATGTCTGCACTACATTTAAGCACGTGGTACTGGTACTGTGGTCACCGGATTGGTTTCCTGTCACACCTAAATGGTATAGTGCTTTTTTGTGACCAAAGCATAGGGGGCGGGGCAAACCTTTACCACTAAAAAAGGAAGTCTCTGCTGAGTTCATTGATACCTCACATAAGACTCTACCTTAAACAGGTCACCAGTTATGAAAGGGGGCGTGGCTTAACCTCTCAAGGTTCACTGTACCGTGGACGGCACACGCTGTTACCTCCACTCAAATGTTTTTATAACTTTAAAGCATTAAATCTTCAAAATATAGTCATGCGACACAACAATTGAAAGCTTAGCCTCTCATGATTCAATTAAGCCCACACACACAAAGCATAAGATGATTTATAGCAGTTATACAACTGTTATAAAGTTAAAGAAAATAAAGAAATGGGGCGGGGAACCAAAAGCTGGTGTCTAGAGGCGAGAGTGCATCCATACCTTTTTCCTTGTCACTCTATCCACAGCGGCGATTGGCCAACAATCCAAGAAAATGGAATATCCAAGCCATTTTATCCAAAACGTTCGTAATGTACGCCTCACAATCTTGAAGTTTCTGGCCGAATTTCAACAGAAAAACGCTAAGCACTTTTTCATTTACGAACTTGTATCGCGGCTCGCTTCTCACCCGTCTCTTCTAAATGCTCGATGTGGGCGTCACTATGTTCTCTGAGGTGCAAGGATTCCACCGATACCTTGTTTGAGCCAATACGTTCAGTGTACCCTTCGATAGCCCTATGGGAAGCCGAGGATCCCTCTGAAGCGATGTCACAGCCACATGTGTTCGATCGACATTTGCTCGGACCAGTTAGATTTCCATGTTACAAGACCTTCCTACCGTTTTAGGCAATAAGGAGACTTTCCAATAGATACCAATCATGTATTGGTTTTTCTCATCCAGTGCTGAGTTATCTCTGCTTTTCTGCATAAAAAAGGAACATAAATGACGCATAGCACTCCCTGAACCATTTATTAGGGGTTCAAGCCCGAGGGGGCATGGGAACCGCATAATGCAAGGCAACGCGGTTCACATCTCCAGCGGAACCCTATTGTTTTTCTACAGATTTTTCTTCTTCTTCGCCTAAAACTCCGACTACAGCCTAAACCGTACATGGTGGGTGGTTGCCATTTTCAGGACTGGTCCCAAACTCCGCAAGGACCTCAGGCGCAAAAATTTACCCACTTCCACCACTAGGTGGCGCTATAGCAGAAAAAACTGATTGAACTGAATCACGTGATATAGGCCATGCCCATTTCCGCCTAGACTTTTATGCGTGAAAAAAAAAATCGCGATTTATCAAAAACCTATTTTTTCGATCTCCTCCTAGACCGATCTGCACGAAACTTGGACCGTAGCATCTCCAGACCGACCTAACACAAAGTTAATAAAAATAATTTTTATAGGACAAAAATTGCGCATATTACGCACAAACAAATTTGTGTAGCCAACTATGAAAACACCGACTTTGCCATATCTCAGCCAAAATAAATGCCATCAACGGCAAACTTTAGATTCTTGTTTACCATGACCCTCTGAAGGTCACCCACACGTTTTACAAAAATTGGCCACTAGGGGGCGCTACAAGTACAAAAAGTTTATATCTCATGACCCGCTAATCTTATTTTTACAAAATCTGATGGGTACCATCTAGGGACACTCCTGAAGCCAACCCTAGAGTGGGGTACTGAGGGGTCAAAGTGGGCGTGGCGTGTGGGACCCACGTCTAAATTTACTACTTACACTAACGTGAACAACTTTACAGGGTAGATTGACAATGGGTCATGGACCACACCTACCAAAAATTACACATGTGGACCACTAGGTGGCGCTATAATGTTTTTTTGTTGCCTTTAACTCCCACATTACACATCGCACATTAGAAAACCATACATCCACGTGTTCCTTGAATCAAGCTGAATCACATGATATAGGCCACGCTTATTTCCGCTCAAAAGTTTTTTTGCAATATCGCGCTATACTCAAAACCAACTTTTTCGAACTCGTCCTAGGCCGTGCGACGGATCAGCACGAAACCTGGTACGTAGCATTTCCAGATGGACCTGACCAAAAGTTACTCAAGGAATTTTGTTACGTTAAAGTATGCGCATTTGACGACCAAACAATTTTCCTATCTAGCTACCGCACACATATCATATCTCGGGCAAATTAAATGTTATCAGCAAAGAACTTGAGATCATTGTTCAACATCCCACTACGATGCTATGTACCAAATTTGCCGAAGATCGTCCTTTAGGGTGCGCTATAAGCAACATTTATTTGTTTTGGCCAATAACTCAATGCATTTAAATGGGAAATTTGCAATTGTAATATCTCTGCCACAGTAAATGCAATCAACACGAAACTTGTGGGGCTCGTTCGGCACACCGTTCTGAGGCTCTCTACCTACCTATCTAAGATCGGCCATTAGGGGGCGCTACAATCAACGTAGACGAGTTTTGGCCCTTTTACTCAATGTTAATGGGATATTTGCAATGGAAATGTACCACAGACCTTGCAGCTCACACTTCTCAATATTTACTGATGTTTGCCTCCTACCGTTTTGGTTTTGGTTTTTGCTTTTGTGTGCTCCCCTGGTTTTTTACAATAAACAAACTTCTTAACCCAGTTGACAAAGTTCCTACAACCTTCAGTGGACAAATGCAACTCTTTTCTCTCTCTTTTTCAATCCAAAATCAACACCATTCATAGGCGCCGATACCGTGCAATTAAACATTGCAGTTGGTGCTAAGTGGAGCGTCTGTCATAGTGTGATTGGTTATGTCGGTGTCATTGATTCTTAATTTCCCACGAAGCACCCACGGAGTAAAACATAAATCGGCGCCTATGACGCCATTTGCAACAACTTGACCACCTCCCCTGCTCCTTCAACCACCACATCTGCCTCCCCCCCTCCACCCTCTCGGTCACTCTCTCATTTCTCTCTGCTGTCCCCCACAGTCAGGGGGGTTAAGAAGTTTGTTTATTGTAGAGAATTGTTAAAGGTAGTCTGTATATGCGTGGAGGTGAACTGTTGACCGCTACGTTTGCAACGGCGACGTACCGCAGACCTCGAGGATCACGCCTCTCGATATTTACCGACGTTTGCCTCCCTGCCGCTGGGCTTCGGGTTCCGCTTTCGCGCGCTCCCCGGGGTGTCGGGGCGACTGGCGTGGGTGGCTTGGGCACCGTCATAACTGCTTGCAGTTCTAGTAATTACTTATTTCTATATATTTACGTATATAGTTATTTCAAGTATGTGTGTGATTGACGTGGGTGTGTTTGTGTATTGTGTACGTTTTTGCATTTTTTTGGCTTTTGTCTTTGCACTTTTCAAATGGAAATAAGAAAAACGGACAGACATATCTCATGTCTTTTGGCTTTTGGATTTTTTCTGTAGTAAGCTGAGACATGTGTGTTATGTTGTCTGTATCTCACCAGATGTGTTTACAGCAGTGTATTTTAATCATTTTACAGATGTATGACCTGGACGGAAATAAAAAACCTCCATTCTAGCCTCTGTAACTCTCTGTGTCAGTAAGGCCTAGAATCACCCTGACACTTGTATCAAAAACTTGAGAGTGTTACCTTTCCAATCATATCAGGCACACCCCAGAGTGTCAAAGTATATGGGAGCTGTACCACTTTTAATTTGGGTATGCCGTTTAGACCAAAAAGCATGGAATTTCAAGCGTTTTTTTAAGAGGTTAAGCATAGGGGGGCGGGCCAAACCATCACCAAACAATAAGGAACTCTCTGCGGAGTTCCATGATACCTCACACAAGGGTCTACATCAAATGGGTCATAATTTATAAAAAGGGGTGTGGCTACAACATAGGGGCGGGCCAAACCATCACCAATGAAGAAGGAAATCTGCTGAGTTCAATGACACCTCACACCTCACTCTACCTTAAATGTTTCAAATGTTATGAAAGTGGGCGTGGCCTGAGTAAGTTGTCGTGGTTAAAGTATAGGGGGCGACTCACTAGCACATGTAGACCACACATAAGTTTCATGTAAATCAGATGATGTTTGTCATATAAGACTGATTTCCTGTTGCCAGCAGGGGGTGCTATGACCAAAAGTAAATGTTGGCCTGTAGATGTCCTCAGGCCTGGACCCTTGTCAAATGTGAGAAATTTCAGGCAGATACGACAATGTACACTAAAGTTACAACAACTTCTTTGTTCATCGATAAATGCTCAAAATGGCCGCCACGCCCACACCGTTTGACGAAAACTTTTTCTTTTATTAACTTTTCATCTTTAAAGTGTTGAGATGGTACAGACCAAATTTGAAGTACATCGGATAAAATCTCTAGGAGGACTTTGTTAAAGTATAGCACCTTGTCTTTTAGGTCTACTTCCTGTTGCCACTAGGGGGCTCTATGACTTTGAGCCAATATCGGCCTGTAGGTGTCGTCAGGGTTGGACTCTTATGAATCCTGAAACGTTTCGAGCCAATTGGACAATGTACACTCAAGTTACACCCACTTCCTGTTTTAATGGGAAAATGGACAAAATGGCCGCCCCGCCATGGCCATGCCCTATGATGAAAAGTTTTTCTTTTAATAACCTTTCATCTTTAACATCGTAAGATGGCACAGACCAAATTTGAAGTTGATGGGATGAAATCTCTAGGAGGAGTTTGTTATAGTATGACGTGGAAATGGCCAAAGTCACACTAATTTCAAACTTTCAATTAAAAATGGAGGACTTCCTGTTTAGGGTATGGCTCCAATGATGTTTTTTGTACGTCTTGACATGCTTCATATGTATACCAAGTTTCGTTAGTCTACACTACTGCAACGTACAGCAGGGACTAAATTTTTTTAACTTTGTAGTGGGCGCTAGCAAGCCATTTTTGTGCACCTATTCACGATACCCTTAAAATGTGTGCATTTTCACCAGGCTTGATGTGACCGCCAATTTTGGTTAGTTTTTGAGTATTCCTTCAGTTTCAATAGGGCCTTCGCCGCTGTCGGCGCTCGGGCCCTAAATATAGGATTGTTTTACATTAAAATATTTACACACCATCTCATCTGTTACATAAATGTCATTCAAAGCTGATGCTGCTTAAAATGGACATTTAAATAGAAATATTATAAAAATAGTCATAGCTCTAGTAACTGCTAGTTAATCTGGTTGTGCTGTTTATACAGAAGCTGTTTTGTGGCCAAATGATTAATACTATCTCTAGACATTATTTTTCTATGAGGGTGTTCTTGTTGGTATTAGCTACCTAGGAGTTTGCTTACGTATTGCTTAACTTTTTGTCTTGTCAGTCACCTCTATTACCCTGGAGTGCTGTTTCAAAAGTTGGCAATGATGGATTTAACGCTTATTATTTCTACTGCACTCAGGATTTGGTAACAGTGGCACAGAATTTGAGCAAGGTAATCAGGACCCCAGGAAGTTTGCCAAAACAAAGTGGCTAAACAGAGGAATTCCAACTCCCGGGCCGTGATGCCCTCTGGCCCAAAATTTTTTTCCCATAGACATACATGGCGAGAAGACCTCTGTAAATCAGTGGATACATTGCTTTTGAGCAGTGGAGGTCTCTAGTGCGCCTGTTCTATGGGCCGCACAATGCGGAAGTAGTGCTGTTCATCTGGGTCATTTTTGGCTCCATGAAGGCTTCATGCGCCACTGGGCAACTCTCCACCGACCACTAACTCCTGAGAGAAATATCTGTCTCTTTAGCTGCTAAATGCTCCATACACTGCTGTTTGGTGCTGAGCAGCTAGTGTACAGTGGGTTTATCCGACTTAGACTTTGTGTTATGGGAAAGGTGTCGCCCAAAGTGACACATTGTTCTCATAAACAAATTGATAAGTGCAGCTTTAAGGTACAGTTTAAGTTTAGAAATAGTTTACTATGATTTTAATTGATAGAATCAATGACCCTGTTCTGTACTTACCCCCCACCCCAGGTCAGTACTATGATTATGAATTACTTTGAGTCAAGATGTGTATATCAATAATGTAGTGAAACATGAAACCTCTCCAGCATGCATTATACATTGGATATTGTGCAAGTGAATTCATTATTTAATAAACGCACTACTCTAATTTACCTTTATTGGAGAGCTAGTATAGTACAGCTAGTATTCATAATAGGACCGTCATAAAATCTTGACAATTCCCCAAACAATTTTGGATACTTTCATTTGGCATGAATAGATACACAATAATCAATTAGCTGCTATGTTATTCAATCAAAAGCTGGAATCCTTTCTATCAGGTTGTGGTGAAGAGCTGCCGGCTATTTAACATTTTTTGCGATACATTGTTGTTGATGGTTCTTAAAAATGTTAAGCCTTCAAACAATAGTCCACTCTCCCTGACATGAGCAGTACATTTATTTAGATTTGTATAGCACAATCTGGTGCTTTGAAGTGCAGCAATATTTTCTCCCCCTGAATATTTTCTAGTGCTCTTCCACCCCCACACAGCCTACATTGTTGACAGCATGGATTTGTATGCAGAATGACGGTTTCAATTTTGTCCGGTTTTTAGAATGCAAAGGTTGGTACAATATCTGGATTTAGGAGTAAAAAAAGAAGTAAACACATTTTCACACATAGATCCTACTGCTCTCCAAACTCTGCAGCCTGACCGTGGACAACAATGAGAGAGAGAGATAGATAGAGTGAGGGGTGGTTTAAAGTGATGAAAGCTCACTGTTGACACTTACACGCCTCTTTGTCCCCCACCCCACACCTGACTGCCCTGTAACTGTACAGCATTTTAGCTTTGTGCTTGTAATATTTGTTTTAATCTCAACAGGTTTGTGAAGAGGTGTGGTGAATGTCACACTATAGAGCTCCTAATTCAATGCATAATACAGTTCATAGTAGAGATGCACCAATTACAATTTTCTAGGCCGATTCCGATTTTGTTTGAGTTAGGCCAGCCGATACCGATTTTAGCCGATTCGGATATCATTTTTTCGAACCACTTTACAGCACACACAAATATTTATTTTCTATCTTTTCTTTAATAGAACATTTTGCACAGAACATAGAAACATTTTTGAACAGATAATGGATCACTATAAAATAGAACTATATAAATTACTCCTGGTGTGGGAAATTCACACACATCTAAAGTGCAATGTTAGTTGATTTTGGTTTTTGGTGTCGTCCCTCCACGTCCTACTTTTTCCTTGCAAGGGTTTGCATATTGCAAACTTGTTATCTTCTGCACACACGCTGAAGAATTTCCAAACAGCTGACATGTTGCAGGTTAATTCACAAGATTCCCTACATGTGCGAGAATAGCGCGGACACGCACTTCACACCGCGAGCGGGTACGCGCAACACACGGCGGAAAAGTTGAGAGAAAGGAAAAAGAGACGTGCTGTCGCGTCCGTGTGTGTGTGTGTGTGTGTGTGTGTGTGTGTGTGTGTGTGTGTGTGTGTGTGTGTGTGTGTGTGTGCGCGTGTGTGCGTGCGTGCATGCGTCCTTGAAAACCGTAACACGTATAACTTATGTTGTCAGTTAATTGTAGCTTTGACCGGAATGAAATCAGCATATGTCAGACTGACCTGCCGGTCGCCGGTCATGGCCGAGCACGTGGAAATTCCGGTCACCGGCCGGTCTATCGGTGCATCTCTAGTTCATAGCCAAAAGTATATTGACAACCACATATTACACCTCCACTCTTCTGGTTGCAGGCTTCACATGTGATGTTGGAACCTGGCTGCAGGGATCTGCACCCATTCAGACACAAGAGCATTAATGAGGTCCATCACTGATATTGGGTTATAAGGTCTGCCTCTGAAGGAATATTATACCACTTAGATGTGTCTTTTACTCAGAAGTGTCATAGTTAATGGCCTCTTGACCCTGTGTGTCATAAAACTGAAGTACTGTGTAAAATGTACTGTTTTGCAGGAGTCTTTGTCTGATGAAAACATGTTGGAGCAAGAGGAAGTTATGATGCATGACACGATGGTCAAGATGTCCAAAGTGGTTCAGTTGCCTAGCAACAAAGTAGAAAGTAGAAGTTGTGAAGGCCTTGCGATGGCCTTGCGCAATAGAGCTCAACAGTCCCGCCCACAGCGGGTTCCGGAAGTAAAAATACAATGCAATTTCTCCATTGACAATTGGAATATAAGCCATAAAATCGTAAGCGTCGATGGCAGACTTAAAACCAGCTACGACATAACTAAGCCATCGTATATGCTCATATAGATGCCAAAAGTTCATGGGGCACCAACCTTGTTTTGAGATAAATGTCTTTTATTCGCGATGTCTTGGATAAGTACTCCATTACCCACAATCCTGAACAATCCCACAATCCCACAGTGATGCCTCTGATTGGTGGAACTCATGCTGGTGAGGAGGGGGAGCTGTCGGGAGCTGCCTGCACAATCCGTCATGCGCATGCCCAAGATGATAATCCTGTTTTAAGAGGATTTACGACACTGCACGAATCTTCTACCGTTAGCCTCCACCGGGAAGCTAATGTTAGTTTAGCTAACAGCTAATTCGGCTAACCGCTAGCTGACAGCTTGATTCAGTCTAAAATAACGTTAACTCAAACTAAACACTGGGTAAAGCAGGCTGCAGCTGACGTAACAGCTGTTATATATTTTAACGGTTATTTTCAGGTTTTATTTTGAGGGTCTTTTAAAGTTATTACATGCTGTCTCAGCTAGCAGTTAGCCGAATTAGCTGTTAGCTAAACTAACGTAGCTTCCTTTATTCAATGGTGCGCGGTGGTTTATGGGATGAGTAGTTCCTTCGCTCGATAATGAAAATATGTACACAGTCTTGTACCTTTGACTTCTTTTGGATTTTCTGTTTGTTTGTGTTTTCAGATTTTATGTTGTATGCTTATGAGTCATGTCGTAACTGGTCAGCCTAAGGCATGGTCTAAAACTCTTTATGTATGGATTTTCAGACGTCAATGGGAGAAATGAATGGGAAATTTACTTCCGGAACCCAAGGTCTCTCAGAGGAGGGGCGGGACTGTTGAGCTCTATATCGCGGTCAGCAACAGGATGCTGGGACCAGGTGCAGTTGATAGCAGCGGGAGAGGATAAGAGAGTAGGGCAGAGATAGGTACGGGGTCAGAACTCTGGAGAGACTGTTGTTGTCAGGGCGAGAGAGAATTGGTCTTAAAGGAATTCTGATCATTATGCATAAGTTGCATTTTGCTTGCAATATCATTTACTAAAGTTTGTTATAGACAAACTGAGTGAATCCTGTGTATTGATGTCTGGTCTACCATTCAACGAACACAAAACTTAAAGGAGCAGTCTTTGAGGTGACAAATTGGAGTCAGAGAGACTCTGGCCTTTGGGGCCAGACCAGAACCGGTCACAAAAACCTTCATCTCACAGTTGGCATTCCAGTTCATTATTCAAAAGGTGTTGAAGGGATTAAGGTCAGGTCAGGTCAGTCAATTTCCTCTACAATAATCTGGGAAGGCCAGTACTTTATGGATCTGGCTTTGTGCAGGGGGGCAGTGTCATGTTGAACAGGAAAGGGACAAATTTGGAAGAACATGCACACAATATCATTGTCTGCTGTAGCTTTAAGATTTTCCTTAATTTGAACTAAGGGGTTGACCAAACCATGAAAAACAACAGCCAAAATAAAGATAACTATATTGGCAGCTTGGTCCAATTACTTTTGGCCTTACCAGGGTATATCCAGAAATCCTGGAGGTAAATTCAATACCTTTTAATACCATTTTAATACCTTCTCAATTTTTTTTAAAACCAACACGCCATTGAGTTGCAGGTTTATACGTCAACACGTTTCTAAACATTAAGGGACCGTTCGGTATTTATGGAATGGACCACCGGAGGAAAATAGGGGAGGGTCATGTCTTTTTATTTTTGTTGAGGGGAGGGTCATCCATTGTTTTTTAGTCTAGGGGGAGGGTCACCCAACTTATGTATTTGTGAGACCAGCAACATTTCAAAGTGGCTTGTTTGGTGCATATTTATCCATGTAGCTCCATGTAGCTCTCTCAGTCTTGGCCCCTATCGCTAGCAGATGGGTCCCTCCCTATTTAGTCAGCCAGACAATTTGAACTGTAGCTTTAGAGACCGTGGGATTTCCCAAACTGAATAAATCCCACTCGCACATATAAACACGAAACTGCTTTGCTAGCTCCATCGTGTTGTAACTAAGACATCTGATGCAAAAATATTTTTATTCATTAGCATGATTGCCGTACTGTTACGAAAACATAATGGACAAACTTTTATTTTGAAAAGACTGCACCAAGCCGGGAGGGAATAAGACTGGAGGTCTCCAGGCTGCAGCCATACCCAACTCAAATATCCTTTCGGTCCCGAGGTTTGTACAGATACAACACAAAGTGAAACTGAGAGGTGTAGGTGCTGTAACTAACATTTATTATTATTTTAGTTGTTGATTATCCTGTCCCATCTTCTTATCTTTTCGACAAATTCAATAATACTTTAGTCTTTAGAATGTCAGAAAAAAAGTTTAAAAACACCCATCGCATATTCCCAAAGTGACTGCTTTGACAAACATTCCAAAAACCAAAAGATAATAATTTGAAATTAATATAAAACATAAAACATATTTTCACGTGGCAAGCTGGAACCAACATGTTTGGCATTTTCACTTGATAATTGATCTAATCACTAATCAATTATCCAAGTGTTGGCAATTTATTTTCCATCAATTGAGAATTCCAAGCAGTGCAAACTGTGGTGAGGACAAGTCTACTGGAGTTGAAAATGTTTAGATGTGGGCGACAAACCTGCAGTAATCCTGAGTTGTATGACTTGACTTTCTCAGAGGTTCACCCAAATTACAAAATTTGTCTCCATTACTCTGGATGATCATCAGAACATGCTGTCCATAGTTCCATAGTGACTGGTGCTGCTAAAAAAATGTTTTTTAAATTGTGATCAACAAAAAATTAAATTCCATTAATCTCAATGTTATTGGAGTGTGGAGACGAATATCTGGACTAATTAAACCAAAATGACTTGAATGGCTTAATACCACTAGAGTTACATGAGAAAATATGTTTAGTCATTTGAGTGAACCAAACCAAATTATAATGTTTAAAGATACAAAGCAAAAAGGAGATGTTGCTGATAGAAAATAAGAGAAATCCCTGGAGTTTCTGCTGACTTTTGCAATCTGTGAGTTGAAGTGTGCACCTTCTGCCAACGTTGAATGGTGTGACAGACGATGTCTGTACCATCAGATAGGGAACACTTCTGCTAGTTGTTTGTTGCTAATACAAACTGACATATATTACAGCAGTCAAATTCAGGTAAATAACACAATTCAAAATCTTGCTTCAAATTGTATCTGAACAGTTTAATGCAACAGTTCACCCCAAAATCTAAAATACATATTTTTCCTCTTACCTATAGTACAATTGATCAATCTAAATCGTTTTGGCGTGAGTTTGGCTGGTTTGGAGAAATCAGCCGTAGAAATCTCGGCTTTCTTTCAAATATAATGTAACTACATATTCGACATCAATGTCTCTTTCAAGAAATCACGACCTGGTTACTCAAGATAATCCAAAACCTGTTTATGAGCAGTTTCATGTCGGAACTATTTTCTTTTTACCGAAATACATCCACCAACGGTATCGCTGCACAACTAAAAGCATACTCATGGATGGGTTTGTGGTCCGCCATTGCTAGCTCTTGGAGATTAGTTTAGCTAACCGATACTGCTAGCTCACCTGAGCTAAGAAGAGGATGGCATTAATGTTTATATCTCAGACTTTGACGAGCGCAAGCCACTTGAGCTTGTTTAACAGTTCTGCGGAGGCTCCACGCAGAGCTTTCGCCGTTGCCTATGTAAGTGGCCTGATGTTTATACTTGTGCGTCCAGCCGGCGTGTGTGTACGTAGGCAATGGCGAAAGCTCTGCCTGGCGCCTCCACAGAACTGTAAAACAAGCGGTGCCGCAGTAAACTGCCGTGACCTAACGCAACACACACACAGAACGTCGAAGATGTGTTGTTGTTGCCACAGCCAGAAGACATTTTGTTTCAAATTAAGCTGGAGGCAGCAAAAAAAAACACAGCTGGCTGAACTATTTAAAAATGGCGGGTTTGTTCAGGACACCCCTGTCTGTCGCTTTCACATCACCTTTTGGTATCGGCTCAGCTTGCTTGGAACCTTGACGGAGGTGGTACTAAAAAAAGTACCTGTTAGCAGGTACCAGGTACTTTTTTTCGTAATGGAAAACCAAAAAAGGCGAGTAGAGGCGAGGCGAGCAGGTACCATATAATGGAAAAGCGCCATATGGTAACTGTGCCTGTGAAGCCACTGTAGCGCCGTCAGAAGAGTGTGACTCACTCTGAAACGTGTTTTAAACGTTTTTGTAGTGTTCCCTGGACACAAACCAGTAAGAGCCATTCAAAATATGTTCCATATGATTGCAGATGAATGAGGTAAACCCTATGAAATAAAAGATTATGAATTATAATTCTGTTAATGATGGTGCTGCTGAGTGGGATTAGTAGGTGTAGTACTTTTTCGCCTGCAGTATTGCACCTAAATTAAATAGATTATAGATCAATATCATTTCACCAGTAATATTAGGCTATAGCCTACTTATGATTAAATATGATATATACTATATTGGAATATACGCATTTACTCTAGCAGCACTTTTCTCCCACGCAAATTCTCTCTCTTTTGCAGAAGCTGCTATGTTTTTTTTTAACTCGCTGTGCGCATGAGTATTTCCGCCGACCCGTTTGTTTGCGGTTGTTACCATGGTGAATCGTAGTATCATGGCTCCATTCATGCTGCCTTTTTATTGTGGTGGTGCACGTGCGTGAACCAACTCTGAGTTGATTGAACCAACTCAAATCAGCTGTTCTGAAATCGAAAACCCGAGTTCTGAAAACCGAGGTTCCCATCTCAGGGTTACTCAACTCAGAGATCAGGGTTAGACTCAGACTCCTTCCTGAAATGGGGCCCTGGTAACAAAAGTGAGTTGAGTCGAGTCAAGCTGGACCATGGAAATAAGGCAATAGGCCATACATGCTTCAGTAACAAAGGCAAAGTCAACTAATTAAAATAAAATTGTGCATGCGTCGCCACCACAATGGTAAACACTGCATGTTGTTACGACTCAGGGTATTTAAGGACCCAAAAGCAGAGAGCAGGCAGGCGTAGGTTGAGGTTGAGGATTTATTAACAAAAAGCAAAGTTCAAACCAAACAAAAGCAGTCCTGAGGGCAGCAGGCAGTACACAGTCCAGAATGTAGAACAAACCAAAAGAACGGGATAACAAAACAGGAACAAAGAGACCACGGGGAACTCCACACAAGAACACAAAAAACCAGTACACAACAGACGAGAATAATCTGACACAAGACAAGGGAAACACAAAGGGCGTTTCTCAATCTGTGTTCTTCTATTGACTTGTGTTCTTGTGTCCCTGTGAAACGCCATCTTGTGTTTCCAAAGTACTGTCCCAATACACAAGTTCGCATTTCACCAAGAACAGTTAAGATTCCCGGAAATGTTCCTGACATGCCCATTTTACCGAGGATGCATTGGTTGGTAACTTGTATGAACTTGGCATCACCTGTATCCCAAAATTCATTTCGGCATTCAGTGAGGGTCGGGGTTCCGGTACATAAACAGACCAAAAACGCCATCTTTTTCATCACTAAATTCACTTCTGAGAACAGTTTAGGCGAGAAATGAACAGTTTAGATTTCGAATATAGACAGTCTTGCGAAAATCTCTGCCGAACTGACAATTTGCTGTAAAGTTTTCGGAGTTGAGAAGCTCCATGAAGTACCGCTGTAAGCTGGAGGTCTCTCAGACCGGTCTCGTAAATAAGAGGCTTTTATTACGCCGTTGACTGATCGTTTGTTTAAATATCACAACACATGTCCATCATAATATTAACGGGAACCTGTGGTTAACTGTTTTCGGAATTAAACTCCACAAGCACACACACACACACACACACACACACACACACACACACACACACAGCGCAGCAGGCAGAGGCAGGGGAGAAAGATATACCCGATTCTCTTCGGGAGACTTAAATTATGCCATAGGCTATACATTAGATTTAGGTTTTATTTTTTTGGTGTATTTTTTTTTCTGATTTATTAGAAGTTAATTTTCAGTCTGTATGATACATGAACAGTTGTACATAAAGTGGTAACATGCTATGACATGTTATGTAGACTAAAGGGGAGACACCAACCTTTACAATTTTAATTGCTAATTTCCATCTGTTGTCCCTGGGCATATAGCATATAGCATATAGACACATAGGACAAACCAGTGCATATGCCTACTTATTTTTTAATTTAAACTGACTTAAACTAATACACTAATAATAATAATAATAATAATAATAATAACAGGGATCACATTCCACTCTTTTGAATAAGTAGTAGTTTGAGCTAAACCATAAACAATAAAATTAAAGCTCAATAAGTTTTATTTTTCAATATTATTGCAATAGTTGTAGCATTATGAGGTTTTCTTGTCCGGAGATTGTTTTAATACAAAGTGGTTATATTGTTGTGGTTTTTATTTCTAGCTGTTATTTTGGAGGCCTGCAGGTAGCCTCTGTGCTGGGGGGGTTGAGCAATAACAGGAAGAACGCATCGTCTCAAACTGTTAACAGCGTTTTCTGTGCTTGTGAACTTGCGGGTTCATTCTTCCAAGAACAACCAGCAAGAACGTTCTCCCCAAGAACACAAGTCTGTTCTTTGCATTCTTGAGATTGAGAAACACCCAAAG
The DNA here is from genome assembly GCF_031162955.1 of Sander vitreus. Classification (NCBI taxonomy): domain Eukaryota; kingdom Metazoa; phylum Chordata; class Actinopteri; order Perciformes; family Percidae; genus Sander; species Sander vitreus. Next base: position 18,275,085 of record NC_135873.1, on the reverse strand, counting down.
ACTAAATACTCCAGGTAACGAGCAAACACGGGACAGGTGACACTAGGGCTGGGGAACAGGTGGAACACATTAGACAATCACACGGGCGGGAAAACTAAAAGACAGGAATTAAACAAGACAAGACAGAAAACAGACTACGAAAATAAAACAGGAAACAGAAACATACACCATCATCAGAATCAATCAAAAACAGGGAAACAGAACCATACAAGAAACAGAAACATACAGCATCATCAGAATCAATCAAAAACAGGGAAACAGAAACATACACAATCATCACACATGGATTTCTGATCCTCCCCTGGCTACAACCCTAGTCCCATGTGATGTATAAAATCTTTTGAAGAGGGTTTACTACCACGAAAGAATACATTGTGGATGAAAATAATAACTTACTATTTACTATAACTGCCAATTTTGAGGCATCAAGTGCTTACAACAAAACACACAAAAGATAAACACTAACTATCAATTCAAGAAAATTACTCTGAGGTGAAACCCAAACCATGGCACACAGCGGTGGTAAGGTGGGCTTGGCACGAACACAGATAGCAGCTTATTGCTGACTTTGCTCAATACACACAAAGCAGAAAGCAGGGGAGCGTACAAATGCCAGATGTACACAAAGAGAGAGAAAAAGTGAACGTAGCACCAGTGAACAGACTATAGCGAAGCTCCTATCTGTCAGCAAGGGTGGAGGACAATGTGATGAACCACATTCACAACAAGCAAACATGTAATTTGGTTCTGTCTACATGTTGATAAGCCTGCTTTTGTTTTCACTAGAGCATGTTTGCACGTTGGGAAGATTAAACTGTTTTTCACATGGAATTCTGCTCACAAAAACAAGCAACTGTCACTCATTCTTTGTTACCTAAATGCAGACTTGACAATTGAGGTTTGATGGAAAAAAATCATGAACAAAAAATATCTTTAAAAAAACATTGATCACCATTTCATAAGGTCAAAAGGTAATTTTAAACAACCATTCTGGAGCTAAACCTCCCATGAACGCACTTTCACTCATCTCTGCTTCACCTCACTAACATCTTGGAGCAGTGCCCGAGGTAGCAGTGGTTGTCAGTCAGGTCAGGACCAAAGGGCCAGGAACTGTGGGATGGCAGTCCAGAATTACAGCTCCACCTTAGAGACATGTGTGACCTTTGTCTCTTCCTTCCATGGAGGATGAAAAAATTGCTGTTACGATAACTTGCCAGAAATGTAAAAACGTTCCCCAAAGTATTCTAAACTGCTGTGCAGTGTTTTGGCGTCTGATTATACAGATAAACTCATAAATCTATTACTCAAACTGAATTTCCTGGATTGGAAAATCTCATTGTCTCACCAGTATCCAAAGAACACACCACAACCAATGCAGTCCCTTGCAATATTTTACATCAGTTCCTTTTTTGGTACAACATGACTTGCAAAATATCCTGTGATGCTACCATAGAAGGATGTAATGAAACAAGTCGAGAAATTGGCATAATCGATTGTCGATCATGGTAGGTAAACAGTAGCTTGTGAGAACACATCACCTGTGATGCAGCTTGTAGAGGAGAGAGAGAAGAGCTGAGCTTGAAGGCAAAGCTCTTGATTTATCATTCAATCTACATTCAAACCCTCATCTTTGGTCTTGACCAAAAGAAGATATATACATACAAGCGGCCAAAATGACTTTCCTTCATGACCGGCCTTACCCTTAGAGATAGGGTAAGAAGGGATGTGGTTACCTGCTGGGGGCCATACAGTCGTTGCCTTTACTACCCTTCTGCCACACCACCTGATACTTGATACTTTATACGAGTGTTTCAAGTATAAAGTATCAAGTACTTTATACTCGATGTATCTAGCCCATGCCTCGCCCTCAGAAGGATGCGGCCTTGCCCAGGCCTCGCCCTCAGTTTCTCTCGATAAGGGATATATTGTCTAACCTGAAGCTTTAATAAATCAGTTGTACGCTATGGAATTCTGAAAAGAAATTTGTCTGTGTGGAGATCTTTTTTGACTTTTTTTGATAAACCTTCCACACTAGTACAGAAATAAATGTTGAAATGATCATGTTTGACCCTTAATACACACCTGGATATGATTCTTGACATTCCAGGCCTGGACGTGCTGCTTCTTATTTCAACTTCACTTTGCAATACTAAGTTCCTTGTGTTTTGCTCTTGCATTGTGTACATTTTGATACACTCCTCTATTAACTAGAGCCATCTTAATACATCGCGTGACAGTAGGGGGGTAGGGTATGTTCGTTGTCGGGTGGAAATCTGTTTTTTATTTTTGTTCTTTAAGCTATGTACATTGTAAAAAAATGTTTTTCTTAAAGAACCGTGAAAGAAAGATTATTGCCTGGCACAACCAACCGGGAAAGAACCCAGAAGACGCTGGTGGGATTACTGATCCCATCTGGTATGGGAATGCCTTGGGATAGCCAAGGAGGAGCTTGCAGACATGGCTGGGGAGAAGGACATGTGGGATACCCTGCTTAGGCTGCTGCCACCTTGACCTGGAACCTAGATAAGCAGCGGAAAATGGCTGATTGATGGATTTATTGATGGATAGTAATCATCACAGTACCCCAGTCAGTGTTACCATCCATGACAAAAGGTTAAATAGCATAATGATCCATGTAGAGGTGCTTCCAAGTTATACCACTTGAAAGTAATTCCATACTTATTTGGTAATGAAAAAAGAGAAAGACAAAGTGATTACTGAATGTAAATTTTAAACTATGTATTGGACGTACAGCAAAGGAACAAATCTCTCAGCTATACGAGACATGGTTGAGTTTCTACCACTGTAGAGAACTGGGAGAAATAGGGGGAAATGGGCAACTTCTATCACAATGGATTACTATTAAAGAACTATTAAAAAATTATCTGAAATAGGCCTGCACGATATTGGAAAAAACAATTTTTTTTCCTGCGATATATATTGCGATATGAAAAACGATTGTAAATTTTTTTTCTATTTGGAAATAATAAATCATTCTCGACTACTGGGGTGATTTTGTGTTTCTATCTACATAGAAAATAAAAATGAACTTTTCTTATGTGAACCAGTCTTTGTTGAACTTTGCTTTACAAATACTAAAGCAAGTAAGCGCTGTGACTACTCTTCTGAAAAGATTTTGGAGAGGGAAATTAGGTACAAATACACTGGTTGACTGACATGACACCATTTTATTAATACTATTAATTCAGGCTAACGTGAATGATATTATTGCTTGTTTGTTTGATAAATTGATCAACATTGATTGTGATTGGCTGTGCATGCAGACCTGCATGTCACACACTAGCAACAAACTGTGTATCCAAGAACACTTAAATCAGTGTAAATTACGTTATATCAGACACAGACTGCTGTTGTAGATAAGTGTTACGTTTCCTGCGTCGCGGCTCAGAACCGTAACATTAGTTGGGACAGACGCCTTGTTCCTTTAGGCTAACTACATTAGCTTTAGCCTGGCTGGTAGCAGTTTTCTGCGGTGAAAAATGGCCGGGAGATGTCGCGATTACTAGGGGTGCACGATTCAGAAAATGTCACGATTCGATATCGATTTTTAGACTCAATATTATTATATATTATTATTATTATATTATCTTAATATTCAAAATCGATTTTCGATTCAAAAACGATTCACAGTATGTAAATGCAGTTACTTTTTCCCATGTGATTGCAGTAGACATACAATTTAAAAGAAACCCAACAAATATTATATATATATATATATATATATATATATATATATATATATATATATATATATATATATATCTAAATAAATAAATAAAATATTGATATTACTTTATATTTCTTCATACAAAAATAAAAACTTTTGCAAATTAAAACTGAAAAGTGCCAAGCTTTGGCCAGCTTTCAAATATATTTAATTCAAGTATAATATAATTAATTAATAATAAGAGCTTTTCGTTCAGAGTTCAGTGGGAGATTAGAGCATTGAAAGAGTGCGTTGGTTGACTGGCATGTTAGGTACTTGTTTGTCCACATTTTAACGTTAATCTCTGGGTGATGGCGTACCATGTGAGTGACCATCGCTTCATCTCAGTGACTTTGTGGCGTTTCCAAAATACTTAACTTTCGCTTTGCAAAGCCTGCATATAGCATGATTCCTATCAAGTTCCGTCTTTCTCTTGAGGTTATAAAAGCCGAAATGTGCCCAAACTCTCGCCTTCAATGAAGATGGAGCAGGTTGAATAATTCTGTGAGGTTTGCCACTGTTTACTAACTAAACTACTTCTGCTGCACTCGCTCTTCTTTTGATTATGACAACAGTGTGAATTCGACACAGCGCCATCCATGGGAATGGCGAGCTAAACTCATTTCAGGACAATAGTATACACACCATTACAAAATGAAAAAAAAAAACTAAAATAAATAAATAATATATATATATAAATAAATAAATAAATTATATATATACAATTTATTTATTTATATATATATTTTTATTTATATATATATATATATATATATATACACACATATACATATACATACACACACACACACACACACACACACAGTGGGGCAAAAAAGTATTTAGTCAGCCACCAATTGTGCAAGTTCTCCCACTTAAAAAGATGAGAGAGGCCTGTAATTTTCATCATAGGTGCACTTCAACTATGAGAGACAAAATGAGAAAAAAAATCCAGAAAATCACATTGTAGGATTTTTAATGAATTTATTTGCAAATTCCTCGGGAAAATAAGTATTTGGTCACCTACAAACAAGCAAGATTTCTGGCTCTCACAGACCTGTAACAACTTCTTTAAGAGGCTCCTCTGTACTCTGCTCGTTACCTGTATTAATGGCACCTGTTTGAACTTGTTATCAGTATAAAAGACACCTGTCCACAACCTTAAACAGTCACACTCCAAACTCCACTATGGCCAAGACCAAAGAGCTGTCAAAGGACACCAGAAACAAAATTGTAGACCTGCACCAGGCTGGGAAGACTGAATCTGCAATAGGTAAGCAGCTTGGTGTGAAGAAATCAACTGTGGGAGCAATTATAAGAAAATGGAAGACACACAAGACCACTAATAATCTCCCTCGATCTGGGGCTCCACGCAAGACCTCACCCCGTGGGGTCAAAATGATCACAAGAACGGTGAGCAAAATTCCCGGAACCACACGGGGGGACCTAGTGAATGACCTGCAGAGAGCTGGGACCAAAGTAACAAAGGCTACCATCAGTAATGCACTATGCCGCCAGGGACTCAAATCCTGCAGTCCGTTTGACCTCTGTCATTGCCAACAAAGGGTATATAACAAAGTATTGAGATTAACTTTTGTTATTGACCAAATACTTATTTTCCACCATAATCTACAAATAAATTCATTAAAAATCCTACAATGTGATTTTCTTTTCTCATTTTGTCTCTCATAGTTGAAGTGTACCTATGATGAAAATTACAGGCCTCTCTCATCTTTTTAAGTGGGAGAACTTGCACAATTGGTGGCTGACTAAATACTTTTTTGCCCCACTGTATATATACATACATTAGGGCTGTCAAACGATTATTTTTTTCTTAATCGCAATTAATCGCTGAAAAAATAGTTGATGTTTTATCACCTGATTAAAAATCTATTATTTTGCATTTCAGAACTGTTTTTAAGTACATATTAACAATGGAAAGCAATTCTTACCAGTGTATCTTGATTGGGAATCAAATGAATGCAAAGAAAGTTGCTTCATGAACTTGACTTTAAGATTTGTATTTGTTTATTTATTTACTGTAAACAAAAGAAAAATGTGTGAATGTCATTATTTCACAACTCAGAACTAGGCCTGTCACAATAACAAATTTTGCTGGACGATAAATTGTCCCAGAAATTATTACGATAAACGATAATATTGTTGTTGTGAGACCATTTTCATCTAATATAATGATAATGGCATAATAATGCAGGTACACCTTTTCAAAGATCAATAAACTTATTTCTAGAGATGCACCGATTACAACTTTCTAGGCCGATTTCCGATTTTCTTTGAATAAGGCCAGCCGATACCGATTTTAGCCAATTCCAATTTAATTTTTTCTAACCTCTACAGCACACACAAATATTTATTTTCCTATCTTTTCTTTAATAGAACATTTTGCACAGAACATAGAACATTTTTTGAACAGATAATGGATCACTATAAAATACAACTATATACATTACTCCTGGTGTGGGAAATTCACACACATCTAAAGTGCAATGTTAGAACCATTTCCTTCTTTTCACATCCAATATCCAACTAAAAAAATGTGATTTTGGTTTTTGGTGTCGTCCCTCCACGCCCTCCTTTTTCCTTGCAGGTGTTGCATATTGCAAACTTGTTATCTTCTGCACACACGCTGAAGAATTTCCAAAAAGCTGACATGTTGCAGGTTAATTCATGAGGTGTGCGAGAATGGCGTGGACACGCGCTTCACACCGCGAGCGGGTACGCGTGACACACGGCAGAAAGGTTAAACAAAAGGAAAAAGAGACTGTGCTGTCGCGTGCGTGCGTGCTTAAAAACTGTAACACGTATAACTTATGTTGTCCGTTAATTGCAGCATTGACCGGCATGAAATCGGCATATGTCAGACTGACCTGCCGGTCGCCGTCATGGCCGAGCACGTGATCACCGGCTGGTCTATCGGTGCATCTCTAGTTATTTCTAAAGAATATTTAACACTGGAACTGGAAGACATTTTAAATATCCACAATATGTCTTTGATCTCCTTTAGTATGTCGTCTTTCATGCTGTTGTACAGTTACGCTGTTACACATTTTTGTGGAATTGCCGTTTGTGACACTATATGTTCTCCCAGGCAATTTGTACTGGCTGTCAAATGTTTGCAGCATTGACCGTTGAGTGTTTGTATGTACAGGTATGTCGAGTGACACCTACAGACTCTAAATATTAAATTAAAATAATATATAATTAATACATTATATCTATCTATTTCTAAATGTTTGAACCAAAATAGTTCTGTTTTTCAGTCTTCATTTTGGCGAAGGTGCAGCTATACTTTCTTCTGCTCCTCTGCAGGTCGGAGCTTCGCAGGGGTGAGCCCACACACGCACACACACACACACACACACACACACACACACACACACACACACACACACACACACACGCACGCCACCATGTTACTTCTGTTTAATGATAGCTAGCGTTTACCTCAGGCTAATTCATTAGCTAGTAAGTGGCAATTTTTGACAAGCAGGTAACGGAGTCTCAGTTTACCGTCCAGGAGCCTCTGACACACTGACAGCTGTAGGCTTGTACCGGTTAATGCTGTGTGCATTGTCATCATTATGTCCGAGCCTGCCTCAACCGCCTCCACCTGCAGGTTGTCAACTGTGTGGTTTGAAATGAAAGGGAGAAAACAGGATGCCGAGTAACACGGCGGATATCGCTCATATACTTCTTTTTTTTAATGGCGCCTTAACTGCAAAGTGCTGCGGGAAACCCTGCTCCAACTCTCAACCCAACTAGCGTTCTCGGTCTCTCTCTCTCTGCCAGGAGTCCCGCCTCCACACAAAGACTATGCGACTGACAAGAGGGTTCACTCCTCGTTATGCTAAGGAACCGAGAGTGGTCATCCAGTCTCTTTGGTAGAGGGTAGAGGGGAGAGAGAGAGAGAGAGAGAGAGAGAGAGAGAGAGAGAGAGAGAGAGAAAGAAAGACAAAGAAAACAAACAAACAAACAAACATGCAAATGGAAATTATCACAGCCGGAAAAATTATCGAGCTAATTTTTTTTATGGTGCGATTAAATTGATTTATTGACTATCGTGACAGGCCTACTCAGAACATGCCAACCGTAGTACGTCTTTAAGACCCGAGACTTCTACGATGCTGACAGGTCTGCAGTTAGTTGCCACCCATTTTGCTGTAGTAATTTTTATGGATTTGTTTTCATCCACAGGTCGGCAAGTAACACTCTCCAAAATAGTGCTTTGCCTGAGCCTGTTAGCATCAACCTGACTACTATGCTTAGCTCGTAGGTGGTAGCTCAAGCTTGACGTGCTTCGGTGATATTTTAATTCGGCTTTAATGTGCATATTGCTTTCGACTTGTCTACTGAGCCGTCCGGGAGTTTTGGAAAATAAAAAGCGCCATTCAGAATTGTGTTGCTGCTGTCTTTCTCCATCATGCCTGCAGCCTGCAGCAGCAGGATGCGTTACGAGGAGGTATGGCACCTTGATAAGTTATGGTGCGGCAAAGGCTCCAAATAGTAGCCTAGCGAGAGTCTAGTGAATTTAGAACAGCTAAGGTGCGTTGTTAGGCACGATGTGAAGCCGAGTGAAGTGTAAAATAAATTATACTGTGCAGTCGTCCTGTCCCCTTTGCAGAAAAGCATCCCCAAAGAATGATGTTTCCACCTCCATGCTTCACGGTTGGGATGGTGTTCTTGGGGTTGTACTCATCTTACTTCTTCCTCCAAACACGGCGAGTGGAGTTTAGACCAAAAAGCTCTATTTTTGTCTCATCAGACCACATGACCTTCTCCCATTCCTCCTCTGGATCATCCAGATGGTCATTGGCAAACTTCAGACGGGCCTGGACATGCGCTGGCTTGAGCAGGAGGACCTTGCGTGCGCTGCAGGATTTTAATCCATGACGGCGTAGTGTGTTACTAATGGTTTTCTTTGAGACTGTGGTCCCAGCTCTCTTCAGGTCATTGACCAGATCCTGCTGTGTAGTTCTGGGCTGATCCCTCACCTTCTCATGATCATTGATGCCCCACGAGGTGAGATCTTGCATGGAGCCCCAGACCGAGGGAGATTGACCGTCATCTTGAACTTCTTCCATTTTCTAATAATTGCGCCAACTGTTGTTGCCTTCTCACCAAGCTGCTTGCCTATTGTCCTGTAGCCCATCCCAGCCTTGTGTAGGTCTACAATTGTATCCCTGATGTCCTTACACAGCTCTCTGGTCTTGGCCAGAGGTTAGACTCTGTTTGATTGAGTGTGTGGACAGGTGTCTTTTATACAGGTAACGAGTTCAAACATGTGCAGTTAATACAGGTAATGAGTGGAGAACAGGAAGGCTTCTTAAAGAAAAACTAACAGGTCTGTGAGAGCCGGAATTCTTACTGGTTGGTAGGTGATCAAATACTTATGTCATGCAATAAAATGCAAATTAATTATTTAAAAATCATACAATGTGATTTTCTGGATTTTTGTTTTAGATTCTGTCTCTCCGAGTTGAAGTGTACCTATGATAAAAATTACAGACCTCTACATGCTTTGTAAGTGGGAAAACCTGCAAAATCGGCAGTGTATCAAATGCTTGTTCTCCCCACTGTATATCAATTGATTTTTGGAATTTTATGAACCGATTTTGAATCGCGATACGAATGTGCAACCCATTCTCATTCCGAACTCGTAAAATAAGGACGTTTGGACAGTGGCTGTCAGCGTCTAATGCGACGAAAAAGGCGTCTTTCAGCATGTTTGTGTAACGCACTGGGGAGAGCAGCAGTTAGATTTAGAGAGTAGTATGTAAGGGCAAATTTCCACATAAGGAGGTTGGTTGGGGTGGTAGATGGGTCAAACACAGGACTTTCACCCAGGAGAGCGGGGTTCGCGTCCCGCTTGCTATAGTCGTTTTTTTCTTTCCTCCCGTGTGTCACAGAACCGTACGCCCACCAACAACCCTTTCCTAAACCCAACCATCCCGTACTTCCCGCGTGTCACGGAACCGTAAGCCCACCCACAACCTTTTCCTTAACATAACTGCGTCAAAAGGGACGGCAATAGTTCCGACCAAGCGCATTTACTTAAAGCGCTAAAGGGACGGTGCTAAAGGGACGGCGCTAAAGGGACGGCAATCATCCCGACTAAGCGCGTTTACTTAAAGCGCTAAAGGAGACTTTTAGCGTCAAGAACGACAAAGGCACCTGATCAAGCGTCCATATTTTACGAGATGAGTGTGAGAACGTGTTGGAATGTGAATCGATTTTTTTGCACGCCCTTAGTGATTAAGTTGCATTAATCAGGTGATTTAGTTTGTCAACATAAAACACTGAGTACTGTAGCTTCACTACCCATGGAAAAGCATGTGTATCACTGTGTCAGCGGCAGCTTCCGCTTACGGTACTTTTCTACACACAGAGGGCCTCACTTCCAATAACAAACTAGGGGTGGGGGAAAAAATCTATACAGCATAGTATCGCGATATTTTCCGTGGCCTTACTGTATCGATACACAGATGCCAAGTATCGATCTATTATTATATATGTGTTGGTCAGTTTGTCTGCTTGACAATCCCATTTTGCAGCAGTGATGAACAGACAGAGAAATGTATATTTTTAGATAAAACAGATGACAAAATTTCCTTTTTGGGACATATTTTGAAATTGGGAAAAATTTGAAGTTGGAGAAAAGGTAAAAAAATGCGATAAATAGCAATATTGCAATATGTTTAAAATCGCAATAATATTGTATCGTGACATAAGTATCGTGATGATATCGTATCGTGAGACCTCTGGTGATTCCCACCCCTATAACAAACCCCGTCGGACTAATGTTAGGGCACATACACGTTGCCCACATGGCTATCTTAAAGTATAGGGCTCGGCCGGTAACAATCATGTAAAAGGAGAACGGTGAAAGTTTACTTTTCTATCAAGCAGCAAAAAAGTTTTAGCGTCAACATCACAACGTCCTGCGAAATGACTATCGTGCATGCGCACATCACGACATACACGATGAAACAAAATATCGTGCACCCCTAATCTGAAATACTAAATACACTTCTTAGGGTTTACAAAATGTGCTGACAGAAATAATAATCGGATGTCACTCTTCATGAGGACCACCATTTTTAGTCCACGTTACGTTCATGTTGGAGAAATCTGCAGTGCGCTTTTTACATGAAATGCAGAAATTAGAGTGTTTTTTATTTACTGTAGCAAAGAGGAAAGTAAAGGAGTTGGGGTGATGTATAGCTTTCCACAATTTTTACAGTTTGACAGCAACAATTAATAATGACGATCTTTGCTGAGGCCATGGTTGATACTATCTGAATTTATCTCAACTTTTTGCTAAACATGAATACATTTCTGCAGAAAAGACTGGGATGAGATATATACAGGAATAAGAATACATTGCCAAAATCAGCAGCTTTAAATCATTTGAGAATTGAAAATTGAGAATGATCGTCTTAAAAATGCATTTTTATTCTGCATGATTCTGCATACAAAGTGTGCGGTGATGAATTGTAGGCAAATGCCTTACAATTTGACAGCTCAAAGTGCCTTGACACCTCCCATACAAATGTTTTAAGTGGAGACATGTAAGCCATACTAAAATAAGTCAACGAAAGGTTCTCTGAGGCAATTATGTAAAATCTATCAATAACATGACAGTTCTGTTTTATAGAACAATACACAGAAAAACCTGGCATGGCAGTCTGGAACCTTTCCGGTTGGCTGAGTTTGAGTGAGTTTGCACACATTCAGTTTGCGTATTCTATCAAAATAGGACTGGAGACAGGCCAGAGAAAATACAATAAAAATAATGCTAATTGATTAGTGACATATTACAACCATGAACCAATCAATACTAAAATAGTTGTCCAATATAATGGACTGTATATTTAATTGATTCAAAGGAAACAATTTCTTAAATTTTAATTTGTTCGGTGTCAATGGGCAGCTTTCTAAAACCATATCAGGTGAATCCTAGTGGATATTGGAAGAAGAATGTATACTTTATTAATCCCACAAGGAAATACACTCTGTTATATATATTGACACACGCACATACACACACCCGCAAACAGTCCCAAATAAACACATGCAACACAATCACACGTGTGACTATGTGATGTGCATGCACAAGTGCCTTTGCATAAAGGCTACTTTAGACAACCTCCCTCCCACCCCCCTCCACACACAGTCTGCACCAGACGTGGATCCATGTGTGCACTCCCTATTCTTGCTAGGGTGAATGTCATTGCCATCTCCAGCACTCGTGAGGTGAGAGATAATTGAATCACTAGGAAGACAAAAGTAGAGATGTGGGGTAGGTGGGAAACTCTGAGCGGCCCGGTAGATAAAAAAGAGGCGGAAGAGGACAGAGGCTGCGGTGAGTCTTTGAACTCCCCTGACAAATAATTGAAGGACATAAGACAGAGTATATAGCTACAACAACAAATGCTGATAGATGAAACCTCTGACACTGAGCAGCTTCTTCTGTGTATGAAAAATGAAGAAGGTGAAAGTAACAAAGAAGGTAAATGCTTTCCACTTTTATGTGGATGTCCAATCAGTGTTGATGGTAAATATAGTCAATTGAAGCAATACATTCCTCAGTGCATGCTATATTTACAGAGAAAGCTGTGTTTTCCTTCTTGTGGAACCGTGCCAGCGTTTTTACCTTTCACAATAAAAGCCAAACTTAAATTCATTCAGCATTTCGCTAATCGGCAACTCAACAAAATAGGCAAAATATGCAATAAGAGTTGGGCGATGTCTACCGGGGCTGTTAGTATTGGCTGTAATATTGTCAATCCTCAACCTAGCTTCCTAAATGCTCCTAAATTCCCCCTGATGTCCCTTGGGGTAGCTGTGGCTCAGGTGGTAGAGCTGCTGTCTACTAGGGGTGGGAAAAAAGTCATAAATCATGTGTGTCAGGGGGGTTTTGCCACAATTTTTTAAATTGATTAATTTTCCCTAGAATCGTTAATTTTATTCATAATTTTTTTAACAATGGTTCACCTAAAATGTCAGACTGACATGATGTAATGTTCATTCTTCTTAGAAAACTTAGTTTTTAGAAATGTCTCATGATATATTATCTCTAAAGTGTATTATTCAACTTTTGTTTTTGTTAAAGGAGGAAAAGAAAATCGCAATACTATCGAATCGCTATACTTCTAGAATCGCAATAAATGAAAATCGCAATACTAATCGAATTGGCACCCATGTATCCTGCAAGAATCAAATTGCGACAAAAGCATATCGCCCCAACCTTACCGTCTACCAAATGGAAGGCCTGTGCTTTGAGTAGTCATTAAGACTACAAGAGCGCTATATAAATGCAGACAGTTATACAGTTTTTTTTTAATTTTTTTTTTTAAATGCTGACAATCGAGCATCAATATTCACTCGTTAACATGCAGATTTGCGCCAGGACTCTGGTATGCAGATGAATGCATGGGTTATGTTTCTCAGCAGGGTTCCACTTTTCTTATTATAATAAACATTAAGATGCACTAGAGGCAGTCAGACGCCTCCACTGATCACCGTCAATTCCATGGTGCCCATCAGGTAATCACAGTAAATCATCAACAGGAAGATGAGGATGAACTGGCTACGGCCTGATGTGCTGCCATAGTTAGATTAGACGCTTTCAGGTTTGTGCTTCAACCCATAGCTCCAGTCATTTCACTGTCCTTTCTGTGTCAGGCAAGCAATTATGAAATCAAAAAACTTTTTCTTCCAAACACAAATAATTCATTAACTTCAGTGTGGCCCTAAAAGCTACACCAGTTTCTGTGTATTAAACCTCAATACTTCTTAAGTACCAACCAAAATATCTAAACCGATACTTCCTGATTAAAAAAATGAATTAAAAATGAATTTAAAAAAAATGTGGCCCTTTTCGTTATTCATTTATCATTACTTTGGGTATGTTATCTCCTAATTAGATCGCGAAAGATGACAGGAAAACAGGGAGAGAGATGCACCTGGAATCCATGGTCAGTTCCCCTAACCCCAAAACCACAGTGGAGCCAAGCTTTGGCTACGGTCTCTCTTTTCCTCTTGCCCCCTTTCAATCCCACCCCAACTTTTCCTCTCTAGCCAAGGCAACCGTCGGGCCAAGCAGAGACAGATGTCCCTGCATGGCTCAGTGCCCTGATGGAGCCATGTTTCCATGCTTAGCTGGACAAGTCCAGCCAATTCAATTCCATGTAAAAAAATAACAAATATCACTGATGTCTTTTCCTTCCACCATACTCAGGTCCTCTACCAGAGGCTTGCAGGCCTGAGGATTCTGTGCAGTACAGGTATCTCAGCTGTTACTAGGCCCGCGCTCTTCTGGGCTCGATGGTGTTTTTTGCCCCAAATGGCTCCTTCCAGGCAGTGCTGCGACCGCTGCCTCCAAGGCACCTAACCCTAACCTTAACCATAACCAGTGCCTAATCCTAGTGCCTTCCAGGCAGCGCTGCCTTTTTTGGGGGCAAAAAACACTGATAAACCTCTTCTGGACAGACACCTCAGATGTTGTTCCTGGAATTTGCTGGAGCCACTGTCCCAGTTTGAAGGTTACAGCCCTGAGTGCTCCGAGTACAATTGGAACTCACTTTCCACATCTTCAATAGCTCCTTTCTAAGCCCTTACAGTATTGCACATCCAAAGTTTGGGTCAAGTAGACCAATTTTGACTCTCATAAATACACGTGTGTGTATTGAACAAACAAATATGTACTGCTTGTATGTTATTGTTTGGGGGTGGTAGTAGCTCAAATGTGAATTTCCCCTTGCAGGATAAAAAAAGGCATGTCTTCTGTCTTCTTTGTACCATGCAACCTGTGTTTTGTTTCTGTTCCTGCTGCTATCAGTGCTGCCTTTGTGTTTTCCAAAGCTCTCATTGCTGGCTATTCAGTATGTATGAGTTGTTGTGTGCTTGCTATCAGGATCCTCATGATGCCACATCACTCTCAGGATTGCACTACACTTCTATGCGGAAGCAACTTCACCATGCTATTCTAACTGCCATTTCCAAGCTGCTGCTGCACTCCACCTGATACAGAACCTTACTAAACCTTCTATTGCAAATGTCCTGCAGTTAATCTTTTTGGAATATTCTGTGCTAAATTACGGTAAAACAATCTGTTATTTTGCTGCTGGTGCAAAACTGGGGAGGAACTCCTTTCCTCCTCATCATTTTTCTAATGGGCACATAGTCTTTAATGTGCTTGTCCTTCCACCTACGTGTGCATGTACAGTACAGACTGTGTGTGTGTGTGTGTGTGTGTGTGTGTGTGTGTGTGTGTGTGTGTGTGTGTGTATCACACCACAGAGTCAAGCGTCCCCTCAGGATAGAAGCACAGAACCACAAGAACAGACGTCCTTCATTCATCCATAAAACCAGACAGTGACTAAAGTGTTTCTTTTCTTTAAAACGTCTTGTAGTCCTCTGTGATGATAAACTATGTAAGCCACCAAGGCCATAGACGTTCTGACAGATGGTGTAATTAGACATTTGTTTCATTATGTAAGCAAGTGTTTAGACACACTCCAGAGTATGTTTGATGTTCATGCCCCCATGGCCTTTCCACCCACAACTCTACATTTAAGGTACTAAACGGTGAGGCTCTAGCTATAGGAAAAATGACTGTTTTGCTGGCTTTGTACAACACTTTAATCTTGTTTGATGTAATAAGCACTGCTAGCTCTTGGAGCCACGAGCAGACTTTAGACTTTTACTAGTTACCAGCCAGATATATTGGTGTAATCATAAACTGTTAAACCAATGGCCAAAGGCAAGGCCGTTTTAGTGTTTGGTTGCTTTTGATGTAGCAAGACCAGTGTCGGGGAAACAAAGACCAGAGAAAGGTTGATGAGATATCTGACCTGTGTTGAGGTTCCGGCCTCCCTCTTGCTTCGGCTTTGAGAGAGCCACTGCGCCGCAACTGTCCTTCCCCCCCGCAGCCCTGCAGGACACAAAGCAGGAGGGAAATGTAGGCTGGTACATTAGAGGCAGGTCAACACAGATGGGAAACGCTCACAGGTAAAAGGTTAAACAGAGCAGTGAAATCAACAGGGTCAACTTATTGCGCATTGTTGTGTTACTTTGTCACTGAGAAAAAAACAATAGAAAAGTCCAAAATGGCCTAGTTTTAATGTAAAAAGACTGGGGGCATTACATTGTAGCTGTTTGGATAGTTTCTCCTGCAATTCTAAAGTATAAAGTCCAGGGGAACCCACACTGTTATAGAGTGGATGCACCCCACCTCGCCTGAATAAAGAGAACCTCCACTAACAGAAGACATTTTTTAAATAATATTATGCTTTAGGGAAAATTAACATAAACATTACAACAGCACTAACATTACAACAGAACAATTAGAGGCATCCCTTATTAAAAATAGAGCACATGGCTCAAGCACAAAAACATTTAGAAAATATATAGGTCTTCAGCTTTTGAGTTGATATACTGAGTGTGTAAGAAACAGTTGCTTATTTACACATTCAGCAGTTATGAAGAAACACTAGCTTTTAGCTCAGTCTTGGTCCCCACTAACTCCTGAGGGAAATATCTGTCTCCTTAGCTGCTAAATGCTCCACTATATTCACCAGCTAGTCTCTGTGGCTGTTTGCTGCTGTGCAGATCGTGTAGTGTACAGTAGTTTTTTAAAGATGTTTCTCTGAAAACAGCTGTCTGCTGTGGGGCAAAAACAACGCTATAAGAGCGGTGAGAGTGAACCAAACAGCATAACTAAAATGAGCCTCACAGTAGCTATGATTCCATCCACACGTTTTTATCTGAATTAAGTGATATCGAATGAAAAATGCCTTATGGAAACAGTAAAATTCGACTGAATTTCATGAATATCGACTCAAACGAAATATGTTCGGTTTCATCGGATTTTATCTCGATTGATATACAGCCCTTTCTATTGACAAAATCCCTGTAGCCTTCAGCAGGGGGTCTAATCGGGACGTGAGTCCCGTCTATTGCGCCATACACCTGTGGCACAAGGTGCGCTCTGGAGTTACGCAGCGAGATACCATGCGCCTCATCCACTCCAGGTAGTTATATATACACCTTCGCATCATCCTCGTTCGTATGGCATTGCACACGGCGTAAACACACCGGTGCACTGTGGTTTTGCTGACTCCAAACGTTTCGCCTACCACTCTGTACTCGCATGTAGCCAGTTTGTAGAGCGCAATGGCGATACGCTTCTCGGTTGGAACCGGAGGGCGATAGCTTGCGACATCTGGGGAAAGGGACGGGCCAAAAAAATTACACAACAGGTCAAATGTTGTCTTGGTCATCCGAAAATGCTTCAACCAAAGGGTTTCCGTGAAGTGTCTCTGAACCACGATCTCCCACTGTTTAGAGCGCTGTCGTTCCCACACCACAGGCCGCCTCCGTTGTCGTCGGGCATTTACGTGCATCTGCATCATCATAGCAATGTGTTGATAGCGTCGTTGTTTTCTTATTATAGCTTGATATGTCGCTAACAGCTGGCACATAAGCACTATTACAACTTGTGCAATATTGATCATTTGTTGGTAGATGGCGCGATCCTTTTTGTCTAGCAAAACTTTGTTCGCAAATGTTTGCTTGAATGTTGTGCGATTCAGTGCGAAAATGAATGGAAACACCTTAAAATGTCTAAAATCAACTCGATATACCAATTTGATCGCAAAACAGCATGTGACGTCATTACGCACAGGTTTTTATTAGCTTTAAAGCCGTTGGATGGAAACACACTTTCACCAGCTTTATTCGCATGAGTTTTTTTTACCGAACTTTAGATAATTCGATTGACAATTGGATGGAAACTTAGCTAATGAGACTCACTATAAAGCTCTGTAAAGCAGCGTGGAGCTGCACATACATGTGATAATTCTCTGTAGGTTCAATACCAGATACCCCTTTCACATTGTCACATTGTTTTCACATTGTCACTTAATCCATTTTTATTATTATTGTGTGGATAATCTGTGAAACTGTAATTCTATCTCTCGTATTCTATTTTTCATCTACCTTATTATACCAGAGTCTGCTCAATTTAGAAAACCTAGTGTTCCGTGCTCTAAAGAATGCTTAAAGGCCCAATATGTAATATATTTCCTGTAATAAATCCAAAAATGACCCCAATGCATCATCAGATATTAAGGAAACATGCTAAGTTGACAACAATGCTAATGCCAGTATTTTCTCCTTTTGAAATTTCCGTTCCGTGAAGGAATTTCCGTTTGTGTTTTGGCCTGTGTGTCGTTGTCAACTGCCCAGTTTGACAGCCAGGTCGGTTTGCCAGATATACCTGTGAACACGTAAACCCAGCGCGCTACAGCTGTAACGTTAGTACAGCCATGAAAGCAGCAAACAAACAAACAAACAGGATCAACGGAGATAGATTCTACCCGACCTAAAAAAAAAACGGCAACAGTTGCGTGACCAGAGACGAAACAAACCCCGGGTAAATATTGGAGATGTATTTGAAAGATGGAGACAGCTTAGAGCCCAAAAGGACGCTGAGTTGGCCAATTTCCTCCTGAACAGGTAAGGATTAGCTTCAGGCTAATTTATCACGGCTACACAAGGGACGGGCATTTTATGTCATTTCAACATTTGTGTACTCACATTGAATTATATAGCTAGAGTACTCAAGTTGGTTACTCGCAAAAACAAGCCAGTAAAGTGATCCCGACTGGTCCTGGCTAACGCCGCCATGCTAACTTTGCTAACTGCTAACGTTACCGGAGGACCAGGCCAGCGGGCCATGGTTGATGTAGCATGTTCAGCGGCCGTAGCAGACAACGGTGAGTTATTTTAAGCCAAGAGAGGGGGGCTGTAAATCCGGAAGAGAGGACC
The DNA here is from genome assembly GCF_031162955.1 of Sander vitreus. Taxonomy (NCBI): domain Eukaryota; kingdom Metazoa; phylum Chordata; class Actinopteri; order Perciformes; family Percidae; genus Sander; species Sander vitreus. Next base: position 18,256,505 of record NC_135873.1, on the reverse strand, counting down.
GTGAGTTTGCAGTGTGTTTAGCGATTGTTGCCATAATTCTAAGCCAATAAAGTCTGCCTGTCCGTCAGGTGGAGAGGACGGCAAGGTTGTTGTGTTTTTAGCGGTTCCTACCGTAATTCTAACCCTAGGAAGTGTGCCTGCCCGTCGGGTGGAGAGGACGGCGAGGTTGTTGTGTTTTTAGCGGTTCCTAACGTAATTCTAACCCTAGGAAGTGTGCATGTCTGTTGGGTGGAGAGGACAGCGAAGTTGTTGTGTTTTTAGCGGTTCCTACCGTAATTCTAAGCCGAAAAATTTGTCTGTCAGTTGGGTACAGAGCTCCGTGTGAGCACGGGCTATTATGACTGTCAACACTGTATAGCCAGCATCTAACGTTAGCTACCCCGCTGTGCTGTGAAGTAATGTCTGGCTATGTGAGCCAAGCGTCTGGCAACATTGTTGTGGATGCTGCAGTCTCAGCCTGGCAACCTCCATGAACTTTGATTCTGGGGAGGAGGAGGACATTATATACATCTGGCCCATGATGATAGAGTCCTTGTTGTGTTGCACAGTGCAGAAAACCAAATAAACTAAAATTTTCACCACCGTTTTCTTATGCCTACACAAAGGCCTTTAACTAACAATCTATCAAAAGATAATAAAGAAATTAAATATGCCACAATCATTTGATCATTATTTTCTCAGGTTCTATTTCAGCATTTGTCTTACTGGCTTGATTTGAGTCAATGCACCAGTGCTGTGGAATAATGACTCCCATTTTCACTGACCAAGGATCTCAACAGGATGACTAGATTAGCTCAGATGAATCATGAGCCCACGTCAAATTGACAAAAACACTTGTCGGGACGGGGAATATAAAAGTGAGTGATTTATACACGTTATGAAAAGAACAGGCAGAGGGGTTTTAGAACTTAATTTTAAACTTTGGGGAACATTTATATGATATCATCTGGAAGTCAGAACAAGATGCAATTACACTGTAATGGACTTATTAAGACCTCAGTCTGCGGTTTATCAAGCATTTGAATCAAACACACACACACAAAACACACAGCTGGCCAAGCACAAAAGAAGATAGGAAGACAAGGTTTTGTATTGATCTTCCTCTCCATGTTTACCAAAATAGGGAAGGTTTTAAAACCAGGAGCCAACATGAAACGTCTGGGAAATGAGAAGAATGAGTTTACTTTCCCAAAGTCAATAAAGAGAATCAATAATCAGCTAGAACGAATACAGACATGGTTATTAACCATTATTAAGCATGAGGACAGCAGTAGTAGCATGTTGTGCATCGTATGTCTTAATTGTCCCTCCACGGAACAATGTATCCTCCCATCTCCAACTTTTGACTATAGGACCCAATCAACCCGCCCATAGTAGGTAACGAGGTGCCAGACACAGAAACATGGATGACCTGCACTGTGCATGACACAAATGGTAAAATAAACTATTTAGTTCAGGCTGTTTGGTACCTGAGAGATTTTGGTGGGGAGTCAGGAACATGATGGAAGAATTGATCCAAACATTATTCCGAATGTGCTGATCAAAGACAGATGATTCTATTTTTTTTAGTTGTTGATTTTATTGTCGTTAAATATTGTACATAATCCGGCTCCATGTGGGTGAAAGCTCAGAGTCAAATCTTTTATCAAACCTGTTAATATCGCCTCACTGTCTTTGTTAGCAAAGAGCAATGTACAAAGTAAATTGGCAGTCATTAAGCTGAAAGTACAGCTTTTAGTTCTTTGAATGCCATTCTTTGATTTTTAGCTCTTAAATATTAGGGTTATCAACTAGGGATGTCCCAATAAAAGGTTTGTTTGGCCCCGATGCTGAGTGTCCGTGTCATTGAATGTTGGGTATCTGCTGACACCAAGTCCGATCCGAAACTGTAGAAACGTGCTTTCAGTTTGTGCTTGTACAGTTGCGTTACAGTGCATGTTTTTTCCTCACAAGATCTTTGGTAGAGTACACCGGCTGCAGAGAGCACACAAACCAGATAGCACACAAACCAAATAACACGTTCTGTCATCAAGTTACTCACAGAATTGATATTAGTTAGCGACAGCTGCCTCTGCCTATGCCGTTTGTCATTCTAAATGGTGAAAGTGACGGTCAGATTCGGCTAAAAAAGAGAAGCTGCTGCCTGATTTTGTACACTGCTCTTTGCTAATGAGATAAAAAAAAAAATAGCATTGTAGTTTAGCAAGTACAGACATGTTGCCAACCTCAGTGTCTAGACTCTCCCTTAAGGTGTTACATTTAAACACTGTAATTTTCACCTAGATATGCAGCAAAACGCTTACACTGTGGTAAAAAAGAGCTACATTGGCAGGCTGACGTGACAAAACAGTAAAGTCTCAAAAGGATCGAATTTTGATTTATTTTAGTTGATACGATCCAATAAAATATTACCGGATCAGCCGCGATACTGATCCTTAGGATCAACCTGGGACATCTATTTACAACTTCCCTTTTGTAAAATAGTGGAAAACTTAACCTATATACATATGTTCAAAAGGATTCTGATTTGATAAGCAGATTCAACACTGGATTCAGATTAAATAAATGCTAGACAACCTCAATTATATTGGCATTACAACTGTTTCGGCTATCACTGATGCATGCCAAGGTAACACACATTGTTAGGGTAAACATTGGTATAAATAAAAGTTTTTATTGATTTGCATGGGATTAAGATCACAGACGACCACCATAATTATTACCAATTACTAGAGGGCCCCAGGTAATACTAGTCCCGTGCGAATTGGGGTCTGCATTTCACACAATTAATTAAATGGCACTGAGAGTCAATGGTGCCAAATCTGAGAACACACAACCAAACTCCCTGATCTCTAGCATTCACCCTTTGAGCTAGCATCTAACTGGGCTAAGAGCCTACTGAGAAAGTCCATCACACTGCTTTATCAATTGTGCCTGGCAAGGGCTCCTCACCACAGGCCTCTGCCATGTTCTTGTCACATATGCTCCAAAAAAGCATTGAATTCTCACAGGGCTCTAAAAGGCACTCGTCACTCTCTCTGTTGGTACAGTAATCCATTAAGCTCTCTCATTGTCAAGTGCGCTTTGTGTATTGTGCAATCTGCATAGCTAAATAACACCTCCACAAAGGGAATGTAGAAAGCCATAGAAACTGCTGTGGTATGTGCTTGATATTAAAAAAGCATCCCAAGGTGAATTTGACTTTAAAATCGAATGCTGAGCATTGTTTCTTCGGGTTGGGGTAGATCAAATGCTTTACCCCCCAAGCAAAGGTCACCATTAATCGCTGATAAAACTGAAAGGAATCCAATAAATGTCAGCAGCACTTGGCCTGGAATTGCTATGGACAGGGAGGGGGAAACACTTCTGTGACACTTGAGAATTTCAGAAAAGGGACAAACTAAAAATGTCTGTGGTTGCCTAAGATGTTGATCGCAATTTTTTTCCCACTCTGGAGTGGTAATAGTGCACATGGTGTGTCATGCAGGGCTCATAAGTATTTCCACTGCATCCCTACATCAGGAGGCGACCCAGCTGACCAACGCTGGTGCCAGTCCTCAACAACGAAGTGAGGACATTAAGTAAAGTGACTTACCAACATGTGTGGTCACACATGTAACTAGAAAGATGCAGTTGAAGCGATAGAGAAAATCAAAGATCCCAATATTTTTGACTAAATACCATCAAAAGATGGCGCAAATTCGACCTTTCGTAAGTTGGGGAGCACAATGTTCCATGACACATAATAACATTCCATTCGTGTTGACTATTAGGCCTACAGTGGGGCAAAAAAGTATTTAGTCAGCCACCAATTATGCAAGTTCTCCCACTTAAAAAGATGAGAGGCCTGTAATTTTCATCATAGGTACACTTCAACTATGAGAGACAAAATGAGAAAAGAAATCCAGAAAATCACATTGCAGGATTTTTAATAAATTTATTTGCAAATTATGGTGGAAAATAAGTATTTGGTCAATAACAAAAGTTCATCTCAATACTTTGTTATATACCCTTTGTTGGCAATGACAGAGGTCAAACGCCTTCACAAGGTTTTCACACACTGTTGCTGGTATTTTGGCCCATTCCTCCATGCAGATCTACTCTAGAGCAGTGATGTTTTGGGGCTGTCGCTGGGCAACACAGACTTTCAATTCCCTCCAAAGATTTTCTATGGGGTTGAGATCTTCTTACGAAGCCACTCCTTCGTTGCCTGGGCGTGTTTGGGATTATTGTCATGCTGAAAGACCCAGCCACGTTTCATCTTCAATGCCCTTGCTGATGGATGGAGGTTTTCACTCAAAATCTCACGATACATGGCCCCATTCATTCTTTCCTTTACACGGATCAGTCGACCTGGTCCCTTTGCAGAAAAACAGCCCCAAAGCATGATGTTTCCACCCCCATGCTTCACAGTAGGTATGGTGTTCTTTGGATGCAACTCAGCATTCTTTCCCCTCCAAACACGACGAGTTGAGTTTTTACCAAAAAGTTCCATTTTGGTTTCATCTGACCATATGACATTCTCCCAATCCTCTTCTGGATCACCCAAATGCTCTCTAGCAAACTCCAGACGGGCCTGGACATGTACTGGCTTAAGCAGGGGGACACGTCTGGCACTGCAGGATTTGAGTCCCTGGCGGCGTAGTGCATTACTGATGGTAGCCTTTGTTACTTTGGTCCCAGCTCTCTGCAGGTCATTGGCTAGGTCCCCCCGTGTGGTTCCGGGATTTTTGCTCACCGTTCTTGTGATCATTTTGACCCCACGGGGTGAGATCTAGCGTGGAGCCCCAGATCGAGGGAGATTATTAGTGGTCTTGTGTGTCTTCCATTTTCTTATAATTGCTCCCACAGTTGATTTCTTCACACCAAGCTGCTTACCTATTGCAGATTCAGTCTTCCCAGCCTGGTGCAGGTCTACAATTTTGTTTCTGGTGTCCTTTGACAGCTCTTTGGTCTTGGCCATGTGATTTTCTGGATTTTTTTTCTCATTTTGTCTCTCATAGTTGAAGTGTACTTATGATGGAAATTACAGGCCTCTCTCATCTTTTTAAGTGGGAGAACTTGCACCATTGGTGGCTGACTAAATACTTTTTTGCCCCACTGTATATGCAAGAGTACCTGTGTAATGTCTTGTGTCTTGTCATCATTTCTCCCTTCTCAGCTGAGATAGATACATAACTAGCTTAACAAGTTGCAGTGTTTACCATTGCACATTAGCCTTGCAGCTAACGGAGTTTCCTTCTGTTTATAGCACGTTTTGTGTGTGTGTATGTATGTATGTATGTATGTATGTATGTATGTATGTATATATATATATATATATATATATATATATATATATATATATATATATATGCAAATCCCTCGGCAATGGTCAACACTGGTCATTTTTGCTCTGACCAGTTCCCAGTATGTGAGGGAACTCGTCAGGGCTGCCCTCTTTCGCCGCTATTTGCCCTCTCCCTCGAACCACTGGCTCAAAAAAATCCGACAACATCCATCAGTGCATCCCATCACATTTTGTAATATAAATCGGATATCACTGTTTGCTGATGATATCCTTCTCTACGTAGGCAACACAGGTTTCTCAGTTCCACATTTGCTTTCCACGTTTAATTCATTTAGCTTGTTTTCTGGTTACAAAATTAACTGAACAAAGTCACCACTGATGCATTTAAATTCTGTTACATCTCCATCTCCCCTGCCCTCCCACATACCAATAGTCAAGAGTTTCAGGTATCTCGACATTGATATCTTCCTTCTTTGCCTTCTATTGCAGCACAAAACTTTCAAGGTATATACAAGCGTATAGAGAGGACTTTGAACACTGGTCAAATCTCCCAAATTCACTTCAAGCCCGTTATTTCAAAAGTTAAAATGGATGTACTACCTTGTGTTAACTTTTACACCTCTTAATCCTTCTATTGGCTACTGGGAAAAACTTCACTCATTAATATCTAAATACATATAGAAAGGAAAGAGGCCTCGTTTAAAACTCACAACTCTTCAACGAGGCAAGGCAAAGGGAGGGCTGGCTCTCCCAGAATTTAAGATGTACTTCTGGTCCTTTGTGTTACACCCTCTATTTGGTTCAATCCTGGTTCTTCAGTCTCTTGGAGACCAATTGAGGAAAATGTGTTGCTGCCTCACAGACTGCAGGACCTAGTGTATTTCAACATACTATTGAAAAAAACAAATTACATTTAGGCCCTATATTTCATTTCTACTCACAACTTTCCGTACTGTAATGAAACTTTGCGCGCAGATCCTAAATGGCACAATCAATCCCCAATTTTCAACAGATTTTCACTTCTCAACGGCAATATACCTTTTTCATTCCCACATTGGAAGAACAGGGGAGTTTATGTTTTAAAAAGACCTGTATTGTGACCATGGCTTAAGAGCCTTTAATTATTTACAGGCTGAGTATGATCTTCCGGGATCATCTTTTTTCTTCAAACTGCAGTTAAGGTCAGCCATGAGGGCATATGGTGTCCCATGGGGATCAGCACTCCCCACACATCCTCTTCATATAATATTAGCCTCACTGTTTGGTTTTAGTTTGGAATGTTTTACATTGTATGTGTGTTAAAGGATAGGGGGTCTGAAAAAAAGAAAATAAAGGGCTAAATCTGTGTATATGTGTATATCTGTGTAAATATGTGTAATGTTGTTAATCTTGTGCCTTTCTCAAAAAATGTATCAAAAAATATATTTACACAGTGAGATTTTTTGATGAAGTGGATATAATGACTAAGTGGGTAAACGTAAATAATAGAACAGCTAGAACAGTTTGGTAGGTTCAGAAAATTACATCACTTTCCTGTAATGCAGCCTTTAAAACCAGGAAAAGACAACACTTGTGTCATATTACGATATCCAAAATTTAAGACAATATCTACCCTCATACTAATATAATATATTGATGTATTGCCCAGCCTTAGATGCAGTCATTTTAAAAAAGAAAGACTTTTTCAGTTTTATATCTTCAGTTTAAAGCAGTTCTCTCCACAGCACTGGAGTATGGTTTGGCTACACTGCTTAGCCTATGTATTTTGTTTGTATTCCTTCAACCAACCACAACTGCCCTGTGCGGTGCTAAGCCCTTGAAATGCCAGATGACAGGCTTTATCCCAAGCGGCAACTTCTGGACCTGCAAAGTGAAGCCAATGCAGAAGTGCCTTAAACCCGCATTCTATCTAATTTCCATTTGCTCCAAATAGAAGTCAGATTACATAGAAGTCTAGGAGATTTATCACTTGATTTATTACCTCAGTAAAGATTTTCCTAATGAGTGTATGGTCTCAATCGCTACATTCAAATCTTCCTCAATACATGACGAAGTTCATTTTTTAAATTTGAATATCTCTGGTTCTGCTGCATCAATTTTGATCTTTTTTGTGTGAGTCTGACAATGTTAAAGTACTCTTATTAAGAGCTTTAGGCAAAAAGCATTTAGTGCAGTTTGGGTGAACTCAAATCGTCAACACGGCATCACAGTAAGCAACACCTTTTATTATGCCATTACTACTGTTGGAAACATTACAAGCTCTGAATGTGCTTGCTTACAGTGCAGCACGGTAAATATATTACAATTTAATGGAATTTCAACATTTGTAGCTCCACTCTCCTCCCCCAAGCCCTCACCTCTGCATATAGCTCAGAGTACAAGGATGCTCATTCCTCTTGAGTTTATATGGAAAATGATGGTGATTGCAGTGTTCACTTTGAGCTTATAAAAGTACTCTAATGGCAGAGATATGGTATTGATCTGAAACTAAGAAAATGAGAGAGCTTTGTTCAGATACAGTGGTCTATGCTAGTTCCTACTTACAGTGGCTGTTGTAACTTTGCTTTTCACCTTTAATGAAAGGAGTACATGTAACCTGATAAATCCCAGTCCAAACTAGGAGCTTGCAGCTTGTGATATATTTTCCAAGCTTTCTGAGCTTCAGAACATTTAAAATCTCACTTTAGCTGCATTTTTCAAATAGGGTCAGGAGAGTGTTCGTGGTAGTGCCCGTGATGTGGCCCAGAAAACATGAGCATCTGTATTCAATATTTATTTACTGCCAAAATCAACAAATGACACATTGGTCTGGAGTCTCTGTCATTATGGCATGCTCTCTGCAGAAACCATTAAGGCAGGCTAATAGTTTCATCAGAGGTTAGAGGGGAAGAGGCTCTCCATCACGCCACTCCCGCTGAATGATCGACTGTGACTCAACGAAGCTTTGGGGGCGCTTAATAAACACCAGGCAGATGCGATACCCAACCTCTGAGTAAACAAATCACTGCTGTTCTTTGCTTCACTTTTCCTGGCTGCAAACACTTCCAGAGTCTCTTGTGAAGCTTTTCAATTACAAAATCACTTTGTGTGACAGTGTGTATGAGTGTGTCTGTCAGGTGGTACAGTACATAAGTGCTGGGTAAGCCGATCCCCTTCATTCTGCAGGGGAGAATAAAGCGGTGGTGGATGGATGGATGGACGGACGGATGGGTGGATGGAAGAGGATAAGGAAAGGCAAAAAGGATGAGAGGGGCCGCTCCTCTAAGCAAGAACCTAAACCTCATTCCCCAGTTTAGTAAAGAGCTCATTGGATACACCGTCTTATCCGCCTGCTCAAATGCCAACCTCGGGGCATCCGTTCATAGTCAGAGACAGAGCTCTCTATGGTAAAGGATATTTTGAATGCTTCCTTTCATGTCTTGTTCCTCTCTGTCTTGTCTCCTATTACAGCTGTGTTAGTACTGCAGGACAGTTTTACATCTGCTCGTGTGGAAAGGCGGAGGCCGCAGAGCAGTGAGAATCTTCAAAGTTTCACAGCGCTCTGACCTCTAAAACCACTCTAAGGCAGGAGAATGATGAGTTGGACAAAGTTGAAACTTGGCAGTTCAGCATGTCTTCCAAAACAGCTGCCCCTGGGTCCAAAGAAAATCAATTTATGTCTAAGAAGGTGTTATACTCCATACACTGGGTTTTTTCAGCTCTTCTATAAGTTGCTAGCTCCATAAACTGAAAATCTCATGATAGAAAAGGGTTAAGAGGTGACGCTCAGCCTCTCACAGCTCCCTAGAGAACAGCAGCTCACTTTTTTAGATATAAAATCCACATTTCTTGTGGAGCAGACTCTAAAGCCAGTTTAAAGACAACACTGACAAAACAGGAGGGCTCTGACAAATTGTACTACATGATGTAATCCACATTGGAGTTTGGGGAGTTATTAAAGAAAGTGTGCCACTGATTATGGGGGATGTCGTTGCTATTTCACACCCATTTCTAACTTAAACTGAGGGGTGACGTAAGGTAGAAGTTATTCCTCCATCATCATTATGGGCCTGTGAGCTCCTCTTACCTCTTCTGCTCCATCTTACAACACAGCACTGATGGTGGTGGCCTTTCTGGTGATCACCTGTCCAACAAACAGCATGGCCAGTGCTGTGTTAGATTTGTCTCTGGATTGGTTTGTGTCCGTCGCTATGAGTTTTGGGTTGCACTTCTCTTTACAGCCACAGTGGCTTTCACTATTCTAACTAGCTACTTTTAAGTGACAGAAGTCATTGTGAAGAACAATAAAAGAGAGCTTGAGAGAGAAGTTTAACCCTTGCTACTTTCTCACTTCCAAACATCTGGCCCATCACTATGTGAAATTGGCCCTTTTGTCAGATTGTCAGTTTAATATAGTAACTAGCATTTTCGGACGCAGACCCCCAAATCTCACCCTCGAAGTTCGAACACAGGCCCCCAAATCTCACCCCAGAAAGGTGTGGGGTCCAACCAATGCAATCAGCAGGCCGATATTATCGTTAACAGTACTGTATCTTCAGTATCAATTCTTTAATTGCCACATTCAAGGAATTGTTATGAAAAATATGTATTCATTTTATGCTAAAAAATAAATAGCCGATATGTATGAGCTTAAACACCTGGTGTCAGTCGGCCTCTTTTGACAATTGTGTCTCTCGCAGGTTCCCATACTAAAGACTAAATCAGTTAAGCTTTAAGACATTCTTTTGGGATTACTGGGCTGGGGTGTAAATGTAAAGTATCAGCTTCAAGGCCAGACCAGGACTTTTAATGGCATGCTATCACCCTGTCTGTCCCAGTTTTCCCTGCATCTTTGTACCATGAACTTCAAAAAACACCAATATAATCTAAAAACATCCTCTTTCAATAGAAGCCTGTAATTGAGATAATGTGACACAGCATGGTCTTTGTTCATTCTGAACTTTCTGTATTCTATGAAATGACTTTAAATGGCCTTTACCATTTTGGAAAGACAGCCAAAGTAATCCACAAAACGTGACATTTTATTTCCTTACCAATGTCAAGTCAAGTATTGAATTTGCTTGCAGAAGCCACATCTAAATAAGTACACAATAATAACTTGAAATAATGTATCACTTGGCGATAATGTGTTTTGTCTTTCGCATAGTTGACACAAGGTAATCATGTAATTTCTACAAGCCTACATAATGTTAGTAGGTAATTAGAATAGAACATTGAAAAAACAGCAGCAGATATGTCAAATGAAGGGTATAGGCAGCGGAAAAATGTGCCATCACTGCTGCAAAGACAGTCACAGCATGTCTTTTGTGATGCTTAATTGCAGAATCCACCTTTAATTGCCGCAAGGGTTACAACTCATGTTCTCTTATCTACAGTAAATGAGACACCTCAGTGACCCATGAGAAAGTTGTGAAACATATAACTCCACAAGAGTGAAATGCTCTGAGAAAAAAATCTCACACTATTATTATTTCTATACTAAGGCTTTTACATTGTTTCAACTGTTTTTTTCAAGCTGGCATATAGCCTGCTCTTTATTGTATGGGAATTTAGTCCAAGTGATTATCCCTGATTCTAAGATGCTTAAGCACAAAATCAGTTGCATCCAGACTTTCTATGTTACTTGGAAGCTTAATAGTGGCCAAGGATTTATATTTCAAAAGGCCAAAATTACATTGATTTAGCTATAAATAGGCTAAATACAGTTCAATTGTAGCCATATGCTAATGCTGGTGAGTACTGTGAGGGATATGACGATGTTGTCCAGGCCACAGCACACAAGGTTTGTGCTTGTAAAGGGTTCACCAATAGCAGAGGTGATTCTCTGCATATATACTATATATATATACTATAAATTCTGGGAAGCAGGCATTCTAATCTGGATCCCTGAGGAAAACACTTCCCATCATTGCTTGTGCTGACTGAATGGACCTGGACAGTGCTGACTGTTAACTGTGATGTCGAGTTTTAGGAAGCATGAAATGGGCCGACTGAGCAGCTGCTGTAGCCTGAATGCTGGGCTCTGACAGCCTTCCAACATCAGATGTGACTGAGCATGCCTGAAGCACATGTCAGACTTTTCTCTCATACTGAAAGTCGCATCAGTTTGACAGGGAAGTATTCTTTCACCAAATTACACAAACACTTACTTTGCCAAAGTTATCAGATACCCATCTCTTAGATTTCTGCCTCCACCTCAATACAAAGTGGATTAAGGGAATTTCAATTGTGGCAGTTAGAAAATACATATAAAAAAATCAAACATTAATATTCTCTTTTCAAAAACAGTATCCATGTCATGCAACTGCTAAATACTGGCACATTTCTTGGTCCAATTCAGGCACTGGATCCAACACACTGTGAAAATTAAACAGGTTTCAATAGAGAATATAGTAAGTAATATTCTGGGATTTTTGCCAAGCCCAAAAGATAGGCCTACATCTAGGAGCTAAATCATTATGACGGAATCGGAGATATAATAACAAGAGTGAAGGGCAACACACATTGGCCATGCAGTACATCATTTATGCCTGGATTAATTGGAACAAATCCCAATTAATATTTAGAACACGTGCATTTGCCGTCCCTCTCCCCCTTCCCCATAAATGTCCTTGTTTTACACTCTGAAGTCATTCAATTACTAACACCTTGTCCTTATCCATGCCTAATACACACACCTCTCCTACTGATCTTTTTTATTTATTTATTTTACTCTCCCTTTTCCTCTGTGGACTCTCAGCCTACACACGGCACTCGCCCGGCAAGCTATCACTGCATGGTGCTGGGGGAAAACAATGAGAGGCGTGATCTATATCTGACAGCGGCAGATATCTACTCCAGCAGCTGAAAGATAGAGTGAGGGAGGACGGGGAACAGGGGTGGGCATAGAAAGGAGGAAAAATACACGGCAAATACTTTATCTTCTTGAGAAATGACTGTGTGGATTCACTTTGTAAAGGCAGTAGAGAGGGCTCTCTAGGGAGACAAAAAAGGGAAGAGATAAAGTGGGTAATTTCAACGGAGGGGGGCAATCAGCTGCTTTATGTTATTGGATTCAAACCCACCTCTATTTGGACCATTACCATCCTTACTTGTGATGTTTCTGACAACAGACGGCGCCTGTAATGACAACTCTGGCCTGTTTGCATAGCTGCTGCGTTAATGTTTCATAATGTGCATGCCCAGTCTTATTCAAGTGCTGAATCCCTTCTTCTTCTTCTTCTTCTTCTTCTTCTTCTTTCTCCTGGGGTTAATGCCCAGGGTTGAACAACAGAGAACTGAGATGGCATAGCATATGCTTCCCCTGCCATCCAGTGCCAGATTGAATGTGAATGGATAATGCTTTTTTTAACCCACTTTGGGGACTTTTTGTGAAACTGGGGATGGTGTTGAGAAGCTTGTAGGACGTGAGTTAAAGTTATGGATAATGGAGAGAAAGGGAGGGGTGCAAGTTTTCCCAAAACTGAGATTGTACACTCTCAGAAGCTCATTCAAATGTATTCACAATCCTGCAGTACAAACATCAAGCACTAAAAGTTGGCAGTGTAGGCCAGTGTAGCCACTTCCTTTTCACTGGGCTTTAAGGAAACTAGCTTCTAATGCAGCCAACAGCCTCATTAAAAGAAAAATCCTGCACAAAGTAGGAAGTCATTTTTGTGATCTCTGTCTTCTGAAGCGTGAGCCAAGGGGCGGGTAGAATGACAGCAGTCGCAGCAAGATCTACGTCTCCTGTCCTATCCAATAAGAATCTGTCCAAGTCGTTTAAACATTTGTCTAACTTTGCTTTTAGTGGATTCTGTTTTCACTGACCAAACTTCAGCATTTGAATTATCATCATGAATAATACATCATCATTGTCCATGAATACTTATCTAAAAGGCAATTTCTAAAAGTCAGAAACATGACGAGAGTCAAAAAAATAGCAGAGACTCAGGTCATAATTTCAGGAAGATGTGACTTACTATCTATTACTGAGGCATTCCGACTGTTAAGGATCTGAATGATATTTGTCTAGATTCAGGCAAAATCTCAAGTCCTACTTGATCTTTCTGCTGCCTTTTTTACAGGGTTGACTATAATACTACAAGACAGACTGGAAAAGTGGGCTGACTCTCAGACACAGTACTGAGGCACCAGACTACATTGAGAGAAGTCATTTTACCTCACTGATCATCGTAAAACACAACACAAACACGCCATCGACAGACACAAAATAAAACTCACAAACCAAAACCATCTTGGTTAGTCTTTTCACAGTTACAATTACCAACTCTGGCTTGTTCAAAATAAACCACTAAAGGGATACTTCACATGTGCCCAGCCTCCCTTTATGTCGCATGCTGCTCACCCGTCAAAAGTCTGTTGGATGGCCAACAGTGCACAACTGCAGTGACACAAAGCTGGTTAAAATCGGCAAAGTTTCCCTTTAATTTCCTGAGTTAGATGTGAAAATATTTTGGCTCTACACACCGTTTCTCCACTGCCTCTATCTGCCTTTGCTGGGCTTTTTTTACTACTGGGTTAGCTCATATAACCAGTTGAGCAGCGGCTCTCAAGATGAGGCATTCCCCTTGCCCAAACACAGAGACAATTATTTATATAATTATTATTCAATAATTAATTAATAATGAAACAACTATTTTTAATTGTAAGCAATAAGTAGAATAGTTGAGAAAAAATAGAGAAAAGTTGAGTTGAAGTGAATTGACAATAGTGATGTAGTGATGATTTCTGTCACTTGACTAATTATATTAAATAACTTATCAATTCAGCTCTACAACAGTCCCATGGATATCTTGGGAAAGCATTGAAGAAATCAATGATTGGATTTCCCCGAACTTTCTTTAGCAACTGTAAATACAGACAAACTAAAACTGTCTTTGATTCAAAGACAATAAGGCTGAGAGTAAGCACATACCTCAATCAACTGTCTTAGAACGCCAAAAATAAAGGCAATGAATAAAGTCTACGTACTATAATCTTAAAAACAGCAAGAACCAGTCGATTCATGTTCAGGCATGACTTAGAGAAACTTGTCAACGCTTTATTTCTAGCGGTTTTGATTCCTGCAAGGGCCAATTCTCAGGTCTTCCCATAATAGCTCTCAACAAAGACAAAGAAAAGTGAACACATCACACCAGTTCTCAGGACTATTTTATTGTATGCCAGTGTGAGATATAATACAGTTTATGACTGCTTGTGCCTTAAAATCCTTCTCCCGACCTACAATGCTCTAAATGGTCAAGCACCATCATATTTTGAAGAGCTCACAGTACCTTATTGTCCCACTAGAGCACTGCGCTCCCAGAATGCAGAGTTACTTGTGGTTCCTAGAGTCTCTAAAAGTAGAAGGGAAGCCAGAGCCTTTAGTTTTCAGGCTCCTCTCCTGTGGAACCAGCTCCCAGTCTGGGTTCGGGAGGCAGACACCGTCACCACATTTAAGCGTAAACTTAAAACTCTCCTCTTTGATAAAGCTTATAGTTAGGGAGTGAGTAGTTGCAGCGTTCGCCTAGATCGGCGGGGGAGGGTGTTTAGCCACAATCACAGCGCGCCCCCTCCCTATCTCTGCAGGTCTTAGCTATGCTGTTATAGTTTAAGACTGCCGGGGGACTTCCTTTGACACACTAAGCTCCTCTCTCCTCTCTCTTTTCATCTGTGGGCAAATGCTTGTTACTAACCTAGCTCTGGGGAGCTTGTTCCTCGAAGCCCTTATGTTTTCTCGCCCTACAGTTTCCCCTGGATTAAGGTGACACCTAAATCATGGTTGCAGCTGTCGCCGTTGTCCTGCTAGGCGCCCTGCTATATCCTGCTATGCCCTAGAGTGTCCTGCTACGCCCTGCTATGCCCTGCTACGTCCAGCTATGCACTGCAGTGCCCTGCTACGTCATGCGATGTCCTGCTACAACCTGCTACGCCCTGCAGTGCCCTGCTACTAGAGGTGTTGAAATTAATCAAATAATCGATGCATCGGAATGCGGACATGGACAATGCTGCATCGATGCAGTGCCGACCATAATCGATTATAACACAATGACGTCGCTCGTTTCTGGCCGCAGCATATACATTGAAATGAAAAATAACATTCTCAGTAGCCTAACCCGTTTTTCACACACACACAAACACACACACACACACACACACACGCACACGCACACAGACAGACACACAAACAAACACAGACACACACACACACGCGCAAAACGGCTGAGGGGAGACACAAGGAGGACAGTGGAGAGAATAGCAAATCGAGAAGAGGAAAGAAAACACTGAGAAACATCGAGAGACACTAAAATAGTTAGCTTGGAGAAGATCTAAGTAGAGTAACAAAGCTGAAGAGGTGTACAGCACTTTTCTTGTCTAACAGCAGTGGTTTAGAACAAATGTTGTGCTAGTGTGCCTGGCTAAAGTTGGAGCTCATGGACTAGCTAAAGTTGGAGCTAACGGCGGAGAGTTGCTGATTCGGAGGACGTGGATTTTGGACCGGAGAGGATGACAGCGTTTTTCCCTGCTGAAGAGGACTTTGCTGTAGCTGGTGACTGTTTTTTGTTTTCGTGTTTGAGCGGTGTTTTTTTTTTTGCTTCACTGAAGATAATGTCCTGCACATCGCACACGAGCTACTATCAGGCCTGCAACTTTTGTGTGTGTGTGTGTGTGTGTGTGTGTGTGTGTGTGTGTGTGTGTGTGTGTGTGTGTTGTAACACTGTGTGTGTGTGTGTTGTAACACTGGTTTAATAGGGTTTGAGTACGTTTTACATTGAAACTGCTGTAAGGAGGAATAATTTTGTGTAGCTGGAGTGTTTTAAGTGGAAATTAATAGGGAAACTGGTAAAGGGGTAGTTGTGTGTAATATTTGAAGAAATATTGCAGTTAGCATATTTGAAGGGTGTGATTTGGGTTATATCTTTTTTTTGTTATTCAATCTAATGGCTAAATATTATTTGTTAAGTTATCGTTCAGTAAATAATACCTTTTTTGTTAAAGAGTTGTCTGGGGTCAGTTATTCCAATACAACACAATAGATTTGCAAGTCAAAAGTACGGTGGTATATGACAAAATCCGTATATGACAAACTTGCAATTGACAATGCAAGTTTGTCAAGTCAAATATCCTATATGGCTTTAATAGAAAAATGTTTTTGACGCATCGTGATGCATCGAGATATCGAATCAAAGACATGATAATCGTAATTGAATCGGGAGATCAGTGAAGATTCACACCCCTACCTGCTACGCCATGAACTAGTACTATTTCTAGTCGTATAGTTCCATTATCTTTATTGTGACTATTATTGCCACTGTTCATCACATGAAGGTGAATAGGGACAAGTGCCAACAACTGACATTAGCTCAACAGGTTGACCAATAATCACTTATATAATTACAATTTTGCATAACAAAAATCAACAATTACTATCAACAGTCATACCCCTTAGGACCTTAGCTAATGTTAGCAATGAAATCCACAATTAAACAAAGAAACCGTGATTACATAAAATATTGCGATTAGAAAATTATGTAATAATTGTTACAGGCCTAGTCTATTTATCTGTCAATGCAACCAAAATACATATATATACGACTATCTTGTTTCCATTTAGCGCTACTGACTTCTCCAGGTAGCTGCTGTGACTTTCAACCACTTCAAACATGAGAAGAGAATAAGCATTTAGTTACTCTGCACCACAGAGCTTTATCCAGAATATACAAGACCTGACCTAACTTTGACAACCTTTAAATCCAGGTTAGAACTTGTTAAGAATGTATATTCTCCACTGCTTTAGACTAAACTGTAAGCACTCATCATTATCTTGCACATGGCAATATGGTTTCATTATTTTGACAAGCACTTGTTTTGTTCTTAAGATCCAATTACACCACTTCAACCCACATCAAACTGTAAAAGCACCATACAAATCAATAGTTCCCTGAACACATCACTTATGCTATCAACATGTGTAAATAATGCCTCCAGAATATGCTTCTTTACTGTCAGGTTATGACTGTTTTCCCAAAGCACCATTCTCATTTAAAAGCAAAATGACTGCTTAACTATTCCAAAGAGCAAGGATCTCACATTCACTTTGCTGGTTCACTCAGTAAAAATGCACTATGTCTCTGTCTGAAATTTAATCACAAAAACTACTACTGTATGTTGTTCACTTTATATCTGTGGTATTAAACAAAGTAAACAGAGGAAGGAAGACGTGTTCAGGAGAGTTTTATACACATTTATAACAATGCAGCAGGGAAGCAACATGGGTTTGGGTGAAAAATGATGTTGAAACAGAAAAGCAGGTGGGTAGGGCAATGGGAGAAGGATGACACAGTTGGGAAAACAAAGAGTATGCTGATTGCTTGAGGCTTAAGATATTCAATCCAATGTTCAAATTGGTCGAAATGCCTCAAGTTGGAATTCAACACTTCACTTAGCTCTGGGGAGCTTATTCCCCGGAGCCCTTATGTTGTCTCGCCTTGTAGTTTTCCTTAGATTAGGGTGGCACCTAAATCATGGTTGCAGCTGCCGCCGTGGTCCTCCTCGGCGCCCTGCTCGCGCCCTACTACTCCCTGCTACGCCCTGCAGTGCCCTGCTACGCCATGAACTACTACAACTATTATTTCTAGTCATAGTTCCATTATCTTTATTGTGACTATAATTGCCACTGTTCAGACAACCGCCCACCAAGAGCCAGGGTCTGTCCAAGGTTTCTGCCTGAAAGGACGTTTTCCCCACCACCCAAGGTTTCTGCCTAAAAGGAAGTTTTTCCTTGCCATTGTTGTTGCTCTTGGGGGAATTATTGGAATTGTTGGGTTTTTGTAAATTATAGAGTGTGGTGTAGACATACTCTATCTGTAAAGTGTCTTGAAATAACTTGTTATATACAAAAACACACAGTCCAGTAGGCCTAGACGATTAATTGAAAATGTATCAACATCGAAATTCTGAAGCTGTTATCAACGTATTTTTCCCATGACGATAATTTCGATAATGTATTCCTGTTGATAGGCCTACTTTCTTGTGTCACTTGGCCCTCACCAGTCAGGGCATGGAAAGCATAATGCAGGATAACTCAAACACTGAGTCCAAGTCAACTGAGTAACTTGTGCCCAAACAAAAATGCAGCGTCTTCAAAAAAAGAGGATTTAGAACAACGTATTTAATTATTGTTCTTATCATTATTGAGGTAGAATGTGCAATTAATCGTGATTTTGATTTTAGGTCATATCGTGCAGCCCTACGGTCCAGCCTTGATCATACAGTATGAACACGGACAGCTGTGGAGTTGCACATGGACAGCGGATGTACATGTGCTTCTTGCATACTCCAATTGGGAGTTCGGTACAATGGAGGGAAAAGCATAACAAAAATGCAGAAGGCAATTTTTTTTATTGTGCATGTCTCAGGCTGTACCACCTACAGTCTCTCCCCTGAGCTAGCTGCAACAGCCTGAAGTGTATAAAGTAAGATGTAAACAGTAAACAATAAGTAGGCTACCCCACATCATCTCCAAACTCCATCTGGAACTTGTAAACAAAATAAGTCAGCTAGTAGTGTGATATGGGAGACAAGCGCTGCTCTCATATGTGAATGCACAGAGCAGGGATGTTAAAAGAGCAGCTTCGGTTACACAGAGCAGTTGGCGAATTGTGGCGTTAGCTTCACACGCTAACAGCGAAGCTAGCAGGAAACAGCGAAGCTAACGACAGAGCTAACATAACGGTGGAGCTAAAAGCGGAGCTAACAGCGGAGGCAAGAAGGGATACAGCTACAGTACGTCTGTGTTTGGTTGTATATGGAAGGGACTAGTTTGCTTCGTGTGGACTCACTTGACCGACTCGACATGTAGGTGGAGCTTGGGAGTTTCAGAGCTAAGGCGGGGCTACAGATTAGGTGTCCCTAAGAAACGCGTATGTAACAGTAGTTCCATATTACATTAATTAATTTGCACGCAAGTTTTATTTATTTTTATGTATGTGTATTCTCCGTGTAAATTCATGCACCGAACCGAGACACCTGTACCGTTTCGGTTCAATACGAATATACCGTTCCACCCCTAGTATTTAGCTGAACAACATGACAGACACAGAAACCATGAATTGGCCTTTAGAGTGGTGTAACTGACTGATGTCAGTTTTCCCTAAAAAAAAAATCTGTTTAATATATTTTTTCATTTACACGAGTTGCAAACCTTTTTTTGATTGTCTGATTTAATAAAAGTGCTTGTGACAGCTCACATGTGGCTTTGACTTACAACTGAACATTTAGCCAACTTTGTCAAAAACACTCCGGTATATATATATTGTGTAGCCAAAAAATAAGATATATATTTTTTGTTCTTTATTGCCCAGCCCTAATTATAGGTATTTGATACTATAAATAAAATTCAATTCAATTGATAACCAACGCTGAGTTTCCGTTGTCCGGTATTTACCAGTCATTGAAAGGGATGAGGACTGAAAATTCTAAATGTCTCCGGTCAAAATGACCGGTGTAAATAATTCCCTCTGCACAATTTGAATTGTGTTAAACTAGGCTACAATGATTTTCATATCTTTCATTTGATTAAAACAATGAACAATCATATATTTTCATTTTGGAAATGACTAGACTGTAATGTATGTGAAAAACTACAGGTCACATTCTCACTCTGACTGAATGCAGAAGACTACCGTAGATTTACAACAAACGGCGACAAGCAAGCGGCAAATCAAAGCCCAATTCCTGGCGAAACAGGGTAATATTGTGAATTAGCCTACTTTATAACACCAAGCACCGGTCGGTCTAACGTACTTAAATGTAACTTAATTAAACTTGTCTACGTACCATGTCCGTTTGTTGTATCTATGTAACCTAAACTGTAAAGCGTCTGAGGGTCTAGAAAAACGCTATAAAAAATAAACGTAGGGGTGGCCTCTAGCTCACCCAGTAAGAGCATTCGCCCCATGTTGGCTGAGTCCTGCAGCGGCGCAGGTTCAAATCCGACCTGCTGCCCTTTGCTGCGTGTCATCCCCCATCTCTCTCCCCCTTTCATGTCTATCCACTGTCACTTGTAATAAGGGAAAAAGCCCCAAAAATTATCTTAAAATAAATAAATGTATTATTATTATTAAATGAAGGCAAGAAATTGCAAGTGAGGACGAGTCAGCACCAGCTACAGCCCCTCTCATTAACGTCAATGCCCCAGACGTACATCGAAATGCCACATATGATGACAGCTCTCCGCTGTTATGGAGGCTTGACTTTCTCAACAACCTGAGAGGTTCTTATTGGGATTATGGGGAAATCTATCCAGAGTGGGTCAAACTGGCCAAGATAGCATGCGTAAAACCCATCTCCAGTGTGCCAGCAGAGAGAGGCTTCTCCCTGCAGAACCGCATCCCTACTGCTGACAAATACACTTGGTTTTGTAATATTAAAATGCACATTCAATTTAGCACTGAATTGTATTTTTCATAATAGATTTAAGATTCTCTGGCTTGAGTCAGCTACATCCCAGGATGGTTGGAGTTGCTATGGCAACAAGTGACAGCTGCCGCTAGCATAGCATAGCTGAACGGTCCAACCAATAATCACTTATATAATTACAATTTGGCAAATCTAAACAAAATCAACAGTCATACATTAGGACCTTAGCTAATGTTAGCAATTCATTGTGGTTGAACAAAGAACCATACGTAAAAAAAATTGTGATTAGACAATTATGTTATAATGGTTACAGGCCTAGTTATAACTAAATCAGGGAGTGTATCATCAGCCCAAATGGCATGTCTCTCATGCAATGTGGGGAGTCCCAAACAGGGCTAGCAGGGACAACAGAACACCGGTTTAAATCCGAGCAGGACTTTTAACCATGAATGTGTAAAAGCAGCAAAGTAACAACTGCAGCTCAAAGAACACTAGGTTTCAAAAGCCCCTGGGGCCATGTGACAGATGCAGGCAGTAGGACCTGGCAGTGATGAACTAGTGCTCTCCACATAAGTATTGGAGTGCCAAAGCAGCCCAATCCCCCTATAACAGCTTACTCTTACATTTCCTGTATCCTAAATCCCCACAGACCTCATCTCTTCACCTCACTCCTTATCACTCTCTCTCTCAGTTCATGAATTCCAGAGCTCGTCCCAGTTTAAATGAGACGCTCTGTGAAGGAGTGTCCTTCCATTCTCACTCTTCCTTCCTAGTTATTCCGCAGAACTGAAGTGGTGGGACGGATCAGTATGAGTGCTGCGAGGGGAAAGTGGTTCCCTATCTGCACTGATGATTGGAGCGTTCACCTTCCCTCTCATCTGGGAGCGTAAAAGCTTCCCTTTAGAACGCATGTGAGACAGAATAATAACCAGATCCAATGACACGCTGCAAATTATTCCTGCAATTCCTGAAAAGCTGTAACATTTACATATAAATAACTGTGGGTTTTGCTCGTCTTCATCACCAAGTGATTCGACACAGCAGTCATTCAGACGGGTACTACCTTGCAGTAGCCGTTTCCCAGGGTTTCTCTTGGTTGTATGTTCTTAGCTTAAGATTTATGTCAAGGAGGAAAACAAAAGCATTTTAAGGGTCTGTCGGGGTCGCTCAAATGTTTCAAAGCCTTCTGGTAATAACCCATGACCTGTATCATAACATAGGTCACACTTGTTTGTCATCTTAATATCCTAAACCACGTGTCCACTGATCTTCATTCAAGTTGTCATGCTGCAGTGTGCTTGTCATTTATCAAAGAATGTTCCTTGATAATTTCTTTAGAAGAGACAAATGTTGGCAGAACGTCAGGAAAAGTTCTCAGGTTCACAGAAAGTTTTTTGTATCTGGCTTATATGAAATCAAAAGTAGAATTCAATAGTCAGTATGAATGAGACTTGCAGAGAAGAGTCAACACTCTGTTGGTCTTGCTGAACTACAAAAACACACGGTCCAGTAGGGCTGGACGATTAATCGAAAATTTATCGACATCAAAATTCTGAAGCTGTTATCAACGTATTTTTCCCATGACGATAATTTCAATAATGTATTCCTGTTGATAGGCCTACTTTCTTGTGTCACTTGGCCCGCACCAGTCAGGGCATGGAAAGCATAATGGAGGATAACTCAAACACTGAGTCCAAGTCAACTGAGCAACTTGTGCCCAACGCAGTGTCTTAAAAAAAAAAAAAAAGAGGATTCAGAACAACGCATTTAATTATTGTTCTTATCATTATTGAGGTAGAATGTGCAATTAATCGTGATTTTGATTTTAGGTCATATCGTGCAGCCCTACGGTCCAGCCTTGATCATACAGTATGAACACGGACAGCTGTGGAGTTGCACATGGACAGCGGACGTACATGTGCTTCTTGCATACTCTAATTTTTCACTATTTTCTGACATTTTATAGATGAAACAGTTAATTGAAAAAATAATATCAAGGGATTAATCGATAATAAAAAATAATGATTAGTTACAGCCCATTTTGCAATGTCTATCATCCACATACAACGAAGCTCAGCGACATTTGGTTTGTAACTGTGTTTGGAAAACTTAATTACAGAAAAAGAATAATCCACAGATCTCACTGTGCTGTTTCATTGAGAACTATTTTCTACCAAAGTACACCTGCCAACTGTCTATCTCTACACAGTAGGAAGTGTGCCAGTACTCATGGATTAGCGATTCACACGTGACAACACAGAATAGGTTGGTTTCACATGATGTCACATTGCTGCTTGGCGAGAGTGCGAAATTCAGATGGAGGGCAGGAAGTGAAGTAGCTGAGGATCTGCCGTCTGAAAAAATGCCCATGTTTTGTGTAGTTTACGGCTGCTCCAATCGTTCTAACCGAGAAAAGGGAAAGGGGTTTTATAGAGTACCAAAGATTGTTGTTCATAAAGGTGAGAAATGTAAAAAGCTCACAGAACAATGCTGTAAAAAGTAGATTTTAAACATACGTCTGCAGTTGGGAGGAGCAGAGTCCGCTAATGCCAGTGTCTGCAGCGACCACTTCGTCAGAGGTATGTTAGCTAGCTAACTTGGTTTTTGTGGCTGTGTTTATATAGCATTAGGTTGTTGTTAAATGCTCATTTACTTAGTAATAATTAGTAAGTTACCGGTAGTCTAATATGGACTTCATTGGGACTTTGACGTTGAAAGTCTGACGGTCAACCTCGGTTACCAAAAAACTAAGCCCAAATCAGAGGCATCTCTTCAACGAGAGCAGAGGATGAAGCTCAAGGACGACCAACAAAGACGGTCGGAATGTGCAGAGGCTATGTTGGATCTCCAACAGACAGCTGAAAGCCCAGGTATGAGCCCGGATCTGACGCAGAGCTCCGAATGAATGCAAACAGCATTCCTCTGAGCTGAGCTACAGTACAGTGATGTTGTGTTTATCATTACAAGTGTGTAATAATTTAAATAGCATCTGACACTTTCTCTCAGTTATGTTATTTTCAGTTCATCCTAAAAGGGGTCACAAACTTCACATGTTTACAGTAGAACTACATTACACTATTCTGGCATGAAGACTGATAGCATTAGACTGGAACAGGAAGCTTTCAGAAACAGCACTCTCTGGCAGACCCTCACCTACACACCACAGACTAACAAAGCATAAACATAACACTTGGAAAATGAATAATGACTAAAAGAAGCCCACACAGCAGACCAGAAAGGACCTTGCACAGTATTTTTGTGGATGTTACAAATAACAACCATGCGATCTTGTTAGTTTCAAAACAAAAATATTCTTAAAGGGTGCAACCTTGCCGTTGAGGTGTGAAAAGGTGAGCTGGGCATTGTCGGGGAACGTGTCGCTAATGAAAGTTTGCCTGTTTAGAGGTTGAGCCACAACAGTTCTGCCGACAGCGCAACCAGTCTCTGCTTACCTCCCTGGAAATAACAGCCCACGCTTTCAAGGGCTCTCAGATCATTGCATACAGATTCCTCTGGGCTCAGAGAACTGGCCTTGCATTGCAAAAGCATGTGGAGTGCAGTGTGCTCAGTGCCTGGTAAATGGACCGTGTTGCAGGCAGATATTGTAGAGGGAACTGCTGAGCACAGAGTTTATTTGAATCCCAGCAGAGCAAAAGTGCATTAGGAGTTCGCAGGGCTATTTTTTAACCTTTTGATGACATGTCTGCGATTGAGTGAGTGTGAGAAAACTGACAAGAAGAGCAATCAGGAAGGGTGCAGAGCATGTTGATAACAGGAACCAGCATTGAGTGAGGTAACAATCCTACGAGCTGCAGAGAAGAATGTATACATATGTGCAAACCTACACATTAACCCAACTAGAGACTATACCTGACATCAGGGAACGTATTACGACCATGAGACGTCACATAAAAATCATACATGCATTTAACTCAGTCTAAGCATTGATAGTATTTGTAGCAATCAAAAATCCTTTCAATTGCATTTCAGACTGATTGAGAATGCCATTTAAAATGAACTCAACTGAAACATGTCTACAATTGCAAACCCCACCCACACATTAGTCTATCTGGGCCAGAATGACAGTTCTGCTAAGGTAAAACATGCTGCCCACTGAGATGTACAGAATTTACCTTGAGGCAAGAAACACTGGTGTAAAACATCTCAAAAGAATGCGTCAGCCGGTTAGATTTGTGGCTGAGGTTAAGTAGTTAGCATGTGCTTGAACAAAACAACATTCACTGAGAACAAATAAATAACAGAAACTGAGCTGTATCAATTTGTATTAGCTCAGTTTCTGTGAGAGGGTCACACAGATCTGCCTGATAATATCAGAGAGTTCCACATTTTGAGATACATAAGTAAGAGCCTATGAGTAAGGGGAACATAACTGAAGAATCCTTGAAACAATCTTCCTCTCAGCTATCTGTGCACACTTATCTGTCTGCATGACTGGACTACGGGTCCTGGCAGTACAGAAATGCTAAGGATGCACTGAATTTCTCAGCCAATACCGATACAGTTGTGTAGAATTTTAATTTTTTTGAGCCAGGTAAACAAATAAATCTCATTATAAAAATTCTCCACCATTAGCGAGTTACCTGAAGGCACCACAGAGGAGGCCCCCCGTTTCAGAAAGCAGGTTTAGTGAAAACTCAGAGTAAGTTGACTGAGAGTTGACTGAAACTCTGGGTTTTCAGTTTCACAAAGCCAGTTCAGCTTAACTCTGAGTCAGTTACTCGGTAATATACTCTGTAAACCTAACCTGCTCGCTGCCAGGTTTTCTTCAACTAACCCTAAGTTTATTCAACCTTATAACCCAATGTGTTACAATTCTTTATAGGGATCGACCGATACGGACTTTTTAGTTATCAGCCTTAGCCGATGACCAATACGGGCTGCCGATTTTCTTGAGCCAATATTTGGAGCCGATACTGCTTTTGCTCCCTCAATTTACATCATAAAAATGTAAACCCTGCGACACTGGATTTGTTTTCGGAATCTGCTCTGCCATTTCTTTAAAAATAATAAACAAAAACACAGATCAGTGTCACTTCTGCAATCATCTTACATTCATATCACCCAAATTATGTGTGCAGTGTGCATCTGCATATGGTTAACTGTGCAAGGGTAAAAGGCTTTCATCAACATCTACAACACAGCCTAGATGATGCATTGCTTGATGACATATTATACGACGGATATAGTCGGGTCATCACAAAATGTCCTTTGTCAACACATTTAAATAATTTAAGAAAACAATAAACCTGAAAAGTAGCCACTGAAATAAAGTGCTCGATTTGTAATTTAAGACTGCCATGGTTTAAATTTTTCTACATAAAATAAAATGAGCATGTCTAAGGCTAATATGCCGCCTAATATGCAAAGCCAACACACTAGTAGGTCTAAACGAAAATGTAAAAGAAGCTGCCAGATTTGTCAACCACATAACATAAATCAACAGAGGAAAATAACGTGATGTCAGATGCACATTAAGCAACAAATTGTTCAAGTTTCTGTTTTAAACTGCATCAACGTTAAAAGGTATTAATATTCAACCACGTATAAAACATATCTCTCAAAGTTTTAAAAGCTCTCCTTCAGTTGGCGCAGCACTCTCATCTATCGCTGTGATGCGTGACGTGTCCACTGAGACACACACACACACACACACACACACACACACACACACACACACACACACACACACACACACACACACACACACACACACACACACACACACACACACACACACACACACACACACACACTTCTGTTTGGTAGCTGACGCTGACTGAAAAACACCATTGAACTGGACTGATAATGATAATGTCAGCAAACGGCTCTAAACACAAGTAAGGCATACACGGTGCACTTATGTCTGGTACATGATAAACGTTAAGTAAGGGCTAATTGTCCATTGTTTAGGTATTAATGGACAACGGCAAGGCGTGAACCGTCCGTACACTTAAAATGTCAAAGGAACATTCTTTTTCAAAGCTGGATAGGCTACTGTTGTATGAGTCAGCACAATTAACACATTTTAAGGCAGCGCAAAAATAAACATTGGCTATTGCCATCCGAGATGTCTAGCTGATGCATCAGTGCATCTCTAAGAAATGCCAGAGATATGTTTGAAATAGTTTGGAAACAGTCACAACATCACATTTGTCTTTTTTTTGCACATTACATATCCTCACAATTCTTCAAATACATTTGTTTATTTTTTGTTATCTTTAGAAATAGCTAAATTATTTCCCCTCTAACAGTTTATTCTCTTGTCTTCAGATGATCAGAGGCTGTGTTCAGAGATGAACTGTTATTGGCAGATGGATGATTTGATGGTCTATGACAGTGGTTCTGCTGACTGCTGCAAATTTGCTCCCAACTTTAATGGCACACAATCACCACTTTCCTGATGTATTGTTTTTTTGGAGGGGATTTTCAAGCAGGCAATTGGAACAGAGGAACAGCTAATTATCACTGTTCTATTTAGAGTGTTTTCTGGCCAGTTGTGATCTGCAGCCAATTAACTGGTGCATTACTGGTTGACACCATGCTGTAAAAGGAAACGCTGATTCAAAGTAATGGATTGACCAAAAATGAAACAATATGGTAAAACATAAAGGGAGGAGGAGGACAGACTGCTTGGGAAGCAAAGAGGAAAAGTGGCAGTCCTCTTCTGTTGAACCTGCTGCAAGTTTCCAGCAAGCGTTACTTAAGTGAATACAGCGTGTAGTTCCTTTTTAGCAATTTTGCTTTATTTGCATTCGTTTTTTCAGAATTATCGTCTTAAAATTTCATGTCAGGATATAATGTTAGTGTCCTTTCTCTCACAGATAGAGTCTTTGGATCTGAATAAAATCCGTTTTACTGTTGAGTCCGTTCAGCTTTACAGATATCACACATACATAGCTAATGAACAATTCTAGATACATAACACATTTTGCAATGTGCATCTCACATCATATTTGTACTCACTATGACAACTACTACTGTCATTACTAAACATTCTGCCAAACTATGAACAATAACGGTGTCATTTGCTAGCTAACCACCGTTAAGGAAAAATCCAGCACATAGATGGTACCTTAGGATACCATTATGTTAAACAGGTGATTTAATGTTAATGTCACCTCATTTTACATACAACAAAACAAAATGCTGAGGGAACATTTCTACATTTTCATGTTGGTTTTGAGTGACATGCATCCCCACTAACCTGGAAAACGTCTCAAACAGTAAAGTGAATACAGCGTGTTGCGTGAATATACTGTCTCCTGCAGCAGGGACTAACGTTAGCTTCTTGTCTCATCTGGGTTCTGATAAACAGTAAATTTATCAAATTCAGTGTCCACAACGCTATTTTCCAAGCCACATAGCTGTCACAGCTTAGGCGCATGCTTGGTTCTTTTGGTCAATGATTGTAAAGATTTACATAGAATAGATTTATGATATTTACTCTTTAACTGGTACTTTTAGGAACCGATTGGTGGGAAACACTGGGAAGCGCAAATTACATTTTACCATGTATTCAGCTAATTTAAATAGCTCACGTTACGGTGTTGTGTGAACAGTTAACTTCATTTTAATAGTCTAAGTGCCATTTTCTTTTTGCATGGTGCAAAAAACTATTTCCCTTCCCAGGACTATTTTGCAGAGCCACCATCTCTTTTCCGGAGCTTATCGCCACCCAAGAGAGTTGTGATTGGTTTAAATGCAAGAAAGTAGGGCTGCAGCTATCATGTATTTTAGTAATCGAGTATTCTACCGATTATTTCATCGATTAATCGAATAAGAAATACGTTTGTTTTATTGAAGAGCAATAATATACAATAGTTTGGTTTAATTTTCGGAAAAAGCTACATTTGTATTGCCTACATTACTTACAATATCATCTCTCAAAAAACTAAACACATTAAGTGCATTTAAGTGCCATATTACATTGTTTTTAAAGAAAACATTTTTCAAAATGCAATAACAACCTCAAACTAAGGCATACATTAAACATACATAAACATTACCTTAAATTGTGCAACTTAACTTTCAGAACTAAAGGTTTCAACCTGAGAGTGATCTGTATATAGGCCTATATGTAAATATTAGTTATACTCAACCTATTTTCATTTATATATTGGATTACAATGTCACACATCTCTGTTACACTCATGCTAGTAGATCGTTGATCATTTGTTTCTCCGTGAAGAGAGAGAGTGAGAGAAAATGGTGCAATCAGCTGTTTTTCCGAAGGGATAGTCAACAAGTCGGCTCTTTAGATCAAATTGTGGTCACCACTACGTATTTTCTTGTCTTTGTTTTTGGTAGTAGTTGTGTTTGGTGTAGTTTCATCGTCCACACGTCCCTGTGATTTACTTTTGTCGGGTCTGCTTCGTGGAACAGATGATTAAGTTAGACTCAATGTTTTCTGTTGAGATGCTGAAGCAATGACGTTGTCCTATTATTGTGGTAAGCTAGTTCGATTTTGCAGTAGACACACTGTACAGAGTTCTCGTTTCTCCAGCCTGTCTTTTCTCTTAGCCCCTCACTATTTACGCTCTCTCTTCATTTTGTAATCTGCGCCGACTCTTCATGTGTCACCAGCAGCATCAGCCCGGTGTGCGACAGTAATAATCATCCGTGCGGAAACACCGTGAGCGATACAACGTTGGTAACATTGATTAAACGAAGCTTCAAGGCAAATCATTTTGCATCAAGGTTTTTTAGTAATCGAATTATTCAAGTTACTCGAGGAATCGTTTCAGCCCTACAAGAAACCCAGAGCGTTTTTTTCTTCTTCTCCTATCCCAAAATCTATCTGTACACAGCGTTGTAGAGATAGGTGTGTCAATTCGAGACTAAATAACTGAGATCAATGCAATTCTCTACAGTAGGCTTACATAAAGTGTGTGTACAAAATCACCTTACAATATAATGCAGTGCAATACAACACTGCTACAAAGACTATAACCTCAAAACTGACCACAATTAAACACTGAACATCACAAACACATGCAGGGCTGTAGTGTTAGATTGCATCTGACAGTACAACAAGTGTTCATGTTACTGGATATTTTAAACATAACTATATTTATGTTCTCTCTCTGAAAACTTGACTGTGTGTTGAAGTTAGTGCAGCAGCCACACACACACACACACACACACACACACACACACACAGTTGGTTAACTACATTAACTTGGAACATCCTACTTGAATAGAGGACAGTGTTTAAATCGAATTTTTCCTTGAGTAAGTTCAGTCCACATGACCGGACAGGGTGATGCATCTTCATACCAGCCTCTTTCACACATGCTGGCCTTTTTGTGAATGGCTGAGAATGGGAACGTGCTGAATACATTCAAGTTTTTGAGTTAATTTCGTGACGTTTCAAATAGAGTAGTACTGACAGGACTCCCAGCCAAGTCAGACCCTTAACAGTGGGAAATAGAGTCCAACCAGGTATTTATAGTGGTGGTTTCACCAATAAAGTCCACAAAAACGGACTTT
This sequence comes from Sander vitreus, assembly GCF_031162955.1. Lineage (NCBI taxonomy): Eukaryota > Metazoa > Chordata > Actinopteri > Perciformes > Percidae > Sander > Sander vitreus. The sequence goes on along the minus strand of NC_135873.1, from coordinate 18,226,303 downwards.
CTGTGACATAATTGGACTACTCTACTGTACCGGTCTGCTGGATTCCAGCATTTCTCTACTCTGCTGCCTTTTATGGACAACGTACTTGAGGACCGGGCTGACTCTGTAGTTTGGCTGACAAAAACTATTGTATTTTTTTTTTACTGCTGACAAAGTCGTTAAGACTAACTACATTTTAAACTTTTGTTCTGCTACAATACAAAACTGCACAAACATCTATAATAAATCTTAAATAAGAAAAGATGTGGTTAACGGACAGCCATTAGGGGCATTACATTGCCAGATTTGTATATGGAATTTGGCGTGCGCTGCCCCGAGAACGGCTAATAACTCGTGAAGTTTCAGTGGTATCACATCAGACAAATACTGCTTCAATTAAAACCCGTAATGTCACCACATTTTAAACATTTTATACGTGTTTATCTATTGTGCTTCAATATCTCAACACGCAACTGGTAGATGCTAAAAGAAGTTTTACAGCATGTCCGCTCTTTTTTTTTTACCTTGTTCTCCGGTGTTTCCGCTGGCTCTGTCCAGTGTGCCGTTCAGCAACAGAAACGAAAGAAAAACGAGCAAACGTCCACATTTTGCCGGTGATATTTGGGCATTTTTCTGCCTGTGTTTACTGTACATCCCTGTGACCCTCGGTACCGCCGACCGTCCTCCCTTTCCTCTCCGTGTTCAACTCTGCCTCCCTCTGACTCCTCCGTGAGTCAAATCGTCAAAGACGGGAAAGTAAAATACAGTACTTCCTGTCTGAACCATCAAAATAAAACCGTACTAAACTAATAGCCTACTAATAAAAACTACAAGTGAACATTTTAACAATTAGCGGACCGTATGGGCTAACATTATTTATTCATTTAGAATGCTCGTTCAACAAAGTCGGTGAGTCTGCGGTTTTACCTCAAAATTTACCATGCGATGCTTGCACAGTGAGACAGTTCTCATTGGCTGACATAATTCAAAGCACGGCACTCGTGCACACCTGGTGCACCTACTCAAGATACACTCAATATTTAAAAAGAACGAGTCTAACAGCAGTTAATGCTCAAAACGGAATTTTTCAATATCACAATTGTATGAAGGACTCAAAAGGACTAAAGACATCATGACGAAGGTGGAAAACGAAATGCATTCTACTATGGCCAGTGGATATCACATATCTGCCAGGCGTTTTTTACTAGCTACATATATTGGAAATAATTAAGAGAACATTATTTTTAGAGAACATTATTCATCATATCTTATTCTCATTTTATATTTTATTATATGGATTGAGTCAATAGGATTGGTAAGGTTCATGACATTCCTGTGTCCCAATTCCATATGACAGATGTTCTTGGCAGGTTTTAGTGTGTTCACACTGGAAAAGTTTATCTGTCCATTAACTATACCCACTTATCCTTCAGAGGGTTGTCTGGAGCCTATCCCAGCTGATATTGGCCAAGAGGTAGAGTACAAAATAAACCCCTTCTACTGTATATGCATACAAAAAAAACGCTTGACTTGCAGGCTGTTGACATGGCCAGGTTAACCTGATTCGGGGCCATGGGGCAAAAAGTTGTTGTGGCCCTAACTGCTCCAGGAACACTTAGGAAACAAAAAAAGAGAAAAATGATGGAGAGTCTTCTTCATGAATTTTGTTTAATTGGGCAAGTTTTAATTGTTCTTTCATGTTAGCTAGTATTTGCCATGTTTCATGCTGTCTGGAGACAAATACACGTTATGGGAATATCCCCGAAGACGGCGACAGCAGAAACAGCTGTTCGCTACGTCAGAACTTATTTGGCAAATGCGTGTTCATAACCCATTTAGCACATTATCACTTTTTCCACAAAGGCAAAAACCACTTCAAGAGAGCATAAAAACGGTTTTGCGCAATTGAGGAAATGTAATGGAATTTTGCCATTCCCTTGTAGATTTCTAATGCAATTTTTCAAAATGTACATAAAAATACATGAATGGAAACATGGCTAATGTATGCACTAAAATATGTATTAGCCTACTAAACTGGGATACTCTTCACATGGTGGTATCAATACATTTCCTGCGTTACAACTCACTGGTCACCTGTCTTGAGTGACTCCTGCTGAAAGTGCTCTATAGGCTTCAGCAAACTCTCAAAGCTCTGCAAGTAAACGCACCACATTAGCGGATCCTAACCAATCGTCTTTCAGTTAAAAAAAAAAACAATTTACTAAACTGCTGAATGTCAAGGTCAACATTAGTTCTGTGTACACAAAGATTGTTGACTGTGTTCCTGAATAAAGCAAGTCTGTGTGTACTTTCCAGCCTTTGCCTACAGTTGAACTCAAGTTTTTCCTACTGTACATATGAAATGTGGACCTTTTTACCCATTTTCCTGTCAAGTGGGAAAACATAGTATAGATTCTGTATAGTAAAATTAAGTGGAAAATGAATTTACTTTCCAATAATTTACACCGCAGATTTGCTGAGAGATAATTTGGGAAAGTCTCCAATACTTGGCAACAGAAATTCAGGACTGTTTAACATAGGTTTAAAATGATCTTTTGGTCATGTTTTATTTCTATAGTCTTCTGAATTCCAAACAGTGCTGAGCTTTTGAATTCACACTGAGTTACAGCCAGTCGCATTGGAATACCCAGATACTTATTAGAGTCCTTCAAATGTGTTTGATCATGTCAAGTTAATATTATGTGCAAATGTGTCTCATTCGTGAGTTCAAGTGAAAAAAGTATAGACACCTTAAAACTACAATATTAACATGCATTATTGTCTACTGAAAAATCTTAAATGAAATCACTAAGTGTGGGCATACTTACAAATGTTATCTGACTTGTTCACACCACAATGTTTTTTTCCCCCCACCACATGTCAGACTTTTATTTTGAAGTCAACATTAGCTAACATCCGGTAATAACATCATTGTGTTTAACTTGAGGGCATTTGCTGCTTGAGAAAACAAAGCATGGATTTGATTAATGCTGCTTTCACGTTTCCTTGTAAACTCCATCAGAATTCAGAAGATGCAGAAAGACTTCATGTTAGTTTCATTTTAGAAATGATGTTATCAAATTAAGTAAAAAAAAATGTTGGTTTCATGTTTTGACATAAAAATGATCAATTAAACAAAACAATTTATAATTAAATACAACAAAGCAGCATGCAAAAGAGGTATAACTTAAAACTGTAAATAAAATAAGTATATTTAATTTAGTTTTAATTTATGACAGCAGTCCATCAGGACCAAAACCTCACGCTATAAAACAGTTTCTTCCCCTCAGCAGTCAGCCTCGTTAACAAGGCCCCGGACCCCCACTGACATTGAACTTTAATCCTTTTTTAATCCTGTCCTCTGCACATTCTATATATCCTGAACTTTTGCACATCCTTCTACATTTTTGTACATCCTTCACTTACCCATACATCCTCTGTTTTCTTTGTTAGTGTTAAATAGTTATATGTATGTATGTATTATTTGTTTCTGTATTTATTGGTTGTTTATTTTATATTATTGTTTTAATGTATGCACCATCAACCAAGGCAAATTCCTAGTGATACTCACCTGTCACTGATTCTGATTTCTGATTTCTGACTCTGATAGTATGCTTAAAATTATTGGCTAAAATACAATTATTTCTAGTCATAGTTGTATTATTCTAACTGTTACTATAATTGCCACTAATTTCAATTAAATTGAATTAAATAAACGTTTAATATTTTTGGAAATACTATTTGCTTTTCTTTCGAAGAGTCAGATGGATATCAATCTCATGTCTGTGCGTTACTAGTCTTGCATCTAGTCCACACAGCATTCTGGGATGGGAGAAAAACATGCTCGGATTTATTGGCATTTCTTTAAACCAATCACAATCATCTTGGGCGGCGCTAAGCCCCTGATGGAGCCCTGGTGCCGCTGCAAAATAGCCTCGGGAATGAACTTGTTTTGGTGGAACATGTGTACGTTCAAAATTAATTTTAGTCGTGCAACAGAAAACTCAGATTGGACAGATAGTCTAGCTAGCTGTCTGGATTTACCCTGCAGAGATCTGAGGAGCAGTTAGTCTTGCTTTGCCAGACCATCCACACGCGGAGTGGAGGAAGGCCTGGCTAGTCCACACAGCATTCCGGGATGGGAGAAAAATGTGCTCTGGTTTATTGGCATTTCTTTAAACTAGGGCTATCAAACGATACCTTTTTTTTAATCACGATTAATCGCTGAATTTCTATAGTTAATCGCGATTAATCGCATATTTTATCACATGATTAAAATTTTATTTTGCATTTCAAACAGTTTTTAAGTACATATTAATGAAAGCAATTTTTACCAGTGTATCTTGATTGGGAATCAAATTAATGCAAAGAAAGTTACTTTATGAACTTGATTTTAAGATTTGTAATTATTTATTTACTGTAAACAAAAGAAAAATGTGTGAATCTGTCATTATTGCACAATTCCTCCAAGTACCTAACTAAAAAACTAAAAATCCCTATCCTTACCAGAGTCAATATAGTGTTTAGTAACTCCTAAATAATGTTGATTACTCACTGACGTCCAGTGATCACCGGTTAATGAGACAGCGTTTGCAGCACTTTGCATCTGTTCCAGTTGGGCTGCTTCTCCATGTCATACAAGCTGTGTATCCTTGAAAACTACTTTCGGCTTTACACAATGTGCATATGGCTTTTGACTTGGCTACGAGCTGTCCGGGAGTTTTGGAAAATAAAAAGCTCCATTCAGGATTTCATTGCTGCTGTCTTTCTCCATCATGCCTGCAGCAGCAGGATGTGATACGAGGAAGTGGCAGCTTGGTGATAAGTAACAGTGCTGCAAAGGGTCAAAATAGTAGCCTGTTAGGCACGACGCAAAGCCAAGTGAAGTGTAAAATAAATGAATAAATGCTGGCATACGATTAATGCGATTAAAAAAAAATTATCACATCGCGTCGGCCCTTCAACGCATCGTGATTAACGCGCTAACGCTGACAGCCCTACTTTAAACCAATCACAATCATCTTGGGTGGCGCTAAGCGCCGGACGGAGCTGCTGCAAAATAGTTGTGCGAGAGAAAACTCAGATTGGACAGATAGTCGCTCTCTCAATTTAACCTGCAGAGATCTGAGGAACAGTCAACCATAGTCCTCATAAATCAACCAGAGTTTAGATATCCAACACAAAGAAAGCTGAAGGTAACGGACATCCGGCTGAAAAGGACATCCGACTCACACACTTACTCAGGAACTCTCCTCCATCCAGCAGATGCCTCCAGACTTCTCCACTGGTCCTAGTCACCTGACTCCTACATCCACCTGCTCACCTGTACCTTATTCCCTAGTCTCACATTGCCAGACCACAGCGCTGTGAGTAAGGTCTGGCTACACCACACATACTGTATATTCCAGGATAGGAGAAAACAACGCTCTGGGTTGTTTGCATTTCTTTAAACCAATCACAATAGTTTGGGGCGGCACTAAGCTACAGGCGCAGCAACGGTGGCTCTTCTAGCCCATCTAATCTCTCATGTTGCCCAAAACCCGGGAAGGAACTTGTTTCAGTACCCCCGCAAAAGAAAACGCCTCATACAATATTAAATGAAGTTAACTATTCACATGATACAGTAACGTCAGCTATTTATTATTTATCAGCTGGATACATGGTTAAACATAATTTGCTCTTACCAGTGTATTGCTGTGTGTACTTTAGCAATCCCACCAATCGGTCTCAAAACGTCCCAATTAGAGAGTAAATGTAGTTAACATATTCTTTGTAAATCTTAACTTCAGCTTGTAGCCTGCTAGCTCAAAGGTTGTTGTTGTGTAACACACAGAGAGCGGAAGGTGAGTGGCAAAAGCCTGACATCCGACAAATGCCAGGCTTTATCCTGGAAATGTTCTTCTGTTGATCCAGACTGCTCTTTCCCCAATTACCCCCCACATTATTTATTCCAGCCCATCTCTCATGTTGCCCAAAACCATTTACATCCAGCCTTCTGTACCTGTTCCTGCTTTCTTGTTACCTCTTCCTGTATTTTGATGTGTAGCCTGTTCCTCACCATTGCATTTTAGTAAATGTACACAGCACACAAATATTAAAACTAAACTAATACTTGCCATGTTAGAGGAAGTTACATGTTGGAACTGCATTTCCCAGTCTTGTTGCCACAGAGGTTGCTGGGTTTGTAGCATCATGCCTGTACAGAAACCAAAACCTCTGCTCACAAATCGTATCTGGCAATGAGGGTTATAGCACTTCACAGATGTACTAGAGGAATGGCTAAAAATAAAAATTTTCAAAACCCTGTAACAATCAAACCCAAAATGAAAAACAAATTGCCACTGGGATCTCTTAATTTCTAGCTTGAGACACAGAAGCAGCAGGAGCTCTGTCTTAATTCCAACTGTGGAAATCTTTGTGTGCTGGAGAGCCTATCATCGGTTGGAAGGTGTGTTGTCTGGTTTAAAGGGGGGGATTGCACATTGTGAGTGGCTGCCTTCCTTTGTTCTAATGTGTATGAATTATTGCTTATCAATTTGCATAAAGTCATGAAAATGAATGAATAATGCATCGCAGGGCACCATTTGCGGTTCCATTTTCAGTGTGGTTGCCATGTGCTCACATCCAAAGATCCCATTGAATATTGTGATTGCTATCAAGGTAGGGAATGCGAGGCAACAAGGAATGGACCCAAACACAGACAATCGAGCAGACAGGATCAGTTTAGTGATTTATTGACCAAATGGAGGTAGGCTGAGCCAAGGAACCAAGGAAGAGTCATAGGTCGTTAGAATTTTGCATCGGTGCCACTTCTATTGAAGTTAATGGCAAGACCCACTATAACCCATCATGTCTGTGTTGTTTCACCTTTAAGTGAAACACGCTGCCACAAAATAAAAGAAAAACACATTGTGTATGTTGACTGATGTTTTAATGTGCACCTCTGTTGTCCTTGTTATGGTCTCCAAACTTGAGCACAACTCAAGCCGTTTGGCCCAAGATAGCAGCTACATCATGATACATGACCAAACAGGGCAGGTCTGACACATAAATCATGACTTTAAAGCTACAGTATAGTGCATAGTTTCTGTCGCCCCCATGAGGAATTCGAAGTAATGACAAAAACACTGTCTGCGCATCCACATGATGGAAGCCTTCCGTGATCGCGCACCGCCCCCACCTCTCCTCCGCACAGTTGCTAGTAGTGTTTAACCCGTCAAAACAAGGAGGACACGGAGGATTAAAAAACGTGATGGACTCTTCAGAAGAGGTAATTATCTTGTAATTATTATGTTCTCTTTGTCTCCAAAGCTGAACGCTGCTGTTTCCTTTCTTAGCAGTGACGTTAAACGCATCACTTGAGCTTTGTAAACCTGTACAGAGAGCATTCTATGGCATTCAATTGCAACAACATAATATCTTGTGCAAATAAGATGACTTGTTGACAAAACAATCACAAACAAGAGTAACTTTACAAAGATAACAAAGATTTGATAAAATATAATTACTTTTAAGACTTTGGGGGCTCCATACTAATTTCTTCTTTGTTGCTTTGGGATGTTATCTGGCATTATAGTACTCTTTTCCACCTACAGTATTTTTACATGTTTTGGCTGTTTATGAGCTTGGGTTGTACCGTATGTAGAAGGCTTGGGAACTGTAATGCAGACTACCTCTCCATTTTCTTTGCCTGAGTTACCACCAGAGTCAGAGGACTATTCAATATTAATTCAAACACAGAGCTTTACGCCTGTAGCAACACTGAATATAAACATTTTGTGCAACTCCAATTTTATCTTCCTTTCTCTCAGTGGTGTTTTTCCCCTTTCTGCCCAATGCGTCTCTCTGCCTTGTGCAAAATCAAACAATCTGAACAGCTTCAGCTCTCTCAGCTTACTGGCTGTATTGCCCTCTGCTCTGCCATATCTAGACCAGTACAACATAACATCCACAGCTTGGTCTAGTTCAGAAAAGCTATCTGTTTCTTCCAGGGGACTCAGATCATGTGCTGGCGAGCTGCTTACTCTATAATGAGTGGATGTGTAGCACTCAAAGCATGCTGGCAGGCCAGGATGAAGCCCAGAATCATTGTCTATCCATTCCCCTGCTACAGCAGCGTGCTGGTGTCATGCTCACTCTCTTTGACTTTGGAATTATGGCAAGGATTTAGACTTAGCTGGCAGGAGGGGGTGCTGGATAAGAAAGATTTATTTCACCTCATCTGGAAAAAGTCTCCTCTGCCATACAACCACTTCAGTGACTCTTTATCCAGCCAGTGGGGTAGTGGACATTATGGTCCATTCACTGAGCCGTGGCACAAATAGCTTGCTTTTTTGGTTTTGTTGCTCAGCTCTGTTTGGGGGGATATTGTCCCCACCACTTGTTACACTGAAATGTCAAAAGCTTAGACGCAGACACATTCAAATCCATCATCCCATGTGGCTGCTCAGGGACTATATCAACCAAAGGCATCAGAGAGGGTAGAAGGTAAGATTTACTTGGCATTGTAGGGCCAATAGCCTTTATATGTATGTGTGTGTATATATAATCTTTTTTTTTCAAGTTTAAAAATAAATAAAATGACCACATAGGATTGAGCTTAAAAAAAACTATATTATCCACCATCACAAAGCAATACACACAGTACACACTACTACACAGTACTAGTGAAAGCAGACACAGAGTTAAGAACAGCATGTTTGTAAAGGAAATGTTCAAATGCAAATACCTATACACAAATTCAAATAATTCCAATGGAATCACTACAGTTAGTGAAGAATTTTGAATCATGAATTTGCGCCAGACATTAACAAGTCATCCTGACAGTGCTAATCTCTCTATCTCTACAGCAGTGTGTCAGCGCTGTAGGATGGTCTGGCTACAACCCCTATCTCTCCAGCATATTTGCTGTTTGGGGTGAATAAACACAGACTGCACAGACAGTTGAGCAATCCAATTCAAACGAATAACGCGAGGCAAAATTGTGCTTTTGCTTTGTCTGAAATTAAAGACATTTGGAATATATTTGTCCCGGCCAGAGGCAGCCTGATGAGAGGAGTTGGAATGAGTTATGATGAGAGTTGTTTTGGCTCTAACTGACTCAGTATAGAAATGTTAAAGTGATGGGGGGTGGCAAATTGATTTTTTTTTTTAAGATCAACATTTTATTATTTTTATATTTTTTTGAACATGCAGAACAGACAAATACAACTGAACAAGAACAACATCTCTCTCCCACCCCCCACCCTCTGCGGTCTTGAGGAAAACAAAAACAAACAAATAAACAAAAAACAGAAATCACACCTTGCCTAGTCACTCTCCTCTAATTCTTGTGATGCTGAGGTCATTCAAGTATTCCCAAGTAGGTGTAATTTAGAGTCATCAAACAATCAGGTCAGTAGGAAGTCGACATCCTATCACATCAGATATTACTGATGTTGTTTTATTCCAAAACTCATGCACCTGTTCACACTCCCAGACCATGTGCAGGCAGAACGTGCAATAGGGAGTAGGAATGGCTTTAGAGATGTATCTCTTCTGAGGCGTCCGATATGTCATATGGCATATGTTGAAGTGGATCTGCTGGTGATTTTGGTTCTTGGAACAGTGGAAAATGTTGTCCCAAACTGTCTCCAAATTAATTACGTTCCCCTCCGGGCTCAGCTCTCGCCTGTCACTCTCTGTTCACTAGTCACAGGGACACCCAGAGATACTCTACAGTAAATATATTGATTATGGCTTTTGAACCAGAGAATTCAGGTTTTGCACAAAAAAGATATGTCACAGTATGTCACCTAAATGACAAATCAGAAAGGAATACTATTTATTATTTGTGCACAACGAGAGCAAACTTGTCAAACATTGCTGGTCATATAATAAAGCCTATTTGCAGCTTTATACATAAAAGCACAGTGGAGTAGTGGTAGTTGATAAGATGGGCGAACACTACTAGATCGGTAGGTTACTAAGGGGAAGTGGGTAAACTCTCCTTCATATTCCAATGGCTGTTTGGCTGATAGGTAGGTATATTGTCAACCACCAGAAAAAGAGGTGGGTATGCCTCATATACCTGTGTGTACACTACACTACACCACTGATGTAGCACCTTTATTCTAAATTAAAAAAGGATAGCTATACATCCTTCACCTAGGCTCTGAGCAGGTTCTGAGCGGTTGGAGATTTTTAAAACAGAACAGCTGGCAGGTTTAATTCACAATCTCTGCACCACTTTTTCAATGGAAAATACCCCAAAATAAAACAGAGGTATTTTGTTTTAGGAAAATAAATTGTCTTTTGGTTTGTTTTTGAAACAAAATAGGTAGTCAATCTACCAGGGTATAGTGAAGCTCATTGGGTCAACTCACCTTCAAAGTCGGTATGGTAGGTGTAACAATTATTAGCAGGATAAATATGTATATCCGTAACAGCTGTAGGCCGGCTCCTCCTCTACAATGGGTCTCTGGTTAGAGAGATAGACACAGGGGGCAGAGGTCTTGATTCCACTTAAACTTTACTGGTGTTCAGAATCTGGTACAGTGGTTTGAACAGTAGGAACAGCTTCCTGTCTATGTAGGAAGGTAATATGATGCCTGTATGGTATATATGTATGTACGTATGGTATCTGAAACAATAATCAGAGTAGAAAACAATAGTGAGTCAATATGACCGTAAAATGAATAAATGTCATATGTCAAATGAATACAAAACTGTTACATTAGCATCAACTATCTTAATATACTACACTCACAGATTAGCAGTTCACAGCGTTAGCATTAGCGCATTAGCATTAGTGCGTTAGCATTAGCTTAATAACAGCGATGTCGAAACAGTATTAAATCTACTCAGAAATATGAACTATCAATCAAACTCTCTAAATCGTCCTTAAACACAGTAAAGCTCTGCCACAGAACATCAAAGTAACTGAAACATGGGTTCTGGTTATTTAACAAATTTACATGTGCTCATTCACGCATACAATGTTCATTCCTTGGCTGTACCGAGTGGACTAACCATTGACATATATGTAATGGACCTACAGATCCCGCTGCTCTGGATGGAGACCAGTGAAGGATATTAGAAGCACGTTTCCGGTGATGGCTGAGCGTTACTGCGCAGCCTCCAACTGAGAGACACAACGTAAATGTGCCGTGAGCAACGTGTCTGAAAGGTGTAAGTCTTCTGGTAGCTGTGCCAAGAGAAATCTCAATCGTTCCGAATCTTGCAGAGACGGAGAGCGTAGGTATATGTAAGGAGATAACATAGGCACGGGTTAATTATTGCTAACTAAAATGCTAGTTAACATCAGTAATTACACTTAAACAGCTAATGTGAGACGAAACTGCCTGCGCGCTTCTCTTGTACTGTACGGTAATTTCTCTACTGTGCGACAGTAAGTCGAGTGGTTATGACACAATCGTTAGCCTATTTTTACAAAAACGTCTACTACGGGGCCATAATGTGAGATACAAGGTAATAGAGCCTTTTATACATTGTCGTGTTTCTTTAGAAATAAACAATGGACAAATAGAGTCTTTAAATGCTTCAGATGTAGAGTTATTCGCTGTCAAAGTGGCGCCAAAATGAATGGCAGTCAATGGAATGCAAACAGGAGGTGATGACTTGGCTCCGGCCTAATGCCTGTCCATTTATCTAACTATTACTGGCATCTAGTGGGAATAGTGGGAATTCATTACGGTAGGGAACCAAAATAAATGGTACCTAACTAATGGTACCTTATGCACTTTTATCAACAAACCACAGCTGCACATTTAAAACCATAAATCATGGCTATGAGAGAACTGTTCACATCACACTATGACTACAACTATGCTCCATACAAGTCTGTTTGACTAGAAACAAAAGTTTGCATTAGCAATGCCAAAATGTGCTAGCATTTCCACATTTCATTAAATTCTTTAAATAAAGGGTTAGTTACTTTTGATTTTGACTTTAAACATATGATGAACTATAGGCTATTCATTTTCAACAATGTGAAATTAATGCATTATTTGTCCATTAGTTTTTCAGTAAACACATTCAGAACCTTGCTGAATGCTCTGTTCAGCAAAACATAAATGCCACAGAATGAGCCAATTGCAATATATTAACATTTCAAAATACTCTAATACTCTCAATCTGATTGGTTTTTGTATGTAGTAGTTGTAGCTGTGTTATGTGATCTTAAAGCATAACTTCGGTATTTTTCAACTGGGACCTTTTTTTTCCCATGTTTTTCCCATCCTGTTTTTTTGGAGCCAGAAGTGAGCATATGTGGACAAAAGGGCAGAGCTGGGGAGGATGACGTGGCTAACCCAGTGTTGTCTATGGTTTCAATGAGAAAACGTGCTGATTTTCAACTGGCTAGCGTTATCATCCCACAGAGTTTTTCCAATGGGTAAATGGACCTTCTGGCACTGTCGCTGTTCATCTGCATGTATGACAGAAAATCTGCTAGCTAGCTTTTGGTTAGCAAAGTGCTACTGAACAAGACATTTTTAGGCGACCAAAATGTCCCAATTAACTTTGCTGAAGTGAAAACACAGTGAGAGGGTCAAAGTTTTGAGACGACAACATGCACACCCAAAAACAGGTTTAGGTCTATTTTAATGCACATAGGGCCATGGTTAGCATTGCTAAGCCTCTGTCCTGGTTAACAGGTCGGCATGAAGCCACGCCCTAAAGCTTCCCCTTATCGTCTATTTTAAAATAAATGGGACCATAATTTACAAAATGATCATGCTGTATTGACAAAGACTTGAAACTAGCCCTTGAGACCATAAACTCATAAGGTAAATGTTTAGTGAGGGAATAAATCATGTGAGAAGTAGTATTATTTTCTGTATAATTATTATAATCAATATATTATTTTTATTCTATAGAAACCGGCTTCTTTTTGCAACCAGTCGCCCCCTGCAGGAAATTAGTAGGTTTAAGGCACTTCCACATTGACTTCACTTTTCAGTCCCAGAGGTTGACCCACCCCCAACCCCAACCCTGACCCTCACATCCTCTTACATCCTCATTCTTCCCCTTGGTACTTATTGTATATTACACACCACTTCTTGCACTGGCAATGGACATTGGCATTGGATGTAAGTCATGAGGTGTGAAGGACACCGAAGTGCCAGCCTCAATCTTCCATCTAAAAAAAAATCTGTGCCCGTAAGTGCAGAAAAATCATCAGACTACCCTTGAAGCGCAGTCATGCTGAATCTAGACCACAGTGTTTTGCTTAAAGGGATATTTCACCGTTGGAAAAATGAATATATCTTTAAATTGGGTCACTTATGTAGTAGAAATGTGAAATATTTTTAGAAATTGGTGCCTTCTAGGCCGAGAAAAGCCAGAAAATGTGTTTTTGGCTCATGTGGATGAAAGACACCAAACCCCACAATGCACTTGCTTCGTTGCTTTAGCGTCTACTCCCGAGCCACGCCTACCGTTTACAGACAGACAGTGAGACAGTCAACTCAACTTTAGTGTGTTTTATTGTCATTTCAACCATATACACGAAACAACATTTTCACCGTGGCTCAATTGGTTACACAATTAAAATATATGAAAACGACATTATATAAAAACAACATACGAAACAGGCTACATTTAGTACACACACATGATATGCTCCGTATAGTTAAGCTAACACATAGCTACTAGCATTAGCGCTTGGTGGCCTGTATCACCGAGTATAAAAATTTGCGTGGGATGTAGAATGGTCGGCATTTAACAGTGACAAACTCCACCAGCAGTTAGCAGTTAGTTGGATACAAGCACCCCCATTTCTACACCAGGCAGTCCATGTTAACACAGCCCACCTCCACTAGCTAGTCTTACCCGGCGTAGAGCAGCCAGCCTGGTAGCTGGATAGTCCGATACAGCAATTGTTTCCACAACAACAAAAACACAGCAGTCTCTGAACTCGCGTTGGGAGTTTCATTGAAGTTGGATGTAGTCCAGTTTGTTGTCTAATGAGCGGACACTTGCAAGCAGGATTGATGGAACAGGTGGCCGACTAGCGTTAGTTTTCCACAGGCAAACGCGTCCCTTGCCTCTGGGCAAAAATCTTCCGATGACGCAAAAATCGTTGTTTTACGTCATCGGAAGATTTTTTTGCAGACCCACAATACAGAGATCTCTGGTCTTAGGGGGACATGAGGGAGGGAAGCACAGTCATTCAAAAATACTAACGTAATTCTACTGAGACAAAGCTTAATGCTAAATCGGTGTATCCCTTTAAGTACTCTTGGGCAGAGCAGATGCTCTAATCACGTAGTTAAGCAGTCACCTCTTTGTTTTACAGGCCATGAGGTCTTCATTTGTTGAAAGTGCTGTTCCATTATCTCTGCCCTCTTCAGGTGCATTTCCTTTCACTCTTGGTTCTTGGTGGTTTTTAGCGGCTGGCTGCAGATAATTATGAAGCTAATTTAATTGATCACTCACAGGAGGACTGGTGGTGGATGATAAGTTTCAAATGTTAATATCAAGGACATACAGAATGTTGTGTCATATCTGCTTCACCTGGCTTTCGGTTGCACAGAGGTGAGAGTGAGAGGATTAAAAATGACCTGCTACTGCAATTTTGCATTTGTAACCGGGCCAGAAGAGGCCTCTGCAAAATATTATTACAGGTTAAATGTTGTCAATGCCACTTTGGGACTTTACCCAAAGAATACAACTATATCTTTTAGTTCAATTTCAATTTCTCACTTGCACGTGCAGGGATGTTAGACTGGAAAATACATGCATGGAACAAAAGGCAGGATGCGGGAAGTCACAGGATGATTTTTAACAAATAAAAATCCAGTCTTGTGCACTTCACGAGATCACGTTACCTTGGTGACGTTTAATAACAAAGATGTTGCTGACACTTGCCGGTTTGGGAATTTTCATTTTAAGTTTGTTGCTTTCCACACAGCCAAGGCACAGGAGACGGCTGCCTGATTTCAAATTTTTTTCTTATTTTACAAGCTGGACAACTGGTTGGTCTGTGTTCCGTGGTCGTGTTACCCACGCTTTAAACTGTGGGTAATTCCCTTTGGTGAAGTCTGCATCGATGCAGACTCATAGAAAGGGCTCGGTAAGTGTGTACTCAAACCCTCACGCCCTTTGAAATTCGACATTGGGACAACCCTAAGCCCTTACGAATTTCGCGAGAATGCGCACCAAAGTCCATGAGTCTGTGAGTCCCGACTTTGGGATTGGCATCAGTCTCTTGTTCATTGATTTGCACTGCACGTTGATTGTGTAGGGAAAAGTTCAACACAATTCAACTCTTGCATCCCCCCCTACCTGCCCGCTCGCCTCTCATTGAAAATTAATTACGACGCCCTTAAGTCTTGTTTTTTCAGTAAGTAGGAGTGCTGAATTCTTGAAATTAGCGCCCCCTGTACTACTTCAATCTGTGTTTCTTTGGCTTGACCTACTGAGTGTAAACTTATTCAATGAGATAGCCCAGCGTTTGTCTCTGAATTGAAAAAAAATAATGCAGATTTATCCCGTCTCAGTTTCTCCCCTGTCCATTTTTAAAGATGATTTCTTTGGGCATTTCACAATTCTGTGCTCTTGAAAAGAACACACTGCAAAGGAAAGCCTGAAGCCCTTCATTAAACAGAATGTAACAGAAAGAAACAGAAAGTAATCCTCAAAAACAAATAGAAACAATCACAACAATACAAAAAGACAAGAACACTTTTGCCTATAAAAGGAATGCGCATTTATAAAAAAAAGAAAAAAAAAGCCAATACTTTTATACAGTTTAATTAAACATGGGGAAGAAGATGAATCTGTTTGGAGGTCTGTGGGGTAAATAGACACTAGCATTACAGACATCACTGCTCTGAGCTGGTTTGTTTGCCACAAGATAAGTAGCATCTGTTCCACTGGGAGTCCTCGAGCTGTTTACCGGGGAACTCCATTCACACTCATTTAGCAGCTATAGCTGCAGGTAAAAGAGAAAGAGGAAGTAGGGGTGCTGATTTTACATGCTGGTCTATTTTGTCCAGTCCCCAAAGGACAAGACAACAACCCCAAATGCTTTGTTCCAACAGTAAACTAACAAACGACAATTAAGCTTTTTGTACATGAGACAAAGAAGCTGGTGGAACAGCTGCTAGCTCAGATGTGACGCCAAGTCAAATCTGGGAGTGTACCACTAGCTCAGCTGTTCAATATCTTTACCACTAGCCTAGAGATGTTCTTAAATTACAGAAAGGAGGTCTAAGACATGTCTCAGGTCAGGCAAGACAAGTTCAAATCAAATAACAACTGTCATCTACCACAGGTCTCTAAATGCTAACCATTAAAATGATATAGCATTTAATGAAGCCTGCTTTGGATAGACCAGGCTAGCTAACTAACCATGTGTTTTTTACATACTGCAGCTGAGACGTTTCATTATGTAGACCTAATAACTAACTAGAAAATTGCACTCAGTAGAGTGCAAATCGCCCCCAGGTGTGTCTCCCTCTCCCCTTCCAACAAAGAAGAGGTGATCTCACTCACTTGTCCCTTGACAGTTTTCCTAATCCCACACCAGCAAACATTCTGACCACATTCACGTCTGGCCCCGCACAACAGAGTTCATCAGTACTCAGTAGTCTTCTGTCCCCCATTGGTTTTAGTGATATTTGTGTTTTGGTCTGTAACAGTTCAGACCAGGGGCGCCGCCAGGAATTTTGGGCCCCATGACAAAAAATCTAATTGGGCCCCCTCTGCGCAGCTGTTGTCACCACATCTCTAGGACCTAACTGTCCCATCAAAAGCTTTACATAACTCTAATTAAAGGCTTGCAACTATCTTGCTTCTTGTAGTTCAATACTAGTACTAGCACAATATTTACTGCTGGTGATTTGTACATGCATGCAAGTCTAGTATGCAGTTCACTATTTGATGCAAGATTAAAAGAAACCATAACAAATGTGCTGAAGGCCATCTTTTACAGTCTCAATTTATTTTTATTGTAAAATTTGACAAAATGCAAAATTCTCTTAACAAAATTATTATTATTAATTATTATTATAATTATTAATGAAAGAGAGAAATCCCCACAGACTCCCTGCTAACTGGCATTTCATTGAACACAATGTTGCTCACTGGGACAGGGAGGGGCTCAGTTAGGGGGAGACTGGGGTGCTGCTGACTCATCTGTTGTTAAGTCTGCTAAAAGGGGCAGGGACAATGATTTAATATGAATATCTTGCTAAACGTTTCCCTGCACTGGTTAAATGGTGATTAAATGTAGGCTAACACTAGTCTGTAGCTAGCTTGCTAGCTTATTTCACTATGGACATTAAGCCAACAGGTTAATACCACTCACAGACTATAGGCTACCCACATTTCTTGGGAGAAAACTGCGTTATTGTTTGACACCCTTTCCTTTGTCTTTCCTCTCTCTCTTTTCTCTCTTTCCTTTTTTGAAAACCAGATTTTGACATTTTTGACAAAATAAAACACTCAGATAAAGTGCTGTAAGAAGTTGATGAGGGGAAAACCTGCTACCATCAGGAAGACACCACAGTAACTGTAGAAAGCACTATGTTGTGTTGAAGTGGTGTTTGTGAAGAGAATGTCACACTCGCCAGACTGCTTTTACTCTCTGTCCATTTCACGTTAATGAGAAACACGGTGCTGTGTGGTGAGGAGGGGTAAATACCTGGATAGAATCAAAATAATACTTTAACACATGCTCTTTAGTGGATTAGGTGTTTGCCGAATCACAGGAGATTCTTGGACGGATTCAGAAACGATGGGGAATCTATCTTATCAGTACATTTGGTCTGTAGTTAGAGCTGCGTTGTTATTTCTTTGTTTTTTAAATTCTGCTGATGAAGACATCAGTTTAGAACAGGACTGAGCAAGCGTCGAAGCGGTTCACGATCTGCTTTAATCTTGTTTTCAACTTCATTTATTGACCATCCTTGATCCATCCTTCAGGTTAGCACTAGCTAATGTCCGGGACCCGCAGTGAGACCCCAATGCAGCAGTCTACCACCCGGCTCCCTTATAACATGGTGGCGAAGATAATAAAAATGGGAATTTATTAATCGTGTACCATGCCTAACTTTAATGGATCATAACATTGAGTATGCAATTAATCTGCAGATGCTCCTCCTCTCCGCATGTTGAAGTGTCCTTGAGCTAGACACTGAACCCCAAGTCATTGTCTTTTGTAGCATTTTATTGTTCTCCGAAGGATTTTTCTGTCAAGTCTTACTTTAACTTTAGTGTGTCAAGGCTCAAGTGAATCAACCTTTCACAACAGTAAAGTCCAAGTTGTAAATCCTCATAGACTCACCCTAACCGGCTGTCTCGAAACCACAAACGTCAAATTAGCTTCACGCTTGTGTGCTAACAGTGTTCATCATGCAACACTAGTCTTGCATTGCCAGACCTATTTGTGGTCTGGCTACACCACAGCCACATTCTGGGATAGCAGAAAAAAATGGTCTTGTTGTTTGCATTTCTGTTGACTGATCACAATCGTCTTGAGCTCCGGATGCAGCTCTACAAAATAGTCTCGGGAAGGAACTTGTTTTCCTGGAACATTTGCACAACGCAAAAGGAAACACCACATACAATATAATATAAATGAAGTTAACTGTTTACACAATACAGTAACCTGGGCTATTTGAATTAGTTGGATACATGGTTAAACATAATTTGCTCTTACCAGTGTATCAACGTTTGTACTTTGTCGACAGCAATTTGCCAATCGGTCCCGAAATGTCCCAGTTAGATAGTAAATGCCATAAACATATTCTTTGTAAATATTTACAATCATTCACTAAAAGAACCAAAGCAGGCCTGCCTTATTGAATGATTTCTTCAAAACATGCCATTTTCAGCGTGTAGCTCGCTAGCTCAAAGGTTGTTGTTTCCCATAATGAAGGGATTTAGAAAACGACAAATGTCTATAATAGTCCGTGAATTTTATAGCCTTGAGCAGCAGGGCAGGGAGGTGTTGGCAGAGATAGTCTAGTGGCATTACATGTACAGTGTAGGTTACAGTTTGTCCATGAATAAACACTGCAGCTCCTCAATGCCCAAGAAGTTCCTGTGGCATCAACTTTGCGCTTAGGCATGCATTATTGGAAAAATAGACGCCTATGAGATGGGGCTGACAGTTTCCCAGCTGTTGTTGCCAGCAGTAAGAACACATCGCAACACTGGCTGTAAGCTGTAGCCACCATCACAGGGTTTCCAGTTCAACCACTAACACAAAGCTGTTTGATGAATGTAGCTTGGAGAAAACACTCTCTCCCCACCTTATTTATTACATGCCATATAGTTTCTCAGTGCTATGTGTATTTACTTTGTTGCCTCTGAAGAGGAATCAAATGTGCGAGTGACATCCTGTGTGTGAAAGATAGAGTCAAACGTTTCCTTCCTCTCTACTAATGGTATTAGCAGACCTGTCTGGGTAGCGTGACACACTTCTTACAACACAGGCCCTGTTTTATCAATCAGGGCTTAGCTGGATCCCCAAATGGCAGAAACTCTGCCTAAAGTTTACCCCTCCTCTGCTAAAACAAAAGAACAAAGCTCTCCTACTTACTCTTACCTCAGTGCAGAGCACAAAAACACAGAGTTATTCTGAGGTACCCTGGTGAGAGAGATGTTTATTTGGATTATCACATCTCAAGAGGAAGCATGCCTCCCTTAGCCAATTTTGAGTGTGCCCTATAGGCCAAAAATCTTTTGCTGAATAGATAAGTTAATTAAGAACAGTGAAGGGATGATAAAGGCCTTGTATTCTGCTCCTGCTGTACAATAATTGCATTTCATACTCAGTATTTGTGGCAGGGGGTCATTGTGTATCGGAGGACCGCACTCTAAGAAGATAAAAACACCTAATTATTGTACAAGGCCAGAGTGGAACCGAGCCAATTGACTGACACATCTCTGAAATGTCTCTGTCTCTGAAGCAGATGGGCCCAACATATTTATTAACTGTGACTATAATTTAGTCTGAAGGAAATGGCATAAGAAATCTAATAGACTATCAAGACTGTCATCTCATATCATAGCAGAATGAGACTTATATTAGCTTACAAATAGTTCGCCTTGATTTTTGAGTTTGGAAATTTCATAATTTATTAAGTATGAAATGTCTAGAGTGCATGCAATTTTAAAATAAGTTTTGACTATAATTTAGATTATATTTAATTCCTAGAATAATTCATTTGACTATTTTATGTGCAACAAATGTTTCA